>NC_136263.1:196569812-197074812 GCF_964187855.1 Myxine glutinosa | reverse complement strand
GGCCGCAAACCGTGGACTGCCTCGCATTCACTGCTGACGTAATGTTATATCCTTCAAGCAACAGTGGAAAAATACATGTACCTGTTTGTGTTGGCATCTACTGGTTTTGAATATAAATGAATGATAGTACAAATATTGTAATAATGATGAACACACAATGATTGAAAAAGAAATAATACACAATTACTTTTTCTACAAACATCATCTTGATCTTGATATAATCTACTACACCATCTTGGTCCAATTTGAATACATGTGTAAGTATAATGGTTCTTCTGCACAAACACTTTACACTTTTAAACTTGTTGAACATAATCACACAAGTATGTAACTATGATTAAAGCTTTACAGAAAAACAAAGAGAAAATTATGGTGAATAGCTTTTTCCTATAAATTTAAGAGAATCGCAATGCACACAAAGTAGCCTTCATGAATGCATGTATGCCCTGAACACAAACGTGATTATGCTTGTTTCTTAGATTTAGATTGAGAATTTGAAGTGTCCCCGATTGTTGGTGACTTCAGGCACATCCAACTTGGTAATCATTTTGTCCTTCATGTAGAAGATGACATCATTTTGGGTTGGCCATTTCCAAAAGTTTCCAGCATGCTCCATCACGGAAACCTGGTATTCTCCTCCTCCAACAGCAACCACTTCCCCGGGAAATCTTTGCCCGTCATATTCTACAATGTACCAGTCTCCTGCACCAATGGATTCATCATTGTGAGGATCATGTGGGTAGCTGGTAGATGGTGCATCATCATCCACAATGCAGTTGCTGTTATCCTTTGTCAGGATGTGTGCCACAATGTTGTTGTCAACAACCTTCAAGAAATGCATCTTCGCAATTCCACTGATAACTCTTGCCTGGGTGAATGTATCACTTATTTTCAGAGCTGCATTCCTCTCTGCAATCTCACTTGACTTCATTTCATTGACAACCACACTGCTCATCCCACTCCCAGCAGCTACAAAGCTCTCTGCATTTTTGACAAGGCATTGCCTGGAAAGTACTTTGTTAAAAACGTGTCGCTTGACAGAAGCACCAACGCCATCCACTGGACCCTTTCCATGGGAAGTGCAGAAGAAATTCCAGTGAATTTTGATCTTGTGTTTCTCTTCAAGAACTGCAATGCTAGATGCAATGAATCGATTCTTAAACTGAGAAGCTGGTCCATCAGACCATACAGAAAGGGACATCACACTCTTTGGTAGTTCTTCTAGCAGCATGTCCATGTAGGCAACGATGGTGTCCTTACAGTGTGTCAGGTCATCGGAAGCAATGACACGAGAGTGCAGAGATCCTGAGTGCCACATTGTTGCTGTAAAGAGGCTGACTTGTCGCTGGTTCCAGTGGGCACTCTGGATCTCGTCCTGCGATACGCAAGTGTAATTTTCAGAAAAATCCACTTGCAGCAATGCTGTCTTGCCATCATTGGATTCTGAACCAGCTCTCTCACGCTCGGCACTGTAAGCTGCTGCCTGCTCTCGCTTCACCAGACAGTGTACGAGGAATTGAGGAAGGATTTTGCATATGTGCTGCACCAGATCTCCCACTGTTCCATCTTCCTCTACCTTCATCATCCTCCCATCCGCATCTGTTTTCCAGATAAGCCAGGTACATGGATCATGCAAGGAGTCTTCAAAGCTGTAGGCCTTCTTGAATCCAGCAGCATCCTTACAATCTGGGCACTCATTCATCCAACATCTCCTTGACAGCTGCTGACAAAGAAAGGTAGCTGGGAGACTGTGTGAATATGATGGAAATTCTGCATCAGCCTTGTGGAGTGCATTGCTGGCATAGATTGCGTTTTCATGGTGCTTACACAGGCACATATTGTGTGGAAGTTTGGAGCTGAGGAGAATGTGACTTGGACGGAGTTCAGCAAACTTTGACTTGCCCACTTGTACATTGGGATATTCCTCACGAAAGAGAGCATAAATGTCTCCTTTATAGACGAAGTTAGGTGCCGAGCTTGCATTTTTCTTTTACCTTCTTTTTCCCGAATGGTGACTACGTCTTTTCGCCCCGGGGCCGGCGACTTATGTCATCCCTCTCATAGAAATCTTGGACAATTCTTGCAGTGTCTGTACAGAGGGCTCGAGGATTGACACTGGCAGTCTCTGCAGGCTTAGGTGGTGTTGAAGGTGTTCCTCTTATTTCATTGTCATACAACTTGCGACAAATGACTTTCCGGCGTCTTGGTGTATCAGGAAGTGCTGATCTCATCACACGACAGGCCCTTGCTGTTGCTTTTGCAAATGCCTGAGCACTACGGAAAGGCAGATCTTCCTTCGAAGAAGCAGCTTTTTTCTCTCTCTTTAGCTGACGGTGCTTAGACACTCGCTTTCGAGTAGCTTCTCTCCGCTGTTTATCTAGTTTATTCTTCTCCTGTTTTGGCATCAAGCTCTCTTGATGCTTTTTCTTATCACGACATTTCATGACAGCAGATGCATTTTTCTTCTTGTAATCTTCATACCTCCCCATTGCCTTCTGCCTCTCTACAAACCGTTTCTGTTTTTCTTTGTTTGTCAAAGGCATTGTCTGTGGAGAGAACAAGGAATAAGATTGGAAATATGAGTTTGAACAAATTCAAATGTAGGTACAAGTGAAAAAAATAAAACACTCATACACTCAATGTTTTCAACTAATTATTCCTCAACATAGCATGTGCCCGTCACCCCATATATGGGTGGTTTTAATCATTGACTATTTACAGTGCAGTTAATGCTAGTAATACATCTAGGTCACTTTTCATTTAATATCATATTTCATTTTGTGAAAAACTCAATTATCAGGAAGATAAAACATGTAAGTACTGACCGGTACTCAACTTTGGTTGCCGGCTGAAAATTGGATGAAACATTTGTTGATGCTGATGGATTTAACACACCTCATGGATGTTGCACATGTGCAGCCATGCAAGAGGTGAAGATTGTGCTTTCAGATGCATTATGGGTAATTAGGTGTGCCACACTGCCCTCTTGTGTTTCAACATCACTCCATTCACCCAATATTTGTCATATATCAACTCAAGAGCATTTGCAATCACTTAATGTTGGTTAGTTACGTTACAGTGTGGTTAGTTACGTTACGTGGTTAGTTACATTACAGATTTTGACTGGTTGTGGATTCAATATGTTACAATGTTCAGGATTCTTACCTCCTTTTTTAAATTAGTAATTGTGCATAGGAGGAAATTTGAAGATATCAACATTTGAGGACTTTGGTTTTTCTTCACAGAAAAACAATTAGATGTTTTGGTTAGTTATGTTACATTGAGTTGATAGGAGTCAGAGCCTTTAAAATCTGTGGACTAAGTCCATAATTATTTTTTGTTTTACTATTGCAGCTTGTAAATAACCCACAACTGTAAATAATTATGTTCAGGTTTACTTGAAATACTAATTTCTTCATCACTAAAGGAAGATTTAAATTTGTTAAATTTTTAGTACGCAATTTCATGTTAACACATCAACAGCACAAAATTGATTTAAAAAAAACATATTTCATCATTTGAGAGGACATCCTAAACACCTTTTCCATGAACTTTGGTGTATATGCTATCATATAAATCCAGTTTCTACCCCAAAATTACAATTCTAAATTTTGATGCCATGTCCCCTTCTTCATGGAATTGTCCATATGATAAAGGGAGCAGGAGAACAAGATGGACAGCAGGGACATGGGGAGATCTGTGGGAGGGAGAGGGCTTGGGAGGAGCAGGCATGGGAGGGGGGAGGGGGGGGGAGGTAAAAAAAAAAAACACGGATACTGCTCGGACTTCTAGGAAAGAAGTCGGGATTTCAAAAAAGTGGATCTGGGGTGAAATAACGGGGGTAGAAACGATCAAGGTTTTGGATGGGGGAAGATAAGAGATGGTGGTGGACAACTGTAAAGACCTGGAGGGAGGAGTGGGATTGAAGAGAGTGAGGGAGTTTGTTCCACAGGTGGAAGAAAAGAGGATTGAAAGAGTGAAGGTGAATAGAGTCTTGATTTTGGCAGTTTAACCATAAGAGGGTTGCTGGCAGATCTTGTGCGACCTGCAGGAATATTTGGGGGACAGAACACAGAGAGAGCTGGGGGAGCAAGGCCGGAGAGGAGTCGGAAGAAGACAAAGACAACCAAACCTGCCTGTGGTGAGTGAGTGAAAGGCCCTCGGAATTAGCTTTATTGCGGGAGATTCCAATGATTCGGAAAGCTTTGGTTTCCACAGCGTGAAGCCGAGCTAGGTGTGAGGCAGGAGCACTGGCCCAGAGGGCAGAACAGTATTCCATTGAGCTGCGGATGAAAGCCTTGTATGTGGTGAGGAGCTCAGGTGTGCCAAGGAAGGACTTCGCATGACGGAGGATGCCCAGTTGGCGACTGGCTTTGGAGGCCAGCTTGGAAATGTGGTTTACCCAGAAAGGTCATGGCAGATAGTGACATACAAAAGCTTGAGTGACAGACCTTCCTGAAGAGGATTGTTGAGAAAGTAGATTGGAGGGTTGTCCAGTCGGTTTTTTTGGAGAGACACAGTGAGTGTGAGATTTGTCAGGATTGAAAGACATGTTCCACTTGTTTGACCATTCTGTGATTTTTTTTCCCCAGGTCTGCAGAGAGTGAAGAGGCTGCAGACTGCCGATCTGTGGGATGGGGTATGGAGCGGCAGAGTGGAGTCATCAGCAAAGAGATGGAGAGGATTTTCCAGAGTCGGAGAGATCATTGGTGAAGACCAGAAAAAGCACTGGGCCCAGAACACTGCCTTGGGGAACTCTAGCCTGAACAGGAAGGGGAGATGAGAGAAACCCATTCAGGGCCACATGTTAACTACGACCATAGAGGAAGTCCGCAAGCCATGCATGGAGATGTCGATGGATACCATAAGAGGAGAGTTTGGTGAGCAGAGCGGGTGCCAGACCGTATCGAAGGCACGTGATATGTCAAGGGAGACAGCTCTGATTTCCTGTATGTCATTAAGGACCTCCATCCATTATTGAGACAGCAGAAGCAGCATGTCCAGAGTAGAATGACCTGGTCTGAATCCAAATTGATGATCCGAGATCAAGCCATTGGAGAAAAGGAAGAATTTGATGTCAGAAGCGATGATTGATCTCATGACCTTGCTGATTATTGGGAGCAGGCTCATTGGTCTGTAGTTGCAAGGATCTGTTTTTGCACCCTTTTTGTGTAAAGCGGTAATGTTGGCCGATTTCCAAGCAGATGGCAGATGACCTTGAGCAAAAGAGAGGGTGACGAGAACAGAGCGAGGGTGAGATAGAGTGGCAGAGCAGGATTTTAGGACCCGTGGGCTGATGTCGTCTGGTCCAGTTTTTTTTGTTTATTTTTTTGTATACTGAATCGAGGCTCGTGAAAGAGCTAACATTTATTTCACAAACAAATCAACCAGACAAACAAAATTTCCAAAAAGAGGGAGTGGAAGACAAGATGGGGAGAGAAGGGGAAGCACACAACCACAACATTTGAGAGCAGGGAGAAGTGTGGGAGGGAGAGGGCTTGGGGGCAGGAGGCGTGGGAAGGGGGGGGGGGGGGTGGGAGAAGTCTAAAACACAAGGGGACCGAAATTAGCGGGGGTAGAAAAGATCAAGGTTTTGGATGTGGGAGGATAAGAGATGGTGGTGAACAGCTGTTTTAAAGACCTGGAGGGTGGAGTGGGATTGAAGAGAGTGAGGGAGTTTGTTCCAGAGGCGGGAGAAAAGAGGAATGAAGGAGTGAAGGTGAGCAGAAAGTCTTGATTTTGGCAGTTTAACCATAAGAGGGTTGCAGGCAGATCTTGTGCGACCTGTAGGAATATTTGGGGGCAGAGCCCAGAGAGGGCTGGGGGGGCAAGGCCAGAGAGGAGTCGGTAGAAGACGGAAAGACCACCAACCTGCCTGTGGTGAGTGAGTGAAAGGCCCTTGGAGTTAGCTTCATCGCGGGAGATTCCAATGATTCTGAACGCTTTGCTTTCAACAGCGTGAAGACGGGCTAGGTGTGAGGCAGGAGCACCAGACCAGAGGGGAGAGCAGTATTCCATAGAGCTGCGGATGAAAGCCTTGTATGTGGTGAGGAGCTCAGGTGTGCCAAGGACTTCGCACGACGGAGGATGCCCAGTCGGCGACTGGCTTTGGAGGCCAGATTTGAAATGTGGTTTTCCCAGGAAAGATCATGGCAAATAGTGAGACCCAAAAGCTTGAGTGACAGAACTTCTTGGAGAGGATTATTCAGAAAGTGGATGGGAGGGTGTTCCAGTCGGTCTTTTCGGAGAGACATCGTAAGAGTGTGAGATTTATCAGGATTGAAAGACATGTTCCATTTGTTTGCCCAGTCTGTGATTTTGTCCAGGTCTGCAGAGAGTGAGGAGGCTGCAGACTGCCGATCTGAGGGATGAGGAATGGAGTGACAGAGAGTAGAGTCGTCAGCAAAGAGATAGAGAGGATTTTCAAGAGAGTCAGAGAGATCATTGATGAAGACCAGAAAAAGCACAGGGCCCAGAACACTACCTTGGGGAACTCCAGCCTGAACAGGAAGAGGAGATGAGAGAAACCCATTCAGGGCCACACGTTGACTACGACTAGAGAGGAAGTCCACCAGCCATGCGTGGAGATTTCCATGGATACCAAAGGAGGAGAGTTTGGTGAGCAGAGCAGGGTGCCAGACCGTATCGAAGGCATGTGAAATGTCAAGGGAGACTGCTCTAATTTCCTGTTTGGTGTTGAGGACCTCCATCCATTGTTGAGAAAGCAGAAGCAGCATGTCCAGAGTAGAGTGACCAGGTCTGAAACCAAATTGATGATCAGAGATCAAGCCATTGGAGAAGAGGAAAGATTTCATATCTGAAGCAATGATGGATTCCATGACTTTGCTGATAATTGGCTGATTGGTCTGTAGTTGCTGGGATCTGTTTTTGCACCTTTTTGTGCAAAGTGGTGATGTTGGCTGATTTCCAAGCAGATGGCAGATGACCTTGAGCAAAAGAGAGGGTGAAGAGAACAGAGAGAGGGAGTGAAAGAGCGGAAGAACAGGATTTCGGAAGAACAGGTTTGACCAAAACTTTTCCACTTTTTCAGGAGAGAAGGGCACACAGTCCAGGAGCAGCTGGGTACGACTGGGTACGGTGGGTACAGAGAGAGACTGGGTTGGGGCACAAGCTTTTGAGACTTTTGCCCCCATCCCAATTAGTTCAAATCGTATTGTAAACTACACTGTGACCCAAGTGCTAACATTCCATACCACAACTATCATTCAAGGACATAAACTGACAAAGTTATGACAATTTAAAACTTGGCACTCGTTCATAGCGCAAACATGGCAAAGCAAGGACAATACGTTCCTATGATTCAATACATCAATAACTCCTGTACCAATTCTATGCTATAAGAATCTCTCATGTACCATGATCAGACATAACTAAATTTGATGCTTTCAAATACAACATTTTAAAAGAGTCCTTACATTCTTATAATCGTCTCTTTGGTACCATCATTTCATCAAAAACATTAGTTTGTTATTTTTAAAAATCCGAAAATGACCAGTTTTTCCATGACTGCCTCCACTAACATCTACTCTATACTGCGAGTAACCCCGGATGTCGTTAGACGGCATCATCATCATCTAATGCTGCCTCCAGTGCGGTTGCTGTCAGTTATTGTGACATGTCATCCAGCTTCTTGGCTGAGTCTGTCGGGAGGGAGGACAACAGTTCCTGTTCACCTTGGTTCGCCATGTATGGTTCCAGTAACTACCTTTCCATGCACTCCAGCATAACTTTATGGCAATGCATCGCCCTGTCATAGTGCTTTCCTGACATCACACCTTGCAGCGACCGGAGGCAATCAATTCTGCTTCTCATAGGATGTCAGACTACCCAGAGCCATCCATCTTCTTACCTACCATCTTGAGGTAAGCCCAAACCAGGTGAAAAGTGCCTATCAAAATGATGTGCTTATCATACCGATCAGGATTGTTCCTTATCAATGGGTACGCCTTCATGCATACTCCCAAGTCGAAGGTTGTTATTATGTTATAACATATTGCTGTTCTACTTCATTTGTGGCCTCCTCAGCATACCTCAGGCATTCTTGTACAGTCTTGTAATCGGTGATTGGATGAGTGATGACTGGGTAATAGTCTATGGTGGTGAGACTGGTTGGTGCCAAACCAGTCAACGATGTGAAGCCTGTCAAACCAAATAGGTATGCCTTGGTGTAATGTTTTACACTTCATGCTAAGCAGAATCCAGACGAATGCATTTTCTTGAGAGGAGCTGGGCTTCTCCACCACCAGGACATGTCAGCTGGTTGATTGTGAGGGATGGACTCCTGCGTTGTCACAAAGCATTCAGGTAGGTTTTCCACTTGATCTATTTTCAGTGAACGGTCTCCACTTCTCCTGACGGATGGGATTTCAGGACGAATACCTCCATGTTGCTCTGGAGTTCCTTTGATGTCCTGTAGTATAATACCGTGAGCTGTGTGAATAGAACCCATGCCTGTCAGATCATTCAAGAGCTGATCAAAATTGTCAAACTCGGAATGGAACACTGAGGGAGCATCAGGATTACGGACTATTTGGGTGGACAGAAAACTCGATGGTTCTGCCACAGCCTGAGCGATAGCTGTCTCAAGTTCGAGAGAGGAGTAACTCTCCGAGTGTCCCATTCTGTTCAACAGGATGATCAGTCGTTCACTCCTGAACAAGTGGCGCATTGTCATACAGATTAGCATGTGCTTTGGTAGTTTCCAACCGCCATTGGTGGCAGCCCTGCATATGTCTTGGCCAATAAAATGCACCAGCCTGTGGGATCGTGATGTGGCAGCAGTTGGTTTCCCAGTGATCACATAACTCAAGAACTTCTTCAACCAAGGTGGTTGTATCTCCTCACTGTTTTCTAGGTCGTTTGCTGTTGGTGGCCATTTCAGTTCTTCAGCTTCTTCAAAACTGTGCAGAATCAACTGATGTAAGTAAGTGGAGGCATCCTTAATCATGTCTGTTGAACCGAGTGCATATGCACTCTGGACAGCACGGTTTACATCAATATCAGAGCTGTATACAATGTATGCTGTAAACGTCTTCTTGTTGTCAAGTTTGCAGAACGATAACCACAATAGTTGACATCCTTCTCCAGCTTGACCTTCAATTTTTTGCTGCGGTAGCTTGGATTGGGGAATTCTTTATGTGCCAGACTTGAGATGTACTCCTGACTGAGCTCACTCAGCTTGACAATCTTTTTGTCACATATAATGTCTTTGTCAATCTTCTCACACACGTCCGAGTATGCTGTCCTATGTGCTAACTCAAGATTTTCTTGTGCTCGCTTTTCGTCATCAGTACTCCTCCATTGCTTTGGATCCGTAATGTACTTGGCTCGACAGCTCTTGTGGTACTGTGCCTCACATGCAAACAAATCATGGCCCCTGATCCGAGTCAACAGTTTTTCGTCCGCTTTCCGCTCAGCTGATTCCAGAACTCTTCTCCATCCATCAAACTCAAATTTAGATGCTCCCTCGGTTGACCAGCTGCCTTTCACTTTGATTTTCTTGGGTCCTTCAGAGTTACAGAAAATACAATCGGCCTTGAAGAGAACGTTAGCACTCTCAGTTGACGATCGCCGACTTCTCCTGGATGTTCCAGGCGTGTCTGCAGGAACCTTCATGCGTTTAAGATTCATGGTGAACCTCTGGTAACATTCACGATGATATCCATCATAGTCTGTATATGTATCAGGAATGAGGTCACACACCTGTTGCATTCTGTGTATGGAATCAGTTATTAGGGGGTCATTTAATGCGTTGGACTTGGGCCCTTCTCACAATCATACCATAGAAAAATATTAGTTTGTTGTGTTTGTTCCACATTTTTTCTTTCCAATTAAAATAAACAATATACAGAGGATTTATTATTGAAAGTAAACATATACAACATTTTGGCACTTCATTTTGATTATATTTATTCAAATTAATCCACTTTTCAAGTATACGTAATCTTTGACATAAGCCGCGCTTACACTTTTGTCAGTATTACAGTATCTAAACCACATAGCCGGAGTTGTCCTCATCAGCATTGATATCCTCTGCTGTTACTATCTGATATATCAGATGCTGTGTTGATTCAGCCAAGTACTTCTTGAGTTTCACAACATCATTCATCTTGGCTTGTTTTACTGGTATTGGTGCTGTGTAACACTGCCCAGCGGGCAGTGTAGGGGTGGCATTAGGCTTGAGCAGTGTGAATCGGAGGCGATTCAAGCCCATCATTGTTCTCAAAACTTCAACCTCAAATGGATGTGTCTTGGTGAAGTTGAACTGCTTGTACTCAGATACAAGATAACGCTCATCATTTCGCTTCGTCGACTTCTTAAAGTATCGTCCCAGATGGCCGCGGAAATCTTGGATTAGACCTTGCTCTACTCGGACTACCTCAAAACTTTCCTCAACCATGTCCATCCATCCATGAAACCACTCCATGCTCTCTCTCATTCTCTTCTTTTTCTCAATAGTTGCAAAGTGCCTGTCACATGGCAAGAAACTGTGCCCCCTTATCGGCAGGTGATGCTCTATTAGTCTATTGCATCAAATCGTCCAGTCTTCACTAGGGTGAAAAAGAACTGGACAGCCGTATGATTATGGTTCTGTCCTCGACAACCATCAGAGAACACATTGACTCGCTTCACGCCGGGAGAAAGCTTGTGCTCAAAATAATAATTGAGGCATGACATGACTTCATTGGCTCCCCGTTTAGCTGTTGTTTCGGGCCACATGAACATGGTTGATTTTTTTTGTCTTTGCACTGTACACGCAAAAGTTGTATAGCCACAGCTGGCGCATATAAAAGATCTCCAACGGGTAGGTGAGGATATGGTATGTTTTGCTGGAAGTCAATGGCTATAGTGTCTAACTCGTCATCCTCTGTTGCCTTGGTTGAGTCGGCTTTAAGTTTGTTGTAGAATGACTTAGCTTTGCGCTTGTGTAGCTCCAACTCGGTCTTGAGTTTCTGCCGTGTTGCTGCATTCTTTTCTACGTTCAATTTCACTTGCATTTCTGCACATGTGCCACAAACATCTGAGTGCGGCCTTCCAAATCCATAATTAAAGTTATCTTTAAAATAGTTAAAGTAAAAGCGGTGTTTGATTGGACACTCTACAGATTCTGGCTCTACTGTCCCAGCCTGAACCTGTGCATATGCATCTGGGAAGTGCCTTTCCAAGAAAAGGATGTACATCCGTCTGACACTCAGCTCTGATGATAAATAGCGGCATTTGGTTCGTTCCCTTCCGTAGTGCGAAACCTGATTAGGGAAAGAACGTATGTGTTGGTCAACCAGGCGTTTGTTGTCTTCTGAGACGGCAGTAGGTCTGTTGTTGTGTTTACCACGGTTGGCTATGGGTACTGTTCCTGCCATGACAGCACTCACGATGAGACGAATTCGCTTCTCTGATATACCAAAAAGGCTTGCATACCCACTACGACACACCACCTTCTCTTCTTCTCCGTGCTGGACCTGAAACAACACAAGTGAACAAACCAAATTTATTTATTTACCCTTGTCAATATTATTGATAACACACATAGAATATTATTATTGTTATAATAATTAAAATAATCTTACCTATATTATTATTATTTTTATAATAATTTAAACAATCATACCTTATAAATAACATGCACATTCCGCTGGTGACCATCTTCGTTCCCTTGCACGTCTGCGCTGTATTGCAGCTGTTGTAATTCCGCCACATAGAAAAGCATCTTGTGCTCTTTGTTCAGTAAGCATGTTGAACTTGCCGAGGAGCATGACTTTGGTTTCGTCCGAGAAACTTTGCAAGCATTGGCGACGGCACCTAAAAATAGAACCATGAGTTAAATATGTATCTATAAATATCATAGTTTTAATTAATTTTTTGTTTATATTCATACAACAGAAAAACACCTTTTCTTTATTTTTCATTCCCTTTGCTTTGTTTAACAAAATAAAAATAGTAGTTGTGATTGCATTTACAGTACTAGGGGCTAGGACCTGCCTATTATACTAATGACTAGACTTACTGCTAGACAAGAGCTATGTTTGGGTCTATTTAGGCGAAGGCTAAGATGATCCTGCCTTAAAGTATGCCCTAGGCCTAGCCCAAGCCGGTACTCAAGCCTAGGCGCCGGCGGGCAGGCAGGCCGCTTTCACCATGAAATAGCATTGAGTGAAAACTTACCGGCATTTAGTTCCTGTTGTTCTGGCGGCTACATTCTTTCCACTTGTGCTAATGTACTCCTTACCCTCTGCTCTCAAACTCTTCCTCTTATTTGCCTTCCATTCTTTCTCATTTCTACGTTTTTTTCCATGAACTTCATCATCACTATTGACACCAGCATCATTCTGAAAATCTGCCATGTTGAACATGTGCATGGGTAACCAAATGTCCCCAGAAGGCGCTATTGCATGTCTATAACAAAGGCCCAAGTCCTGGAGTTGGGCCTCTATTCTATACATGCCAGTTTTCAGTACTTAGAGAGTGGACTTGGGTCCATTATTCATACACATAGTAGCCCTATGTATTAGTAACATTTTTCTGGGTCTAACTCAAATTGGCCAACTGATGGACTTCGGCCCTTCTCATATTCAGGTATTACTGGTTGGCTCAATCTAAGGGATCGTACTTCTTTCAGTTTGTCCAGTCTTTTTTCACCATCTTTCATGCTGACGAGCAACTGCAGTGGCTTGCAGTTTGATCCTGGAACATGGACTACGCATCTTGGTTTGGAGGTAGAGGCTTTACCACTGCCTTCGCGTTTTCTCTTCGATGGCGGGCTATCCTCTTCGGTTGGATTCCGAGTATCAGCAGAATCTTGCAACATTGTCTGGTTGTATTTAGTGGATTACACTGTGGCTTGGATCTGCAATAAACAAAACAATACGACATTCACAATTGGTGCCCATGTGGCATGAAGGAATACATTTAATAATGAGGAAGAATTATCACATTTAAGAACTTGTGTAATGAAAATATATCTTAAATAAATGTCAATGATCTGTATCACAATTGGAATCGGCTGAAATATGGTGGAATATTAGTTCAAATATGCTTAAATAATATGGTTAATCATTCTCAGTTCTGCAAGTGAAGCTTAACTAACCTTGTCTGTCCCTGTGATTCTTGGACGCCAAGTCCAAAAACTTAAGCTGGAAGTGAAACCTAGCTAAACTGTTCAAACATGAAGAATGAAGTGCTGAAATATAACTTACCTAATCATTAATAAAGGGAAAGTAAATTAATACACATCATTATGTGATGCGCTGGACATCTACAAGGGGTGTGTGTGTGTATATGTACCCCAATAACTCATATTACATATGTCTCAAACTTACAAATGACCCCATAATTCACCAAAATATGAAAATGTGCCAACAGATCACGACGCGAAGTGAAATTGGTCACGTTTTGAGGGTACCTCCATACATTGGCCCCAAATGACAAGTTCATCCCAACTTATGCAATGTTAACATTTGATTTCATGTTCAGGACACTAGGAGTCTCGGGCATCAGAAAAATATAGGGTCGGAGGTTTGTGGGGTGGGGTGGGGGGGGGGGGGGGAGGCGCACGGGCAGCTATAGTAGCCCATGGCGGCCCATGGCCTATTATATCAGGTTCTTTTCTTGCAATATAACTGAGCCCAAGTTTGTGACTTTCCATTTCAGGTGTCCTGATTTCTGCTGCTCTCCTTTCAGTTTTTTCCTGCAATTTTCCAGCTGCACAGTCACATGATTTAGCTTGCGTTTCAACTTCCTCGGACTTCATAGTGGCATCGGAGTGTTGGTCGGTACTGCTGTCGGAGGCTGGTATTTTATCGTGGCAGGAAGACTCAACTTGTGCTGGAATGTGGGATGTTTTCTCTCATCGCAGATGTGTTCCTGGCAACTGGTGCTTTACGAACTGTAATTTTCTGAAATGGAAAATATAAACATTATGAAATAATAATTCCCATTGTTCAGAAGCATTTTTTGAGAAAACAAAAAGCATTCAATAATTTCCCAGTAGGCTTATCTAATAATCCAGGATAATTACCTTCTTAAGGTGATCAGGAAAGGCAAAAATGGTAGTTTTGCATTCGGCCTGAGGCAAACATTCTGACAAGTTCTGTCATCAGTTTTCGGTGAAGTGGTTTGAGCGAAGATGAGACATTTTTTGTCGGTGTCCACCTGTTCCTCGCATGTTGCTCACCCATTTTTGCAATCTCTGGATCACAGCGTGGAAACCTTGAGGCAATAAAAGAAGGAATATTCAGTCAGTAGGCCTGCACTTGTGAACAATAACATCAAGTTACACTCACAAACTGTTTACGAATACCAGGCTATGCTTCTACAATTTAATAATCAATTCGTGTAAGACATTGACATTGTTTCCCTCTAGTCCATGGGCTGGATAGACACACCGTGCCCCCCCCCCCCCCCCCCCCAGATTCCTCACCCACTAGTATATTTTTGTCCATTAGGGTCTCCTTGATGAAAAAAAAGATGTTAACAAGAAAAATGTAGGGATGGACTTTATGTTATCACCCTATTTTCATAGGTACCCCCTAGACGACATTTTGCGATTTTTGAATATTTAATTTAAGGGGGTATGGTTACTTTTTTGGCTAGTATGTCAGTATCAACAATCTGATCATTACAATTTATATATCATTTAAAAGGTAATTGAATTACCTCTCCAATGGTGTATTAATATTTCAGCTACCACCACTACTCATACATCTACAACCGTTCGAAGTGAATATTTACGGTTTTTAGAACCTTCACTTTGTAAATTTAGTATTAAAATTTCCTATGTACATTTCCCCTTTAATTGGCTGTTAATTGAAATGAGTGCACCGTAGCTAGTCCATCGCATGCCCGTAGCAAATCATAGACTTCCCTCAATAGTTATCTCTTTATTCTATGTCAGTATAAGGCTCTGTCTCCCATTAGTTGGCTCTGCATTGCACCGAATTGAAATAAGATAGTTCCCTTTTCAAATTCCCCAAAGCCTCCATTCCCAAAGCCTCCATTGCCAACTACATTACCAACTGCATTTGCCGCCATTGAGCACGCGGCCAGACAGAGAAGAAGGGTGTGTCTCCACCTCGTCACAGGAAGGAGGAGTGAGCCAGCCCCGATCAACCAACCAAGTACGAGGGGTTTGGCTTGAGAGGGCGGAGAAAGAACGATCGAGCGGTTTCGCGAACGTTCCAGGGTGTGGCGCTATAAAACCCGTCACGCGGCGCCCCCCACCAGAGAGCAGTCCACCGGTGGTTGTTGTTGAGAGTTCAGTGGAGGAGGAGCAACAAAGTCGAGTTCAGTGGAGGAGTGAGCACTGCGAAAGTTGAGTGAACAAACCGCAGCTTTGAGACCTACGTAGTCCAGCCCCCCTGTGACACGCAGCTTCGACCCGCTGCTACGCGGGAACCAATTGCTGTGGGATCGGTGACATCGGTGGCCGTCGAGGTCGAGCCCGACGTCCCGTGCGGGAGCAAGCTCCAACTGAACCTTCCTCCCCTTCCAGCCATTCGTTCCTGCCTTCATTCCCCATTTGTGCAAGTCTGATTGTCGGCCGTCTTCTGTGTTGGCCTGGGGTATATGTCAAGCCTGTTTAGATAAGTTAGTATTTGCACTGTGTCTTCTGGTCCTTCCATCCTTCTGTCTTTATTTTCGTATCTTTCATTCTCCTTGGTTCCTTTGATTGTGTAAATATTAGTAATAAATTATATTTGTTCTTCCTACCTTGCCTTCTTTCCTTTACATCCGTTTCGTTTTAGTGATTTCCCCATTGGATACCTGTGGCACGATTTGGCCAACGTTAAGAATCAGGTCTAGTTACTTGCTAATGGTTCGTGCCGCGGCTGCTAATCCGTTCGGCAATTAACATCTTGTCTGCGGTCGCGAACGAGGTTGCTCACCTGCCTCTCCGGAGGGAGCTGGGCAACTTCAGGACTCACGTCGGTCAGTCGCACACAAGGGGATTAATCCCCCCTTCTTAAGGGGGAAAAAGGCCGACGTTGAGATCCGTAACAATATATATCGACGAGTCTCATAAAACATCGAAAATATCCCCTCGTATACCAAAACATATTTTTAAATATTTTTTTTAAACAGGTACACGCTATTAATAATAATAATAATAATAATTCATTTATTTTGTATAGCGCTTTTCCAGAAGCCCAAAGGCGCTTTGACAGAGTGGAAAACATAATGCATAACAATACATGAAAACAACAATTGCAAAAAGACAAGAATCAAGAAAACAAACAGCAGCGATATACGGCATATATATAAGACAAGAATCAAAAAGACAAGACAAGAATCAATAGGGAAATATTTAAAGCAAAAGGAGGGAGAAGGAGAAGAGATAGTCAGGGGTTAAATGCTGTGGGTTGAATGTTGAATGCAGCGTTGAACAGGTGGGTCTTTAGTGATGTTTTGAATGTGGTGAGTGAGGAGGAGTCTCTGATGGTGTGAGGTAGTGAGTTCCAGAGGGTGGGAGCAGCGATGGAGAAGGCCCTGTCCCCCCAGGATCTGAATTTGGTCCGGATGGAGGGGGTCAGGAGGTTGGTACCAGCAGAGCGGAGGTTGCGGGTGGGAGTGTGTCTGGAGAGGAGGTCAGCCAGGTAGGATGGGGCCAGGTTATGGAGGGCTTTGTATGTCAAGAGGAGGATTTTGTACTGGATTCTCTGGGGGATGGGGAGCCAGTGAAGCTTGTAAAGGACGGGGGTGATGTGGTCACGGGTCCGGGAATGAGTGAGTAGACGGGCAGCGGAGTTCTGAATGTATTGGAGTTTATTGGTGATTTTTGAGGGTGAACCATAGAGGAGGCTATTGCAGTAGTCCAGACGGGAGGTGATGAAGGCGTGGATGAGGGTTTCTGCAGCCGTGGAGGAGAGGGATGAGCGGAGACGGGCAATGTTTTTCAGGTGAAAGAAGGCTGACTTTGTGATCTGTTTAGTGTATTTGTCGAAGGAAAGGGTTTGGTCAAAGATGACGCCAAGATTCCGGATGTGAGGGGAGGTGGATACTGGGATACCGTCGATGTTGAGGGCAAAGTTATGGGTGGATTTTGTGAGCGTTTTTGGGCCAATGATGATTATTTCAGATTTATCACAGTTAAGCTTGAGGAAGTTGATTTGAAGCCAGGATTTTATTTCAGTGATGCAGTTTGTCAGGATAGAGTGGGTGTCGGTGGAGACGGACTTGGTGGAGATGAAAAGCTGGATGTCATCGGCGAAGCAGTGGAATTGGAGACCATGACGGCGGATTAAGTGACCGAGCGGGGACAGGTAAAGGATGAAGAGGAGGGGGCCAAGAACTGAACCTTGGGGGACACCTTGGGGGAGGGGAGCAGTGGGGGATTTGCAGTTATTGATGGAGATGAACTGGCATCTGTCAGAGAGGTATGATTTAATCCAAGAGAGGGCAGTGCCGGTGACGTTAAAGGTGGATTCAAGTCGGGTGAGGAGGATAGTGTGATCGATGGTGTCAAAGGCAGCGCTGAGGTCGAGGAGGACGAGAATGTTGAGGTTGCCAGCGTCAGAGGAGAGGAGAAGGTCGTTGGTGATTTTGAGGAGAACAGTTTCAGTACTGTGGTTGGAGCGGAATCCGGATTGGAATGTTTCATACAAGTTATTGGCAGAGAGATGATGTTTGAGTTGAGTGGCTACAGCGCGTTCCAAAACTTTTGACAGAAAGGGTAGGTTGGAGATGGGTCTGAAGTTGTTTAGGGTGTCAGGGTTTAGACCAGGTTTTTTTAGAATGGGGGTAACAGCAGCAATTTTGAGGGAAGGTGGGACGATGCCTGTAGACAGGGAGGAGTTTATTGTTGCAATGATAAGTGGAGAGAGAGCAGGGAGGGAGGCTTTGACAAAGCTGGAGGGGATGGGGTCAAGAGTGCAGGTGGCAGTTTTCATTCCTATGAGGAGTTCAGAGAGGTCAGTAGGAGAGATTGGGGAGAACCGAGACAGGGGATGGCAGGACAAGGGGGGGCAGGTGGTTGGAGGGGGAGCGGGTGCGGCGGTGGTCAAGCTGTTGTAGATGTTGTCAATTTTGCGTTGGAAGAAAGAGAGGAAGGAGATGCAGTTGTCTACTGTGAATGACTGGGTGGTGGTGTTCAGGGGGCGGAGGAGTTTGTTTATTGTCGAGAAGAGTGCTTTTGGGTTTCCGGAGCCAGAGTGGATAATTTGAGAGTAGTAGGCAGAGCGGGCGCGGGAGAGGGCATCTATTAATGAGTATTTATAAGATGGAAACACATACAAGAAGATAATCAAAACATATTTTGACTTTCAGATTATTTTAAGCCTCAGGAAAATGTGAAAAACCAAGATGGCCGCCAAATCGTCATACGAAAATCTGTAAATTCTCATATTTCCCCTCAGATGAGATACATACATGAATGAAAGCTCCTTTTGTATGTTTTCAGACCCAAGTAATCCATTTCCACCAATGTGTTTAGAAAATAAGTCCAACTTATCAAGATGGCAGCCATGTCCATTGTCCAATTGAAAATTGCTAAACATTGGTGATAATTGATAATAAAATATGCAGTACTAAAATAACAAATACAAAACTATGTTTCGTAACCTTTCGTAACAATGATTAATACCAAATATGATCAAAATCCATTCACTATGTTCACATTTGCAGACTGCAGAGCGGTCGCAAGGAAATCTCTCGGACACCGCGTAACCCTAAACCATGGTGTTCCCAACTTTCGTCCGGGGGGGATACAATATTTAATCGCCCACGGAAATCAAAACAAAATACAAAGTGAGTGAGTGAGTGATATGGAAATTTTACAACCCTGTCGACACCTTAATGGATCATATTATGGTTAAAAACATGTCGACTATGCACAATAACTAAAAATTGGTAAAACCAAGGCAGGTCAACTACCGAACGGCAAATAACAAAATACAAAGACATTTCATTATGGTAATACTGAATTAAATGACCAGGTAATTAATGTGGACAGTAACATGGTAAATCACATCTGCAGAAACATAATATACATAATTATATTGTGAAAGTATTCCTAATTGATTAACAATGTTTTTGCAATATCAAAGAGCAAACTCTTTCATGAAACAGCTGGCTAAGTGCCATCATCATCATCATCACTGTCATCATCGTCTTGCGAGAAGTCGTCGACTCCTTCATCTTCATCCTCATCGGAGGCACCCGAATCATCTGAGTCCTCGGTGTCGGTATCACTATCTACATCCGCACGGTCGACTGGTAGTGCGTCTCCTTCAAACCACACCGGTTCAAGCTTGTCACCTTTTCCAACTTTCCAACCATTACCGTCTGCAGGACTTGGGACATCACGTTGTGGAACGTGTGCCCTCTTCCAGATGGCCACCTGGTAGTTTACTCGCCTAATATGCTGATGCAGTACTGTTACGCAAGGGGGAAGCTGGCTGAGGTCAATATTCCGACCGAGATTAACTGCTCCATCAGGACTGCCACATTTCTCCTTAAGCATTGCGTAGCGTAAGTTGTCTACCTTCTTATACCGGGGTTTCCCGTAGATAGCACACGTGAGTGCCTCCAATTCAGTGTACACAGCTTCAGGAACAGTCCATTCGTCTCCAAGGCTCGCTAATACAGACTGGAATGCTGGCATCTTTTGGAGCACTTTAATTGGCCGTATTTTCCCAATGCCCTTGAAGGCACTAGTGGTATCACAGTGTGTAAATGCATGTAAGGCCATCACGGCAGTGCAGAACTGTTGACCATAGCCATGTGCAAGATCTGTGACATTTATGAGCCGCTTTTTATTTCCAGAGCCTGTGTCGAATAGCAGTGTTACATCTAGGGTCGGAGCATGATAAAGAGCAATGAAGAACACATCGCTATCTGGACTTCGGATACGTACAACCTGGTATCCTCTCTCTTGTGCATAGAGACAATATATGATGACTCGCGTGTCTGTCTCCTCTTGTGTTGATGTGGTGGAACATCTTCTGTTTCCTTCAGGAGATATTGCAGACCCTTCACTTTGTCTGTCTTGGCCAGGAATCCATCTGCGGTACCCATGCTGTATGGAACTGGAGTGATAGGGTATCATCAAATTTTCAACATCTATAGCACCAGTGGGTTCCGCTCGGACCAACAGTTGTATTGCAACACTGCTGTGCTGCTTATATGCAAGGACCTTATTCTAAGTTGTCTTCAGTTTCACAGATTTGCTCATCGACTCGAGTGTTTTTAGTCTCATCTTATTCACTGGCTCAAAGAAGTGATCTTTCTTTTCAAGGCGATCAACTATGAACTGCTCCTTGGCTTTTTTACCAAGTTCCTCAGCCATCAGGACGTCTTTTTCAATCGCCGGAGGAGCGGGAGCACCCGAAGATATGCAGTAGAGCTTAGTGTCGTCTGGGACATCGAAGGGGTTTAGAAAGCCGTTGATCGCATCGATGGTTTTTTTGTACCTTTCTTTCGCTCTTTTGAACTTGCGCTGGTCTGAGATCTTTATGTTTGCTTCCACCAGGTGACTGATTGCATGTCAGCCATCGCAAAGGTCACGTCCACAAACTGAGCGCGCTCGTGTGTCGTCTTAACCCAACGCTGATATGCATTAAAGTTACCGAGAAGTCCTGTTAGCCCAGCTCCACAGCCACCGGAGCCTCCATGAGACTTTTATTTGCGTGCTTCATAAAGGTCTCCTCTATGGTCTTATCGACGGCACACCTACTTCCTGGAACTAACGATCTTGCTACACTGATGGCGCCTCCCTTCATCAGCTGTGTTACACCTGGGTTAGTATCTTCAATGTTGGCCAGAAACACAGAGAAGAACGCCAGGTAACGTGAGTAATTTTGGCCGTCAAAGCTGAAGAATATATCAGCCATTTTATATAGACAATGGTTGTAAAGTGAGTAGTCGTTGGTCTTCACTGCTTGAAGCAACTGTAGCACGAGCCAGACGTGGTTCATATAGGTGATCCAGAGTTGTGCAGCTTTGCCGTGCTTCCCACCAGCAACATCAGATTTGAAGTCTATATACTTCTGGATGTAAGACACTATAGCATCATCTTCCAGCGCTGTACTTTGTGTGACCTTTGAAGGAGAATCTACGAGGTCTTCGAACAGCACCCTTGACTCTTCTGGTAATGATTCCATCGGTTTCTCTTCTTTAGTCGTCGTCAAAAAGGCTTGAAAGAGCAATCTCTCGAGAGCTTCGACCACTGTTTTGTGGCAGTTTATGGCTCAGTTGTACTGCTTCCCAGCGAGGACAGCATTCAGAGATCCAGAACCAACGAGTCCAGCTTCTGTCAGAATATCTGCAAGTCCTGTACCACTCATTTTCTTCCCAAGCATCTTAAAATATGCACATATCACGTGGAAGGATCCTATCATCACAATGTGCTGCTGGTACTTTTCAGGATGAAGCCACACAAGTGGGTACGCTTTCATGCAGACTCCTAAATCAAAAGTCGTTATGACGTACTGTTGTCCAACTTCTTTCGAAGCTTCTTCGGAGTACCTGAGGCACTCTTGGACTGCCCTGTACTCTGTTATTGGACAGTTGATCACTGGATAGTAGTCAATGGTTGTGGTCTTGGTTGGCTTCTCTCCAGTTGTCGATACATATCCAGCCCAACCTCATACTGCTTGATTTGACCTGTCACTATGCAGCCTTGCAAGTACCCAGAGCATGTTTTGATGAACAGTTTTCTTCTGAGCTGCTTCTCCGTCTACACATTCCCATCTGCGGATATTGTATGGTGGGCTCTTTCTCTGGGTTACGTAGCAGTCTGGAAGAGGAGCAGACTCTATTGTCAACGATCTTTCTCTGCTTCTCTGTGAGATGTCCTGCTCTGGAGGGTTCACTTCCATTGGTTGTGGTGCACGTTCTGGTTGCGATGTGGATACAGAAGATGGCCCGACTTCCTGCAGCACGATGCCATGGCTGGTATGTATAGATCCGGATGCAGTATTTTGATCGAAATTGTCAAAATCAGAATGGAAGGTTGAACGTGCGGGTGGATTCCTGTTTATTTGCATGGGAAGCAGTGCTGATGAGCGCTGAAGCATAGTCGCTAATGCGGTTTCCAGTTCCAGTAAAAAGCTGTAGCTTTCGGAGTGTCCAAATCGATTCAACAGAGTCGTCAGTTCAGCGCTTCTAAACATGTGGCGCAGTGCCATACAAAATAAGATGTGCTTGGGCATCTTCCATTGACCATTTGTTACAGCTCTGCAAAGATCTTGTCCGATTGACGTAACCAATCTAGAAACTCGGACAGAAGATTCTTCTTTGTGTGTTCCTGTCAGCAAGATATACAGAAACCTGTTCAATTCTGATGGGATGACATTATCGAGACTTTCTTCTAGATATCTTGCAGTGGGTGGCCATTTCAGTTGTTCTGCTTCTCTATAGGCGCACAGTATTGACGATCTCATGCTTATGGCCACATCTTTAGTGTTGTCAGCCGTACCTAGTATATACGCGCGACGTACGGCATCACTCATACAAATTCTAGTGTAATATACTAGGTATGTCCCAAACTGACCACTGGCCTTGCTTCTAAGCGATACAAAGGAAATATCATCTACATATTGGCATCTTAGTTTAGATTTGAGATTCTCGGCTCTATAGTTGGTGTTGGGGAACTGGGTTTTGTTAAGAGCATCGACATAGGCATCCTTCAGGTAGTCCAAGCGTAGAACCTCATTCTCAGTTATGATCTGCTCATCGACAATGGCGCACACTGTTGAAAATGCATTGTGATGAGCCATACTCATGTCTTTTTGTTCTTCTTTCGCTTCCCACATTGTCGCTGCGCCAATACGACGGATCCTGGATATATTTGGTTCGGCATGACTGATGGGAGCGGGCTTCACTTGCAAATAGATCGTATCCCTTGATGCGATGCAACATGTCATCGTCCGACTTTTTCGTTGCCACTTTCAAGACATTTTCACCACCGCCAAACTCAAACTTCCATGTCGCCTCGGTGGTCCAGCTTCCATGTTGCTTGACCTTTTTTCGTCCTTGCTTGTTGCAGAAGATGCAGTCAGGCTGGAAGATAACTTTGTCTGTGTCGTCGGATGAACGTCTTGTTGGCCGAGATGTACCAGATCGAGATGTACTGGGCTCATCTACAGAGGAAGCTCCGCATAAGCGATTGAGGTTCATGGTGAACCTTTGATAGCAGTGACGGTGGTAACCATGCCGACTTGTGAGTGTGTCTGGAACCTGGGAACAGACATCGGGCATTCGATACGGAGACGTTGCTGCTTGTGAGAGTCGTTTTTTGCAAATCTCTTGAAGCTTGTCGAGTCTTTCTTGTGTAAGGTAAGTGAAGTTTTCCGGCGAAGAGTCTGTGAAATGGATGACACATATCAGGCTGATCTACAGGGTCATCTCCACGCTCTTGGTCACATTTGCGTCTTTTAGTCTGTTTCATCTTGATCACGGGCAACACATCGTTATGGAACATATACCTGAAATGATACAAAAACAGGATTTTGTCATAAACTGTACAAAACAACCTTTCATTGTTGTAACGATAATTTCACTATGGTACAAAAATGTTAAAACATAATTGATGTTTCGCAATTTTCAATTGGAAATGGCTGCCATCTTGATAAGTTGTACTTATTTTCTAAACACATTGGTGGAAATGGATTCCTTGGGTCTGAAAACATACAAAAGGAACTTTTATTCATGTATGTATCTCATCTGAGGGAAAATATGAGGATTTACAGATTTTCGTATGATGATTTGGTGGCCATCTTGGTTTTTCACATTTTCCTGAGGCTTATAATCTGAAAGTTAAAATATGTTTTGATTATCTTCATGTATGTGTTTCCATCTTATAAATACTCATTAATAGCATGTACCTGTTTAAAATATATATTTAAAAATATGTTTTGGTATACGAGGGGATATTTTCGATGTTTTATGAGACTTGTCGATATATATTCACTTCGAACGGTTGTAGATGTATGTGACGGCCTTCAAGTATCTGACGTGTGGTTGTGGATGAATACAGGTTAGCTTGAATCCATGCATCATCAAATCCACTGTCGTCGATAGAAGTTCCAAGGGCTCGTAATGACGTCATCACGGTGTGCATCTCACCAATTCAGAATACAAGATGGTTTAAGGCTGGTGCTTTGTGCATCTGCAATTTTACAGCTCTCTCATACAATTGTAGGTCGAAGGTAATAACAGTCTTGCGCCCTTCGCCCATAACTGCTGTGATCTTCTGTGCCTGCTTGAGGATAGTGAGCAGTGTATTCCACTCGTGAGTAGGCGCAGCAAGCAATGGCATCATAGCAACAGTTGTTAATCTACGTTGTGGTAAGCCTTTTGCAGAATTGTATGCTGATCATATCATGTAGGTATGCTTTGCTTCTCTGTCCCTGATCGGATAAGTGATTTCCCAACTGCCCACGTCAAATCATCTTTCGACGCAAAGTCTGTTATGTCAGCTGCAGGACTGGTGACAACTGTGTCATACTTGATACACGGAGGTTGTGCATTAGCAGGTACATGACATGTCAACATATCAGTAGTCAGTTGTGGGCCAAGTTTCAGCGATTTTGCTGCAGCGGTCTCGCTCATATTCACTGTTACTACGCTTTTAGGTTGAGAGGTGCGCTGGAAAACTACCATTGCAGTAGCATGGAGAGTGTTCTTGCCCTCGGGCGTATCTTCTGAGAAATCAGAGTTATCGGCAGCAAAGAATATGAAATCATTCTTGACGAGACTGGGTGGGATGAAGACGTCATATTTAGCAGAATGACTCAAAACTGCTTGTGCAAGCTGTCTCTCAAGTCGTAATATGCGTGTGTAGTCTACCGATACGCCAAGATGGTGAAAGTAATCTACCATCGACCTACTCCGTGTTTGTTGGTGGACAACGATACCGGTTCCAACTTGTAAGGGATACTCTCGTCGCTTGCGAAACTGTGCAGCCTCCACGGGTGACGATGTGGGCTCATAACGCATTTGCCGATCAGTTTTAACCTGATACATAATTTGTTGGCCAAGAATGCATGCCTTTTCGTCGACATCACTCGTATGCTTTTCCGTCTGAAGTTGAGTTGACACACCTGCCATAATCCAGCAGAGTAAGTTCCCAAGCTCGGAAGAGATTTTCTCTGTCATGTCTGATCCTAGAGTACCATCATATTCCCAAGGGGTTGACTTTAATATGACCTTGCGTACAATCTTTGCACATTGATATATGAGTCTCATGTCACTGTCAACATCAGCTGCTCTAACAGCAGCCTCAATTGCCGCTATCTTAGCAGCATTCAAGCAAAAGCGATCCGCCTCATTTCGACGAGGAGCAGGGATAAAGTCTATGTCAACGTTATTGTCATTGATAATTTTCCTTACATATTTGCGAGAAGGTGAATCATCTACATTGTGTTGCCGTAATATTCTCAAATAAGCTGTATGTGCATCATCAATACAGAGGATACGTCCAGCCTCAAGTCGATTCTTGATGAGATCCAGGAACTCTATTTTTGCAGCAATCTCATTCTCATTCACAGATTGCTCTTTGGTATTTTTTACACTTGTATTTCCCGTACCGCGTGCAACATGTTTTGTCCAGCATGTTTGATGGTATCTGACATCAATTGAGAGGGCATCATCAGGTTTAATAGCACTACTAAGATAAACCTTGAAGATGTCTTTGTCACAGTTTGTCACGCAATCATGAAGTTGCTTTCCTCGGCTTCCACTCTGGATTGCGTGCACATGTTCTTTTTCTTTGTATGTTTGACAGTAAAAACACATTTGCTTGTCATATCTTGCAGTAGATGAGCGGGAAAGGCGTACTTCATGTGATGGTCCTGGAGCAAGATCTGGCGTTGATGAAGTTGAAGGTCGTCCAGCCTTTGGCAAAAGTACATTGATATTTTTGGAACTTACTGCTTTCTCAAATCTTACTTTTGCTCTTTCCAGCTTTTGAGAATGGACCACATTCTTTCTACAACTAGCATGGACTAACGCACCATAACGTTTGAGCATGTCGTCAGTAACATGTTCCAATCGTTTGCTCACATCAATAAGGTCACTCTCGCCATATTTAGCTCGGGCTGCCACATAATACAAAATGTTTTTATGTCCCTTGCTGAACGTTCTTGACCAGTGGCTCACTTGTAAGGGTTTGGCATATAATGCACCTACTATAGTCATTTATAATTTCTATCGGTGGTCTTTTCTCGGGACTTGGCTCCATTGCTTAGTCAGGAAAGGGCAGGGTAACAGATCAATCTTGCTTGTGTCTTGCCTTGTCTAGACTTGTCATGCCTCTAAGAACAAAACAACAAACAAAAGAACAAAAGTATAAGTGATCTGCAATTTTTGTAATCCATACTAAATTGTAAAAAAATCAAACCAGAACTTGTTGTTGCCATGTTTGTGACGAGACTTGATCAGATCATACTTTTATATGGCGTCATTACATCACAATTCGTTAGCATGGCACACATGTAAAGTATTATTGATCAATAAGGTACTGAATACAGACAATGTCCGCTAAAATCTATGCATAGGGTCCACAAAATTAAATTTTTATCAGATTTTGCAAAGAAAATTTACATCGTTTAATTTTTATTTACGAATTATGACGTCATACCTAATTTGCATAAAAAAATATGCAAACATACTCAAAAATTGGCACCAAAATGTTTTCCCTTACTCACATCATAATTAATGATTTCCCGCAAAGAATACAAAATAAACATCCAAATCCCACGGGATTACATACGGCCCCGGACTATATCCAGCCCATGGACTACTCCTTTAACTGACAGTTTCGTTCAGTTTCAGTAACACACGCACACGCACACACGTCTTACCGATGGAAAGTCACTCCTGCCTCTTCGTCCTCGTTCGTCAAGATTTGGGCACCCATAGGTGGCACACGACGGCATTTTGCCTTAAAGTACAGTACTGTTAGTAATTCAATTGGTTTTATATCACAATATTTTAAAATCAATGAAATCAAATAGAAAATCAGCGACAGCTTTCCACTTGTGTTCACACGTTCAGTATGTGTTTTGGGTGAACCAATATGGGTGCCAGCACACTTCCGGTGGTGTCAAGATGGGGGATTTAACATTGAATCTCCTATCCAGTTTGTATCAAGATCAGTGGATCTAACACCAGATGCCTACGAGTCTTTACAAAATGGCGGACTAGGGTGGTCCAAAAAAAAAAAAAAAAAGGTACGAATTTCCTTTTTCCACAAGGTTACTTTTATTCCTTTATACGCAAATGAAAAGCACACGATTTTTTTTTCTTCACAAAAAACTATATTTGGGGGGTCACCGATGTTGCATTCATAAATCAGAGGTCCCACCAAGCATAAAACAATCATTCGCTTGAACAACTATGACAGAGCTGCCTTTGATGGAGTGGGGAGCTTTCTTCTGTGATTTGACACCAGTCGGCGAAGGAACTGTTTCTGTTCTTCGTCTTTCGTCATTATCTCGTTTTATTTTTGGATCAGGTTGATGCCCTGTTCTGCCGTGTCAGGCCTGCGGATTTCAAGGAAACGATCGTTACCGGTAGCGTGTCGGTAACGTGATAGCAAAAACACGGAACCGAAAGTACGTTTCCCATCGCCGAAAGGCAGTGCAAGGCAAAAAGATGTAGTATTTACCTTCACGTGTGATTTTCAGCTAACTATTTTAGAAGTTGAGTTGTATTTCCAACAAAGTTAGGCCGGCAAAGCAGATAGCATGTAGTTTCCCACATTCAGGTTCGCGATATGACTTCCGCTTTGACGGACATGTGCATCGGTCTAAATCACAGACTTTCTTTTCAAAATGGCATCCGTTGCTAAGCGAAAAAAGCGAAAATGCTGCCTTAAAAACACAGTACTATGCTAGACGCGGAGGGGTTCTCAAATTATGCAGACCGAACAGGGGGTGGGGGGTGGTCGATTCGTTGTTGGATTACATAATAGTTGAAGCATTAACGGTGTCCGTTGTCGTCTTGCGTTGCAACTCATGAGACAGAAAATATTGTGAAAGTCAGTTCTAAAAAAATGGAGAATCATCATATAACTTAAAATAATAATAAAACTTTATTGCATAAGGGTGTACACAATCAAATTGACAGAATTTGCTCTTCTCTGATAATAAACATCAACCTCAATAATGAACATGCGTTAATTACATTGCATACATGTAAATGACAGGATTTATTATTGGAGACTACATTTTTAATTACAAATGTTTTGCTTTACAAATTCTAAACGAAAAAAAAATCGTTTCCCATTACGTTTGGGCACGGAACCGGATTTTGTTTCCCATCGGTTCCCATAAACTTAAATCACGGAACCGAAAAACGGTTACCGATGAGATCTGAAATCCCCAGGTCTGCCGTATCGCTTACTACTTTCGTCCAAGAGGACCGATCCCCACGTTCGTTGAAAAACGTGTCGTCACTCCACTGTGGGTGGTTTCTTTCGAAATTATTGAGATCTCGCTTTCCCCCCCTCCAAAAACAAAGAAGGAACTGGTCCTTTTTGTCACAAGGTCTTCCAACCTCAGATCTTCCACTTCATTTGTGATCTCCAGACGTCGAGGAAGGCCAGGTAACTGAGAACGTTGTAGGTTCCTGACCATCTTTTCTTTTGTCTCCCTGGTCATTCTGTCGTCAAAAGGCTATGGCAACGAGGTGCTCGGAGAGAAACCAAAGATGTCTGCAAAAGGACATGGACGCTTTACTGGCTGCAATCTGATTGGGGGAAAAAATATATCTTCAATGCATCAATCCCTTTCCCCATCCATCAAACGTGGTGTGTTGGTCCAGGAGCTCGAAATGAATAGTTTTCACTTCCTCCACCAAGGAATAAGAGACAGGCAAAACATTGTTGTTGATACTGTAAAACTTTGACGATAACGCGCACTTTTTTTTACCCAAAAATCTTTTTAAAGTTAGAGGTGCGTACTATATATAGGTCTAATTGTCCCCCGTCGCACCGCGGAGCGAAAGGGGGACTATGGTTTTCCCCTCCGTCGGTGTGTCCGTCCGTCCGTGCGTGCATGCGTAAGCGAAGGACCGCATTCGAATTTGGTGTGTGGGTGCAACCCACGTCAAAATCCAAGATGGCCGCCGCCATGTACGTCTGATGCCATGTATGTCTTCTTTTTTTCTTTTTTGTATACAAGATCGAGGCTCGTGAAAGAGCTAACATCAATCACAAAAAAGGACAGACACACAAAATATACAATAAAGGGAGCAGAAGAACAGGGACAACGGAAGATCCATGGGAGGGAGACGGCTTGGGGGAAGGAGGCATGGGAAGGCGGGGGAGGGGGTGGTTCTAGGTATAAAACATATGGACACTGCTAGAACTTCCAGGAAAGAAAGAAGTCGGGCTTTCAAAAAAAAAAAGTGGATCTGGGGTGATTTAATGGGGGTAGAAGAGATCAAGGCTTTGGATGGGGGAAGACGAGACGGCGGTGAACAGCCGCCTCAAAGACCTGATGTCGAGTGACTGCAGCATCTTTGCCATTCCACCAGGAATGACGGCGAGGTCTGTCTTATCGGTTACGAGCTTTGTCTTGATGGACTGCATGCGGTGGCAGCGGAAGGCGTCCAGGACAAGGGAGCGCTTCTTCACAAGCCCGCCTGGTCTCTTGGCCCAGACCGTCTTGAGCCAGTCGAGCGTCAGTTCCTCGTCCATCCAGCCCTCAGGGTGGGCACAAACGTGCATGCAGCGTGGAAATTTAACCTTTTCGGCATCGTCTTCCGTTTGAATATGATCTATGGCGGCAGTTTAGTGCCGTCAGCCATGCAGGACAGCATGACAGTGAAACGTGACTTTTCGTGTCTGGTCGTCGGATCGACACAGACTTTTCCCCTTTGACGTCGAGTGTTTGGTCGTATGGATTGTCGACCTGAGCGGTGTCTGGTCAGCGTTGCCGATCATCGACAGATCGTACTCATGATCATTCTTTAATTTGAAGGTAAATTGCTGAAACTGCAGCAGTTTCGCGTCAGTCGGCCGGGAGCTTCTGCGCGATCGTCGTTCGACGACGGACGGAGAGACTGTGCCACTTCATAAAACGATTTCCCCATCCACGTGACGCCTTGAAGGTGACCATGTTTGGCAGCGTCTTCGCAAGCATGATGGCTTTCACACACACCTCCGAAATGCTGACGCCACCGCCTTGTTGCCGACGATCTGTGACAGCAGCTCTGTTGCCATGATCTTCAGCTTATCGAACAATGTTTAGTTTTTCACTCGCGGTGTATGATCGTTGCTGAGAACCCATGGTTAATTACGGTAAGAAAACTAGTGGAAATAAACTAGTGGCTCGAAGATAGGCTCAGCAGCACGCCTGTAGCAGGCCACACGGTGGTCGACTCGCTGTAAATGAGGGACGAGGGAGTCCTGGCAGAGAGGCAGGTGAACCATGTAAACCTTCTACTTGGAGGTGAGCGTGTGGTCCTCTCCCACCATCTTCTTGAGCAGCTTGCTCCTCACCACGTTCACAGAACTCTCACGGGCTTGACCATACATGGCTCAGGTGAAGACATCCAACTGCTCCTGCACTTCTGGGAACACCTTCCATGCTACACCGAGCTGCCTGTAACATAGTACATGAGATACGATTACTAATACAATTAATTTGAAACACCACTTCTATGTGAATATGTAATTGTTGATATGCAAGTGTAATTTACCTGAAAGCCTTGTGCAACTTGGGATTATTGTGGAGCTTCTTCAGTGGCGCCACCTTCCCCTTGCCCTTGAAGGCACTGGTGCAGTCCTCCCCTGAGAACACAAAGAAGCCAAGGAGGGTATAACACCTATCCTTGCCCAGTTCACCTGCCAGCTCGCTGATGTTGATGAGCTGTCTGTGTTTGCCCGTGCCAGTGTCAAGGTGGACAGTGAGGGTGAGCTTGTGTGGATGGAGGAGGAGGTTGCCAAAGATGTCTGAGTCGGGCATATGCACGACCGCTGGCTTGAAGCCGAGCTTCTCGGCGTCGTGGGCATAGATGACAATGCGGGTGTCAGTCAACTCATGGTCTGATCACAGAGTGGATCTCCATCACCTCGACCTGAAATGAAGAAGAGCATTGTATATATGTAGGCAAAAGTTTAATATCAAAGGACCTTGTGGTACTTCGGTAGTAGATACGACACATCATCTTACCTCTCCATTTGAAGAGACTAGCTGATGAGCCTTCCCCTCCAGCTGTCTGACACTTCTCCAGCCGTGACACAGCCTTAGTTTCCCCAGACCTTCAGCTGCGGCTGGCAGAACTGCACCTTGTTCATCTCGTTGGCCAGGAAGAGCTTGAAGTCCTTGGGCTTCTGCGTGGCGGGACCATCCACGTGGAACTTCTCCCAAAAGCCACGTCTGAGCCTCTCCTGCATCTTGATTGAGTCAGCCTTGTAGGAGTCTGTGGAGAAGATTAATATCTTCTTGGCCACCATATGGTCGAAGATCTGGAGGCAGATGTCACCAAACGTCGGGGGCAAGCTGGTCAGGGCGTGGAACAGCGCATTTCCGTCTTGGATGAAGAAGGTGTCTTTGGGGTGGGGTACCTCTTCTGTTCTATCATCCGGGACCTTATGCATCATGGTCGCCTTGTTTGTCTTGGCAAAGAAGCCATCAGGGGTACCAAGGCAGTGAGGGACATGTGAGAGGCAGTATCACATGAGCTCGTCCAGGTTGTGGTTCATCAAGCAGCTGCGACTTGATCAGCAGTGTGAAGGCCAGGTTACTCTGCTCCTGGTACTGGATGAGTTGCAACACAATAATGAAAACGTATCAAACATCACATCACACAAATACAGGCTAGTAATAGTGCAGTTGATTAATCCTTGTGTATTAATCATTGTGTATGAAGTAATTCACCTTTCCCTGTGACGTAGTGAGAATGACGTTCTTGCTGGCATTTGCATGGTCAGATGTGTGCATGGTCAGTAGATTCTGGCCTGTGATGGGATTAAAGACGTTCTTCTCACCGTTCTTAAGCCTCTGCTCGATGAAGTACAACTTCTCCTGCTCGCCCAGTGCATCCGCATGCATCACGTCGACCTCCACTGCAAACGGAACAGACACACCTGAGTCAAGTGTGTAGAGCCTGTCCTCCGCTGGGTCCTCTGGGCCTGGTATTCTGAAGGGATTCTTGAAGCTCCGGATTGCAGCCTCGGTTCGCTGCACCACCTCCTCACTCTTCTAGATGTTGGTCATCTCCAGGTCCCTGTGGTTGCCGGCCTTGGGGCATTTGGGATCATCCACCATGTCACACATTTCCAAGAGCTTCTCGAAGTACTGGGCACAGGTAGATGTGGTGCGGCACCAATGCTGGTATGTTCCAAACATCTGGAAGAGGCCGAGGAGACCACCTGGAAATGGGAACCAAATGGGACCACCAGAAGATGATCGTTTATTCACAACATTTGGCTGCATGTAACTCTGAATATTATAGTAAAGCTGAGCACGTCATACTCATGCTCTTCAGATTTACACGACCGGGCAAAAGTTTTAGAACACCTCAATTTTTCCAGTTTTTATTGAAATTTAAGCAATTCAAGTCCAGTGAATAACCTGAAATGGTACAAAGGTAAGCAATAAGACAGACAGACCATTATAACCCTTAAAAGTGTAGGTATTTCCTTTAGAGAAATTGCAAAGAAAGCCAAGGTGTCAGTGAGTACAGTTTCCTACACCATCAAAAGGCACTTGGAAACTCGAGGAAACTCTGACAGGAAGAGGACTGGCAGACCCAAAGCCACAACAGAATCAGAAGACAAGTTTATGAGAGTCAACTGCTTGCGTGATACGCGGCTCACGGGACAACAGCTTCAAGCACAGCTCAACACTGGTCGAAGTAAGCAAGTGTCAGTTTCAACTGTGAAGAGAAGACTTCGAGCTGCAGGTTTGACAGGTCGAGTGGCAGGAAGAAAGCCATTGCTGAGATGGCAAAATAAGAAAAAGAGGCTTGCCTGGGCCATGAAGCACCGCCAGTGGACTACTGAAGACTGGAAGAATATGGACCGATGAATCAAAATTAGAAATCTTTTGTTCATTACGCAGGGTTTTTGTACGCCGTCGAGTAGGTGAAAGGATGGTTCCTTAGTGTGTGACACCAACTGTCAAATATGGAGGAGGAAGCTTGATGGTCTGGGGCTTTTTTGCTGGATCCAGAGTCGGCGACTTGCACAGAGTGCCTGGCACCCTGAACCAAAAGGGCTACCACAGCATTTTGCAGGGCCATGCAGTACCTTCTGGTATACGCCTAGTTGGTCAGGGGTTCATCCTACAGCAAGATAATGACCCTCAACACACCTCCAGGCTTTGTCAAAAGTACCTTCAAGGAAAAGAACAAGACGGTAGGCTTCAAATCATGGATGGCCAGCACAGTCTCCAGATTAAACCCCATCGAGCTGGTTTGTGATGAACTTGACAGAAGGCTGAAAGCCAAGCAACCTACAAGTGCAACACATTTGTGGGAACTTCTGCAACAGTGTTGGGAAGAACTTCCCGAACAATATTTGATTTCCATTGTAGAAAGAATGCCACGAGTGTGTTCCGCGGTTATATCTGCAAAAGGTGGCTACTTTGCCGAGTCAAAAATTTAAATTAAATTTTGTTAAACAAAATGATTCTATGATTTTTTTTTTATCTCCAATTGTTTATTTGTTCTGTGCTTAATTTCAGAGTACATTGAGACATTAAACTGCGTAAATTTCAATAAAAACTAGAAAAATTGAGGTGTTCTAAAACTTTTGACCGGTGGTGTACCTGAGGATTTGGTGAACTTCATGAATGTCTCCATCGTCTTGTCTACTGCAGACAGCGACCCTGGGATGACAGACCTTGCCACTGCGATGGTTCCGTGGTAGATGAGCTGTCGGATTCGATCATTGGCACCCCATATATGTGGTTATTGGTGTCCATTGGCTCGTTCACAAGCACAAATGTTCCAAGCCAACGATGCGATTGCTTCCAGAATATGATGTTGCTTTCGTGGCTTGTTTTACATTTCATGTAAAACGATGAACCATCATGAATTTATCTGCAACACCAACAATCCATAGTTACTTTTATGACAGGTTGGGTTACAGCCAATTCCTAGCAATACTGTGTTTATTTTACATGCGCATAATTACCACATGAAACTACTCAATTGATCAATTGATACCAGCGAAAGATGAGAAGGTGCAAGCAATATTGTCCTGGCAGCCCGAAAATTGGTGGTACTTTTTGGCGCTCGCGGGATGGAAGGCAACCACACTTGTTTATTCACGAACCCACAAACTAAGAAACGCGACACGACAAATAAAATGCAACACAATAAGGATTTAATAAAAAAATTAATGCAATACGAAAGTGGTGAAATGAAGATTGAAGTAAAAACTAAAATTCTACTTTGAGATATCTTCACTCAGTCACAAATACGACACATGGGAAAGATGAAATAAAATAAAATGTTTCTTTGAATTAGCTGGAACTCAGCTCTGGTCTCAACAAGGACGTCTATAAAGGTGATGGCGATGGTCCGGGCCCAATGCCTCCCGCGCCGTAGCATGCAAAATAGTGCCGGCCGACAACGGCGACGTACACTGAGCTGTCAAGCAGGCAGCCAAACGTCGTCCTCTCATTCCCGGACCAGCCAGAACAACGCGGCGCCCAGCTCATCCGAAGAGCACCACAAACCACAACACCTCCACCTCCACCTCTGACTTTGCCAAAGTTCCACAAAAGTGCCGTAAGCTTTCCTCAAGCACACACAAGCCAGATATCGTGCCCGTTCTGCTCAACCAGAAGCAGCAGAGAGAGACAGGCAGAGGCACGCACCCTTCTTCTTCGCTCCCTCACAATCTTGCCCACGCAACCAAGAGCTCCTCACTCGTCAAAAGTGCACCAAAAAAGCCAGCCTTCTCCTCAGAGGCCCAAACCAAAGATGGCCAACCTTCCTCTTCGATCCAAAAAAACCCACAAAAGAGCGATTCTTCTTTTAAGTCCTTTTTTCCCTTCGAACTTACTCGCTCTGACGTTACACTGGCCAATCGCCGAGCCCCATCGAATCACCCCATGCTAATGCTCTACCAACGACTAACTTTGGGGCGTGGCCCGTCTGCTTTGCCTAGCGTGCCTGTCATTAAGGCGTGGCTTACTTGCCGAACTGTTCTGCCTGCTTGTAGTGGATGGTTGTTGTTTTATGGATGGTTTTATGACCTGCCTTGTTATAATTGTAAAAACGTAGGGAAAAACCACCGAGGGCAATCACATACCGGGGGACAACAAATCTTGACCCCCTATCTAATTACCATAGCTTCACCCCTCGTGTGAAGACTCAAACAACTTGAGCTCCAGTTTCCCGACTTCATACATCGAGGTCTTTGACTCGTCCACGGTCCATGCTATACCTATACGATCCTGCCTGTACTCTGGTATTTCATCATCTACAGTCATGTGAAAAAGTTAGTACACCCCATGTAAAGTTTTGACTTTTTCAACTTATTTCAACATGCAGCTATTTGATCTTCATTTCAACAATATTGATAGATAAAGGTGATATAATATAACAAATATCATGAAACATTTACATTTTGTTGTCCATTGTATAATTTAAATAAACATAAATGCAAATTTCGCATGTGGAAAAAGTAAGTGCACCCCTACATTTATCACTACTTCAAATACCTAAAATAAGAATCGGGTCCACCAGCTCAGGTGCAAATGATTAGAGCATCGTCAGAGAGGATCTTGGAGGAACCTGCCTTATTTAAACCTCAGACATTTAGTTTGGTTTACTCTTTGTTGTTGAAGTGGGTGGTGTCACCATGCCTAGATCAAAAGAGCTCTCTGAGGCCTTCAGAAAGAAGGTTATAGATGCCTACGAGTCTGGGAAGGGATTAAAAAAGATCTCCAAACAATTTGAAATCAATCATTCGACTGTCCGGAAGATCATCGACAAGTGGAGAAGATTCCAAACAACTGCCAACTTGTTCAGGCCAGGCCGCCCCAGCAAGTTCAGCCAGAGAGCAGACCGCAAGATGCTGAAATAAGTCTCGAAGAACCCCAGAATGTCATCACAGGACCTACTGGTAGCTCTTGCCACTGTTGATGTCAAAGTGCATGAGTCCACCATTAGAAAGAGGCTGCACAAATTTGATCTACGTGGGATGTGTGCCAGGCGGAAACCTTTGCTGTCCAGAAAGAACATCAGGGCAAGACTAAAGTTTGCCAATGAACACCTTGGCAAAGACCAGCATTTCTGGAACAATGTTCTCTGGACAGATGAGTCAAAGGTAGAGTTATTTGGCCACAGTACCAGAAGACATGTTTGGCGAAAACCAAAGACAGCCTTTGACCACAAGAACCTGACACCAACTGTAAAGCATGGTGGTGGAAATATTATGGTTTGGGGCAGCTTTGCTGCATCAGGGCCTGGGCAGCTCACCATCATAGAATCAACTATGAATTCTTCATTGTACCAGAGGGTGCTTGAGGCTAATGTGAGGCCATCTTTCGGAAAGTTGAAGCTCAACCAAAGGTGGACCTTGCAACATGACAATGACCCTAAACGTACCAGTAAATCCACCAAGGAATGGCTGAAAAGAAAGAAATGGAGGGTTCTGGAATGGCCAAGTCAAAGCCCGGATCTAAATCCCATCGAGATGTTGTGGGGGGGTTTGAAACGAGCTGTGCATGCAAGAAACCTCTCAAACATCGCACAGCTGAAAGAATTCTGCATGGAGGAGTGTGCAAAATTTTCTCCCAGTCGATGTCAGAGACTGGTAGACAGTTATAAGAAACGCCTACTTGAGGTTGTTTCTGCCAAAGGGGGCAATACCACCTATTAGAGCCAAGGGTGTACTTACTTTTTCCACATGCGAAATTTGCATTTATGTTTATTTAAATTATACAATAAACTACAAAATGTAAATGTTTCATGATATTTGTTATATTATATCACCTTTATCTATCAATATTGTTGAAATGAAGATCAAATAGCTGTATGTTGAAACATGTTGAAAAAGTCAAAACTTTACATGGGGTGTACTTACTTTTTCACGTGACTGTACCTCCACAAACTTAACAATAAGTCATATGATTTGAACATTATTGTGTCGAACACACAGTACAGTACACTTGTTAGAGCCCATACGCAAACAAATGATGCACACCGGAGCAGTATTATTTGGTCGAATACCATCTATTTTCTGGATCTTGGCACCTCCTGATGTTGGCATCCTTGTGGGTGTACCTTGTTTGGTGTGAAGAACCTGCAAGTCATGAAGATTTGACAATTAGTTGATGCACAGTATTTCATAGGGTCAAATTGTAAAGGATAGTGATGTGTGCAATTTTTAAATATTCATATTATTGTTACGGTTCTCCGCCGCCCTTCTTCCACTTACCAAGGGGGGATCAATCCCGTTGTTCTTTCTGGGCTTGGCGGAACCGAGACTTGAAACGCCTCTTTTGGGCAAAATCCAAAGTAGGGTTTTGCGTCCAAGTCTCGCTCGTACCTAAATCCCTGCGCCGCCACGGAAGCGAGGAAGCAAGCCTCGCACAAGCCACGTGTGGTTTGGGTACGCCGAGCGGATTGAGTACCACGTGGTCCGTGCAGTTTAGGTAGTGGAACCCGATTTGAGTGGTTCTATTCGTACCACGCTTAGCCAATGAGGAAATCACAGGAACGATCGAATGGAAAAAGGAAGAACACAGGTTTAATTATTCCCACACGTATATACAATGATCGGGACGCAGAGACACAGGGCAGCACTTAAACAGTCTTATCTTATCCCCCCGGACTCGGGCCCGTCACACTCACACAGGGAATTGCAGATGGGTTGATGTTCAGCCAAACGCGTCGACGTGGTCATCCAGGAACGGCCCCGTCCGGCTCTCCACGGTCCCAGCACGTCCCGCGAAGATGGCAGCATGTGATGGAAGGAACCTCGTAGCGTGTCTCCTGAACAAAGGCAGCCGATGAGGTGTTTCGGCAAAGGCGGGACTCTCAGCGCGGCTGGCGATTACACAGCCGTTATCACTCGCACGACTTAATGCACTGTATATGGATCGGCTTCCAACTCAACCGAGCGTCACTTTATAATAGTGCGTATTCCGGTTCATGCGCGTCTTTCTTCACCGGCATATCTCTCACAGTCCTTGGACGCTCTCAACTCCTGCTCGTCAACGATTCCTCCGGGTTGGTCAGTGCGCGCGAGTTCTCTCTGGGCAGCAGTTCTCTTTCTCATCAGCGAGTCCTCGCGAGTCCTCTTGGGGGCTTTGTGCAACGCTTATATAGATAAGCCCCGAACCTTCTCGAACCCCCTCGAACCTTCTTACCACACCCTGTGACGCAGCGCCGCCGCCACCACCTCTGAGCCCTGATTTGTGGCTCGTGCTTACCGTCAGCTTCTCTGTCGCCCCTCATTCGGCTCCGCCCCGACCCTCCTAGGCCTGCCTCGTGTTAACTCGCCCAAAATTAACCAAAGTCAGCACAAAGGGGCATGAGGCTAGGGAGGCTGGAAAGTCGGTAGAAGTAGGGCCTATTCTCCTGACTCTACTCAACGCAGCACTAACATAGGAAAAGGACTAAGCTCACAAATACTAAGAGCTAACTACACTATCGTGAGGCTACATGTTGCTTGTGTGACTAACTATGAGGGGAATTTTTTACCTTTATTATACTGACTGCACAAAACTCAAAACCGCAACAATATTAATGATTTGGTTTAAGGCTGCAAACCACCGCTTGTTGCGATAAACGTTAATTTAGTGATGATGGTGATGACGTCATGTTTTATTATGATATGGAGTTTACACGTCATTGTGATTAGTACTATGGTACTGTTCATGAAAATGTCATTGAAAGTTTACAAGTATACCTTGCAGAACCTACACTTGTCTGATTGACTCAGTCCTGTCATCTTATTAAAGCCATTTATGTCGTGTCCTTGATCTTGGGCATTAATAATGATCCATTCTCCGTCCCAGTTGAGCTCAGTCCCAGTTGAGCTGACTTATTCTTAGCCATTCCAGTGATCCTTCTTTGTCTATTCCCAATCTGTCTAACTCTTTTTTGTATATTTCCTTGCTCTTCTGTCTTTCTCAAAGTTGTCACTGTATATCTGCTGGTATTTCATCGTGTATTTTAAAAAAAATCTTTTTTGCAATTGTTGGGCCTGTATTTATTGCTGCTTCGGTTTGGTGCGTGACATTTTCTAATCGCACCTGTTTTTGGAAGTTTTTAGTAAGGTGAGTGAGTGATACCTTTTCTGGTTTGTTTTGTTCATGCTTGTAAACAAATTGTATTCAGTAGCCTGTTGAGCTTTTCTCATACTCTGCTAATCCTACAGTCATTGCTCTGTGCACAATCACAGACACTCTCTGCACAGCTCTGTGCACAGATGAAAAGAACATGTATATTTTAGAGCAATATCACAGTACATTTCCTACATGACGTTTTTTCAATTTTCAATTTCTGAAAACCTCTTGGTATACAACATTTCTGGTTTTCTTACTTGGTGCCAAGACATAAAGATTGCTTGGTTTTCCAACCCTCGAACAGCCCACGTACAGCTGGCCATGGGCAATCACTTGTTCTGTGAAGTTCAGGCCTGCAGCCTTCACTGATTGCCCCTGCATCTTGTTGATGGACATAGCAAAACATAGCCTGATGGGGAACTGAATCCTCTTGAAGGAGAATGGAAGGTTAGGTGGAATAAGTGGTATCCTTGGAATGAATACTTTCTCTCCTCTGTATTGTCCTGAGAGGATGGTTGCCTCTAGGACATGCGGCATCATTTGCTGGATTGTCAATCGTGTTCCATTACACAGCTTTGGTGGATCAAGATTCCTTAGAAGCATGATTGGTGCTCCCACCTTGAGAATCAACCTGTGTGTTGGGAGTCCTTGAGGCTGAAGACTGTTGAGAAACTCAGTTGGGAAGTTTACTGCCTGATCTTCATCTGTCACTTTGTCAAGAGAATCATAATTTCTTTCATGACCGGGAAGTTGGTGGAGGAGCAAACTGTTGATCTCTTGAACAGCATTGTTCTTGGGGGCCAAAATGGCTCTTTCGGCAAGCCATGATGAGTCCTGGAACTGGGTCTCCATATTGGGAAAGACTTTTTTGATCAAGTCATCTTTTGTTTCAACAAACTGTCCAAATGGTAGAGTTATTTGTTCTGATGCATCTTGAGGGTATAGGCCATTGCCAACTTTCAAAAGCTGGCTTGAGAATGCCCCTGCAGTGTTGTCACCAAGAAGGTGGACTCATGTTGGCATTCAGGGTAAGTCTTTGCACATGTGGCCAGAGGCGATAAGAAGACTTGATACAGGCCTTGACTTGATCTGCTCTTGTGCCCCGTTGGATGACTGGGAGAGTCTGACGAAAGTCTCCAGCCAGAACAGTTGTCACACCACCCATGATTTTCTTGTTGCGAATATCTTGGAGTGTTCTGTTCACTGCTTCGAATGCCTGCTTGTGGTTCATAGTAGCCTCATCCCAGATGATGATTTTGCACTGTTGAAGGATCTTGGCGTTTGCTGAATTCTTGCTAATGTTGCAGGTTGGGGTGTATTGCTTGGTCAAATCCAAAGGCAGTTTGAAAGTTGAGTGTGCTGTCCTTCCTCCTTCAAGAAGTGTAGCTGCAATTCCACTTGAGGCTACAGCCAGAGCAATTTCCGACTTTTGACGAACCTTGGCCAGGATGATATTAATGAGGAATGTTTTTCCTGTCCCGCCAGGAGCATCGAGGAAGAATATCTTGCCAGCATCATCATCAACACTCTTCAGGATAGAATTAAGGGCTTGCTGTTGGTCCTCAACCATTCTTGGGACATTCTGCTCTACAAATGTGGTCAGCTCTTCCATGTTGTAGTTTGTTTCCCTCAGAAGCTCCTGAGCCATTCCCTCAATGCTGTTTTCTGGTTGGGGCATTCCACAATTTGCCATAGTGGTTCCATAGGCAATCAGGTGCTTCTCTAGCTCAATCAGGGCTTGATTGTAGATTGCACAGTTGAAATCGATATCCACACCAGGGTTCTGACATCTGGCCAAGTGAAGAAAGTCTTCAGACATATTTCCTTTGTGGTCCTCCCAGAGCTTCTCTGGATCCTGAATGTCACATGCTGCCAATATGATGGAAAACAGCTGCCGTAGTTGCTTTGGTGCGTGTGAGACTGCTGCCTCATCCATGGCTTTTTTCCAATGTTCATCTTCTTCCAATAGACCATGGAGTCGGCAGGCATCGCGGAAGGTGGCACAATCTTGACCATTAACCCGTCGCAAATCTTTAAAGGATGTTGGACCTCTGACAATGTGCAGGAGAAGGCGCAGAAAGAAACAGTCTCTGTTCTTTGGATGAACTCTGTAGACTCTGCCAATTGCGCTGCTGGCAAAAACTCCAGGATAATTGTCTACTGGAATGTCCTTCTTCCTGCGATTCCACTTTTTGTTCTCCCATGTGTAGTAGGTAGGGACTTCATTGTATAGAAGAGTCTTGGCAAAGTCATCTTCTATGCAGAGTTTGAAGAAAGCCGTCAACGTAGTCTGAGGAGGCGGCCCTTGTGCTCGTGCTTGGGCAGTTTCTGCAGTGTAATAGACCCTTTGTCCATTTTCCAGATGTACGGCCAAATTGATGACAGTTGGATAGCGTTCATGAATGTTAAATCCAAGGATCCTCCACACTGCTTCGTTTGTTGATATATATCGGCCTGACTGGAACCTGCTAATCTCATCTGACCTTTTTTTGTCACCTACTTCAAATGTTGCCATGTCACTGCCCTTATTGACATACTTGCATACATATTTGATGGACTTAACTGAGCTGCACAGTTCCACATTGATGTGTGCATTAAAGATTTTGCAGAGCATTTTGTTGTGGGGAACAACCCACCGATTGTCAACGTTGTACTCTCCCACACTGCGAATGTTGACTTTAGCAGTGTGTCCCCCATCGCCAGTGCTCCACCGGAGATACTCTGGATATCCATCATCACCAGTCTCTGTCTCTTGGCGAAGTTGTTTGGGAAATCTTTTTTGGCATTTGTTGTCCTTCATTCAAACAGATCGAGGGTTGATGCTGCCACAGGGCCCATGAATCATTTGTGTGGAGATGGTCTTGAACAGTTCTGGGTCCATCTCTGGATCTGGCAGTTCTGCTGATATGATCCTGTCTATATCATCTGGTCGGATTTTGTCTTTGCACCAAATCAAGGTGTGAGAGTGAGGGAGGCCACGCTTCTGCCACTCAATGGTGTACATCCATGCTACCAAATCTCCAAAGATCATCCCTTTCTTCAGTAACCATATCAGTTTCTTCTGTTTTTCACTGAATACCCTGGCAATAATGTCATGTCGTAGATTGGAATCTTGTACATTGTTGATTTCAGGCCATGCAGGATTGCAGGTGAAAGTGATGAATAGATCTGGACGGCCAAACTTTCTGACATATGACATAGCATCCTGGGTTCTTTCTGCCATGTACCGTGGGCCACCAGTAAAACTGGATGGAAGAATAACTGGCTGGCCAATGTCTTCTGGATTAATGTCATCTGTAACTATGGCATCCTTCAGATGGATGTACTCTTCAGCATGTAGTTTTGATTGGTTCAGTCTGATGTACAGAAGGCGTTCAGCTTCCATCTTTGCATAGCTGTCTACCATGAGCTGACAGGTGACACGGCCAAACCTCAAGACATAGTTGACCTCTTATTCTCTCTCCATGAAATGGTAAGAGTAGAAATCCTTGCATGATACTTTAGAATTTCTGCCAGTTTTCTCCTGGCCAGTTGCTGGGTTTATTTTCTTCAGAGAAAAGTTGTACCCATCCTGTCCCTTCGAAAATATCAGTGGGTACTGAAGGGCATCATAAGCTCTGTGGGTTTCTCTGATGTAATCTAAACTGCCCGATCTTTGCTTCAGGACAATGTCTCTTGATCCAAGTTCTTCACGAACCACAATGATGGCCACGTCATCACTCACAGGTGCATTGTATCGTCTCTCATGTTCTCCAGCTGGCGTCTGGTCGGCCCTTATTTTGAGCTTCAGATCTGGTCTTTCCTCCATCTGTTCAAGGGCACACTTAAACACTTTGACATATTTGTGGTTCTGGTGCAGCATTTCTTGGAGGTCTGCCACAATGTTCAATTTGAGTGCACCATTTGACATTTGAACATTCCTGCACCGCTGTTCAGCCTCTTCTTCACTTGTGCCCATGAAGTAGACCTGAACAAACTTGTGTACAGTATTGGTGTTTTCACTGGGAACAGGCTGGAGACTTCCCATCCTGTGATAACATTGACCTTGTATTGTAAATGTTGTAAAGAAAGAGTAGTCAGTGAGATCCTTTTCTGCCCCAAAGGAAGTCATTTGGAAGGCTGAGTTGTACCTCATAAGGTGTTTCTGAAAGTGCTTGGCATCAGCAGTGTTGCCAATCAGCAGCCTTTTCAGCACATCAGGAGGCTCTTCGATGCGGGGTAGCCAGACTTCGCCTGCTGAGCAGCAAAGGCCTGCTGTCTCTGCCTTGAACGTTTTGGCCTTGCAATATTTGCACACCTTGTCCATTTCTCCAATGTCCACCTTAGAGTCAGAGCTGTACTTCTTTCTTGGGTTGTAAGCAAAGGCCCCTTTGAACCAATTGACTTTTGTTTGATCCTCTTCTGCAGTTCTTCTGTTAGCCTGCCTTTGCCAATCTTCTTCCTGTCTGGAAGCCTCTCTTCTTCTGTTTCTCTGCTTCTTCTGTTTGCTTACATTTGCCTGTTTTCTTCCTGCCTTTGAAGGCTCTCTTCTTCTGCTTCTCTGCTTCTTCTGTTAGCCTGCCTTTGCCTGTTTTCTTCCTGCCTTTGAAGCCTCTCTTCTTCTGTTTCTCTGCTTCTTCTGTTTGCCTGCCTTTGCCTGTTTTCTTCCTGCCTTTGAAGGCTCTCTTCTTCTGCTTCTCTGCTTCGACGGAGCTGACGTCGAGACCTGTCACGAAGCTGCATCTGATGTCTTTCTTGCTCATTCTGTCAGGACCTATTTTCTCTGTGCTGTACACGATCAGCCACCAGTCTCTCTGTCCTTTGGTCCTCGGTTTCCTGAGTTCGATTATCTTGGTGCCTAAGGCGATTGTCCTCCAGTCTGTTTTGTTGCTCATCATCGGTCTCATCAGCTCTCTGAGCTTTCTTTCTTCTTGAATCTGCAGTAGATCGACCAAGAGATTTGGGTCTTTTAAGTGGCATGATAACCTTAAAAAAATATAGCAAATGAATTAATACTTTGAGCAAAAGTCAAATGACAGGAAATACTGTTCATTTGTAGTGCAACACATCAAATACAAATGAACCTGAAAGAAAAGTGGACTTGAATTTATAGCCACATGAATTGATCAATTCAAATGAATTTCAAAATTTCAGAGTATTGATCAGTTTGAATGTTTACCTGATGTTCACTTGTCAAATGCACAATTACAAATGAGGCCCGGTTTTTTAAACCATTAAAATAAAAAGTAGCCTATAACCACTGGAATTTTATGCTGATTCCGAATGTGTCTAAAACCTTTCTCCGATGTGTAGTTCTTGAGTTATAAGCGGACATCCAGACAGACACACGCAAACACACACTCCTCCTTTATTTATATAGATGGCACTTGATTGGATGCATATCATAACTATGACGTCATAGGTCATGTGACATGGTGGCCATATTGGATTTGATGAAAACATTTAAAATGCATCTCCTTCATTTTTCGATTGAGTTGAAACATTGACCACTTATAGTATGGCACTTGATCGGATGCATATCCTAATTATGACGTCATAGGTCACTTGGCATTGCGGGATGGAGCGGCATGGTCCCCGGATCATCACTGCCCGCAGTTTTAATTAGGGGATCATAGGTATCCTTTTGAAATCGCTCGGATTATTATTATTACTAGGACGTGCCCGTACGTGGGTGCCCGTTCCTTGCCAAAAAAAAAAAAAAAAATGTCTTCGCCCATGCATGCATGGGCGTGCCCATGGGCCCATGGGCGTGCCCGTAAGTGCGTGATGTGACCGTACAATGAATGTATCGTCCCGACGCCGCAGCTCGGATGGCGCTGCAGTTAATCGGGCCTGTATCGGCAGAGTTATTATAAACGTGTACTACAATCGATCGTACCTTACAGCGTCTGCTCGCCACGTTCAGCATCAGTACGTCGTCACTATGACTATCCGTAAGTCCGGAAGTGACGTCCTCATTTGACTGTCCGGAAGGTCGCATATCGCAGTTACGATGAATCGCAAATTAGTTTTAATTAGTTTTAAAACATAGTTTAACGCCAACATAGCGCCAACATAGTTTGCCAACATGAAATAAATGAATACGCTCTCAAATGTGCCGTCCGAGGCAGAGTCTGTTCGCCACGTTCGGCACACGTGATAGCTCGCTGCTCTCTGATTGGTTGAATCGTTTTTTTGACATAGCTCGGTAACTACTTCTCCGATTAATATGAAACCTTGAAAAGGCACATCCTCAGGTCCCCAGCAATATACCTGGCAAGTTTCAAGTATATCGGACCCGTGGTTGTCGAGAAACAGTGGTCACAGACACACACACATACACACATACACACATACAGAGATTACTGGAATTATAGATAGATGTGCCGTCCGAGGCAGAGTCTGTTCGCCACGTTCGGCACACGTGATAGCTCGCTGCTCTCTGATTGGTTGAATCGTTTTTTGGACATAGCTCGGTAACTACTTCTCCGATTAATATGAAACCTTGAAAAGGCACATCCTCAGGTCCCCAGCAATATACCTGGCAATATACCTGGCAAGCAATATACCAATAAACTCCAATACATTCAGAACTCCGCTGCCCGTCTACTCACCCATTCCCGGACCCGTGACCACATCACCCCCGTCCTTTACAAGCTTCACTGGCTCCCCATCTCCCAGAGAATCCAGTACAAAATCCTCCTCTTGACCTACAAAGCCCTCCATAACCTGGCCCCATCCTACCTGGCTGACCTCCTCTCCAGACACACTCCCACCCGCAACCTCCGCTCTGCTGGTACCAACCTCCTGACCCCCCCCATCCGGACCAAATTTAGATCCTGGGGGGACAGGGCCTTCTCCATCGCTGCTCCCACCCTCTGGAACTCGCTACCTCACACCATCAGAGACTCCTCCTCACTCACCACATTCAAAACATCACTCAAGACCCACCTGTTCAACACTGCATTCAACATTTAACCCACAGCATCTAACCCCTGACTATCTCCTCTCCTTCTCCCTCCTTTGTGCTTTGAATATTTCCCTATTGATTCTTCTTTTTTTGCAATTGTCTTTATGTTTTGCTATGCGTTATGTTTTGCACTCTGTCAAAGCGTCTTTGGGCTTCCTGAAAAGCGCTATATAAAATAAATGCATTATTATTATTATTAAGTTTCAAGTATATCGGACCCGTGGTTGTCGAGAAACAGCGGTCACAGACACACACACATACACACATACACACACACAGAGATTACTGGAATTATAGATAGATTATTCTGATTCCATGAAAATTTGTTGGCGACCTCCAGGTAGGTCACACCTTTCATCGTAGGAATTTGAAACTTTGACCATGTATGGGATACCATATGACTTCATGCATATCCTAAGTATGACTTCATAGGTCACGTTATGTGGCGGCCATATTGGATTGAGAAAATCTTTAAAATATACCTCCTTCATTTTTCGACCTATTGAGTTGAAACTTGGCAGACATATAGTACACCCCAAGGTGAAGAACGCTCTTTTCTCCGATTTTTCATTTTTTGCTTAATTAGTCTACGGTGCACCAATTTAAAAAGTGCTGACTCTGCATATTTTTTATTTAATTAATATTGTGATGCCGTGAACTTTGTATGGACCGACAGGCCAAACCGTTGGTCAGATGAACTTGATACCTTGACCAATTATAGTATGTCACTTGATTGGATGCTTGATGATTGAACCCGTGGCCTCACCTCAGTTGATGCTGAGAGGTACAAGCGCAGGTGTTTGGATTTGCTTGGAAAGACTTCGAATTTTGAAATTTACTTTCTGTATTCGTTTATAGATTTGGACAATCTGACGGGCAATGCCAACGTGCTGTTTGATACACGTTTAAAAATAAAGGATTCTTAGAGGAAGTGGCAAACGTGGCGTGGTGCTGACGGCGCCCCCGCAGCCGTGATCCTCCCCCCCCCCCCCCCCCCCCCCCAGAATTTCCATGTTTTAAACGTTTCCCAGTGTGTACCCTGGATTAGAATAGGTACACTGTATCCCTGCGTGTCGTAAGGGACGACTAAGAGGGTTGGCGTCAGGAAGGGCATCCGGCTATAAAAACATTGCCTCAAAACAGAGAACCATGACAATTACAACTACATATGGACAGGGTACAGCCCGAAGTGGAGATCGGTTTCTGAGGTTTGGGACATGGAATGTAGGGACAATGACAGGGAGATCAGGAGAAGTGGTGGAAGTATTGGTCAGAAGAAGAGTGGACATATGTTGTGTGCAAGAGACGAGATGGAAGGGAAGTGGTGTGAGAATGGTGAAGGGTAGGCAGGGACAGAAATACAAGTTTGTGTGGCAAGGGTGCCTGGAGGGCGTGAATGGTGTTGGTGTCCTGTTTTCTGAGGAGTTTGTAGACAGTGTGGTGAGTGTGACTAGAGTGAGTGATAGGTTGATGATGGTGAAAATGATGATTGGAAAGCTCTTGGTGAACGTCATCTCGGGATATGCTCCGCAGGTTGGTCGGAGCGATGAAGAGAAGGACAAGTTCTGGTGTGCGATAGAGAAGCTGATGGAAAACGTGAAAGATGAGGAAGTTGTTGTGGTAGGAGGAGACCTAAATGGACATGTGGGAAGGAGTATGGATGGTTTTGAGGGAGTTCATGGAGGTTACGGATATGGTGTGAGAAATGGAGAAGGTGAAAGGATTTTGGAGTTTGCTGATGGAGCTGAATTGTTGATTTGTAATACTCAGTTCCAGAAAGAGGATAATAAGCTTGTTACATACACGTCAGGTGGGTCGACGACAACCGTTGACTACCTGATGGTGCGTAGGCGAGATAGGGGGCACCTCCGGGACACAAAGGTGATCCCGGGGGAGGAGGCTGTTTCACAGCACCACTTGGTTGTCTGCGACATAAGGGTGAAAGGTGCGAGGGGAGCTCGGCGGGTGAAGTACCAACCGAGAATGAAGGTGTGGAGGTTAAAAGAGGTGACAGTAAGGGAGGCATTAAAAGAGAGGCTGAGTAGGGTAGAGGATGATGTGGTTGAGCTTGAAAGTGGTTGGATGTCAATTAAAGCTAGTCTGTTGGGAGCCGTTGGTGAGGTATGTGGATGGACAAAAGGACCACCGAGGCACTCGGAAACATGGTGGTGGGATGATGAAGTTGGAAAGAGGATTGACGAGAAGAGGAAGAAGTTCATGGAGTGGCAGAAGGCGAAGGGTACTGGAGCAGAAACAGCAGAGCATGAAAGTTATAAGGCAGCCAAGAAGGCTGCAAAGAAAGAGGTAGCAAAGGCGCAGGAGGCATGAAGGAAAATGTTCGGAGAACGCTTGGATTCGGAAGAGGGTCAGAGAGTAGTATTCAGGATTGCAAAGCAGATAGCGAAAGAGAGGTGTGATGTGATGGGGGTGCGTTGCTTGAAGGATGAAGTGGGACAAATCGTTGTGGACCCAGATGGAATTAAAGGAAGATGGAAAAGATATATGAAAATGCTGTTGAATACAGAGAATGAATGGGATGGCAACATAGAGAGTAACCCAGTTTTAGGACCGGCAGAGAAGATAACTGAGAAGGAAGTTGAGGAAGCGATAAAAGCAATGAAGAGTAGAAAAGCGGGAGGGTCGACGGGAGTTGTGGGAGATGTGTTGAAGGCAGCAGGAAGTTGGGGTGTGAAGAGAATGACAGAGATCTGTAATCTTGCGGTGAAAGAAGGTCGCATTCCAGTGGATTGGGAACTGAGTACCCTCGTCCCTCTATACAAGGGGAAAGGTGACCCTGTCGAGTGTGGCTCGTACCGAGCGATAAAGTTTTTGGAGCATGGAATGAAGGTATTGGAAAGGAGGATAAGGAAGAAAGTGAAGATCGACGAAATGCAGTTTGGATTTATGCCAGGAAGAGGAACGACAGATGCGCTTTTTATTGTGAGGCAGTTGCAGGAGAAGTACATGGAGAAGAGGAAGAAGTTGTTTCTTGGGTTTGTTGATCTGGAGAAAGCATTCGATAGGGTTCCACGTAAAGTATTGACATGGGCAATGAGGAAGTTAGGAGTGGAGGAATGGTTGATCAGAGTAGTGATGGCAATGAACAAAAGAGCGCGCACAGCTGTAAGGACGAAGGACGGGAACAGTGGTGAGTTTGAGGTGAAGGTGGGAGTGCATCAGGGGTCGGTACCAAGTCCACTACTATTTGTAGCTGTGATGGAGGTGCTGGCTCAGAACGTAACTAGGAGGGTTTACCGTGGGAGTTGTTGTATGCAGATGATCTGGTTTCGATTGCGGAAAGTATGGATGGACTGAAGGAAAAGATGAACAAGTGGAAGGAATGTATGGAGACAAAAGGTCTGAAGGTGAATATCGGAAAGACGAAGGTGATGGCAAGTGGTAAAGCATGTGGTGAGGTGGAAAGAACTGGGAAGTGGCCCTGTGCTGTGTGCAGGAAGGGTGTCGGAGTTGAATGAAAATCAACATCTTCCTTCATCTTCTTTATTTCAAAGGGTGAAATCCTTTTCCAACACAAGCAGGTGCACAGCATTTCGAATAACTAAAGCTTATGCCTAGGTCACACATAGGCGGATTTGTCGGCGACTACTGGCGACTGAAAAAATCGCCACCATCCGCCGACGATCGTAATGAAACCGTAATGGACAGTCGCCTGTAGTCGTGGTTATCCTCCCCAGGTCGGCTGCAGTCGGCAAGAGTTGCAAAGGGGCCAAAAAGTTTTAAAAATGTTTTAAAACGGCACGCTCAGTCGCAATGGAAAAAAATCCGCCATGCTGTCGTGATGGAACCGCCATGCTGTCGTCGGTATCCATAATAAGAGCGTAAAGCGGCCGCAACCCAGTCGCTCATAGTCTTCCACAATCGCCCCACCAGCTAGCACGGCAGAGATGCGAATGCCATACGGCCTTCCTGCGGCATCTTCCCGACTACGGGCCGACACTGTTGCGGCTGCATATCGACTACAGAAGAACTGTCACGTCTCCCCTGTGGCTATGGGAGACTGACGACGACAGCAGTAGGACCAGTGGCGGCCGAGTTACGGCCATTGGCGACAGAGATACGACTGCCTGGCGACTGCATTACGACATACCACGATTTTCTGGCCAGGTATAAATAGGGGTGGACATTTCAGCTCACTGCAGTATGTTCTATGGTCAAGGTCTACCAAGGGTCTATCTACCAACATCTATCATGGATGATGAACATGGGATGAAGCTGGTCCTTCTGAATGACGTGGCAGCACTGGACCAAGATATTGCTGCGAATGACCTACTGCTGGCTCACGCTGAGGAGCAGCATGAAGAAAGAGGACAACGGAGGGAGAGACGACATTGGGTGAGGCCGTGGCTCCTGCGACGACCAGCTCTAGGGCAGTATGAGCAGCTCATGGTAGAGCTCAGGGGCGAAGACGTGCAGGGCTACAAGAACTTCACCAGGATGGAGCCAGCCCTGTTTGACGAGCTGCTAGAGCGTCTCGGTCCTCGAATCGCCAAGCAGCTCACATTTTGGCATGAACCAATAGAACCAGGTCTGAGACTGGCAATCACCCTGAGGTACCTTGCGACAGGGGATAGCTACATGTCCCTGCAGTACAACTTCCGAGTGGCACACAACACCATCGGCCTCATTGTACGGAATGTCTGCCAGGCCATCATCGATGAATACCTGGAGGAGGTCGTCAACACTCCCTCTACACCAGAAGAGTGGAAGACAGTAGCTGAGCAATTTGGACTGAGGTGGCACATGCACCATGCCCTAGGAGCACTCGATGGCAAACACATCCGCATCAAAGCACCGAAGAAGTCTGGGTCCGTTTTTTTCAACTACAAGAAGTTATACTCCATAATCATGATGGGGCTGGTTGATGCCAACTACCAGTTCATCTGGGTGAACATGGGAGCGAACGGATCGTCATCAGATGCCCAGATCTGGAATCAGTGCGATCTGAAGTTGGCTGTTGAAGATCACGCCATCGGCTTGCCAGAACCAGACCCTCTGCCTCATGATGCCCGAGACATGCCGTACTTCATCATCGGCGATGCGGCCTTTGCGCTGAAGACCTGGATGATGACGCCATATGGCAGGAGGAACTTGGACCACCAGGAAAGGATCTTCAACTACCGCTTGTCTAAAGCAAGGCGCATCGTGGAAAACGCTTTTGGGATCCTATCCAACCGGTTCCGCTGTATACTCACAACCATGGCCCAGACACCAGAGACAATCGATACTATCATCCTGGCCACCGTTTGTCTCCACAACCTTATGCGTCTGCATTATCCAGCTCAGCAGAACGAGGTGATGGACCATGAAGATAATGATCACAACGTCATCCCAGGCTCCTGGAGGGAAGGTACGCAGCTGGCCGACATTGAAGAAGGGGGGGTTAGAGGGAACGTGCACACCCGTGTAGCCAAGGACCAGAGGAACTACCTCAAGACCTACTACAACTCCCCTGCCGGCTCCATTCCATGGCAAGACAGTATGGTGTGAGGGTCTTCGTGGAGTGAGGTCATGTGGTGCCGACAAGGATATGGCTTTATTGTTTGGACTTGGGACTTTTGGGAACTTTATTTTTGGGACTTTGGTCCTTTGGAAACTTTATTTATTGGACTTGGGACCAGTGGAAATAATGTGTTGGACTTTCTTTTCTCTCATTTCATTCTCTCTCCCTGCAGAAAAGTTTGATTATTACATTACAATGATACATCTTTGTTATTTGTTCTTGCACATCAAACATCTTTATGCTTCATGCTTCATTCATGTCATACATCATTGAAATGAATAAAGGGAAATGTAAAAGAGAGAAATAAAGATAAATAAAAAGAATAAAACCAATGCAAATTTGTTCATATTTTATTTCTATTTATTTCATTTGTTCATATTTAAAAAAAAATTGGTCATAGCACAACTTTCCAATAATCAATACTCCTGACTGCCAGAGTCATCGTCATCGTCAGCTGGTGGCAGGTTCGGTGACGACATCCCCACAGTGTCCACGGCGAAACTCCCGAGGAGCCTTGACAAACCCGCGAATGCCGAGATGTTCGTCAGTGGTGTGATGTTGTCTGCACCACCCGTAGACTGGCACTGTGGTGGCTACTGGAGCACCAAAGGTGGGAGTGGTGCTGTCCCAAACAAGCTGTGCCGGCAAAGGTGTAGCGGGGTGATCGCTGGTGGGGGTAGAGGTGCCATCATGGTCTGCTGTGCTGTGACTGGCATCTGTGCTGGCATCTGCTGCTGCACCATCACCTGTGGCTGATGGAGGTGCTGCGAGGCATCGCTGTACCTCATCATCAGGCTAATACTGTCCCTCATGAAGGCGCTCCAGTTGCTGTCGTGGATCGATGGCAGCAGAGTAGTGATCCACCGACCCCAGGCAACACGTGGACATGTCGGGACGGCGGCCTCCCGCAGATGGGCCCGGATCTCCTGCTGCAACACGGCTGATGTGCGAGCCCTCTCCTCCAGTCTAGCCACGGTAGAGTCATCACTGTGGCGCTTCCTTTTCGTGGTAGCAGGGGCCGGGGGGGGTGGTCTGGGGCTGCGATGACGGGAGTGGAGTGCCAGCCCGAGACGAGGGATCCTCGACATTCCTCTCCAAGCTGTCGTCGTCATCAAGAGGAGCAAGGGGAGCAGACACCGGAGCAGCAGGCACAGGCACAGCATATGGGACCTCAGGTGGTGGTAGCTGCGATGCAGCAATCTTCCTCTTCAACTGCAATATAATGATGAAAAACATATTAATATAAAACATACGACACATATAAACATATAAATATTGTCATCCCTCTATTTCCATGAGACTTCCACATTGCTAAACGTGTGTTGATGGCGATCATCAGTACTGTAGTTTAGCAAATAATGTACTGCACTGTACTGACAGACATACACAGTACTGTACTGTACTGAGCAACGTACTAACGCACTGTACTGTACAGAGAAGAGGAATAATTGCACATAAAATTACTTACAGTAGCACCAGCCTTCGTACTGTGCCGCACCACATGCTTCCCCAGGAACGCAAACCTCTCCAGAGTCCACTTCTCGCGGTCGGTGTGGACCTTGGCACCGTCGCCGGACCTGCCCTGTGTCGACAGCTTACTGAACTTGGTATGCTGTGACTTGAGCCACTGTTTGAGATCATCCACTGAAAACAACAAAATGGATCCTGTTAGTAAAGAATAAAAATGTGTAATTGATGAAGAACAATGCACTGGACTGTACTGTTCAAAGACAAATGCATAATAAGTAGCTGTCCTTGTCTTCAATGTGAATGTCGTATTTCAAACACAATGGAAGCAATGTTGCGTCATTGTTGAGAATTGATTAATGAATGGAAAATTAAATACTTACCAACATCTACTTACCCTGTATTGGAATAAATAAGCATAAAAATGGACTTACCACTTCTACCGATCTCGCTGGCCTTCGCCACCCACAAGGCGTGCTTCTTGGCCTTCTCCCTGAAGGACGTCATGGACTTGTCATAGAACAAGGGGTTCTGTGACAACCACTCCACCATGTCATGCTCCTGTTCCTCTGTCAGGATGACAGTATCCTTGGCGGGTTTCTTCGCCACCTTGGTCACGGGGGCCACCTCGTCAACGTCCTCGATGTCTGCCGCCTTTGAACCAGAGGCCTCAGCAGCTGTGGCCTCTGGGTCAAAGACGACCTCTTCTGCTGCTACAGCTGGCAGATCTGGTACGGTGTCCTCAGCCCTCTGTGGAGCCTTGGTAGGCCTCCCCATCTTTCCACATTTAGTAGGCATGCTGTACCCTGTCGACGAGCAGAGAGCGTGGCGTGAATAGGTTCCAATCGCCGGCGGTCTTATTGCAGTCTTGCGGACGTCGGAGTAAACCGCCACCCGGCCCCAATGCAGTCGCCGCGATCCGCCATCGGTCGTAATCTAGCCGCCAGACTGTCGCCACGCTGCCGCCGTGCATCCGCAATGCAGTCGTCGATCTTCGACAGTCGCCATCCCACTCGGGGCGTCGTCGCAATGTGGCCGCCTGCAGTCGCCATACTGCCGCCTGACCATATTTGACCGCCCGACATCGCCAGTAGTCGCCGAAAAATCTTGATCGCCGGTAGTCGCCAAAATATCCACCTATGTGTGACCTAGGCATTAATCTCTATTACAAATCAAAAGTCAAAATAATAAATGTGAAGGTCCCAACTGGGACAATGTTCAATGTTCTCCTTCCCCCCCTATGACGAAATGCCTGGGATGCCTGATGGGAGGGTGTGGAAAAGGATGACGGCTTCCTGTAACACACATAAGGATGATAGTTAGTTATCTCCCCCCCCCCCCCCCCCCCCCGGGGATAAGTTTTTGAGGGTACGTAAAAAAACTGATTGTCACACAGCTGGAGTGTTAATGTCCATCTGGCACACTGGTTGGCCCACGGTGGCGGGGAGTGCTCGGTGGCTGGAGCTCCTTGGAACCAGCCTGGTTGTGAGGGAAGAGCCGAGCGAGGGCACGTGGTTCCTGTGTTTTAGGTCCCGTCGGGCAGGGGGATCTCCGTGGTGGAGGATTCACTAAGGCGGGTGAACTGATGGGGCTGCTCGTGATATGTGGCCCCTGAGATGGGCGAGGGGGTGAAACAGGTGGCTGGGCCATATGAGGCAATGGGGCCTGTGTAGGGGTAGGAACAGGTGGCTGGGCCGTATGAGGCAGTGACAATGGGGCCTGTGTGGGGGTTGGCTCTCTGGGCAGTCCCACCACCAGGCCAGATTCTGTCCCTGTGCCACACGTGGGAGTGTTGTGGAAGGGAGTGAACTTTCGAAGGTGTTGTCGGTTCCGGATGGTGACTCTGCCCGATCCGTCAACACGAATGACATACTGGTGGTACTGCCGCACTTCAACCACTGTCCCAGTGCGTTCCCATCTCCCAGGGTGGTTGCCGACCAGGTTCTGCAGGTAGACATGATCGCCCACCTGCAGTGGGGGTAAGAGATGGGTGTGCTCACTCCAGCGTTCACGCTCCCTAGAGTGGCGTCTAGCAAGAGCCATTTCCCGTTGTGACATCAGCTCCGTCCATGTTTCATGTGGGGAGTATCGGCCCTTGGGAATAGGGATGGCATCACATATGGGTCTTCCAAACAAGAAAAGTGCTGGTGAGGCTTTTGTTTCAGGGTCAATGGAGTTCCTGTACATCAGCAGAGCCCGCTGGAACTTGTCAACATCAAGAGACCCTGAAGCAGTGACATTGTCCATCAGCATGCGCTTGGCCGTCTTCACAGACAACTCGGCCCTGCAATTTGCGTGTGGGTTTGCCACAGAGGAGTACCTGTGTCGGACACCCCAGGCCATCAGGAATTCCTGTGTTTGGCCTGATTTGAATTGGGGACCCCCGTCAGAGGTCAATTCTTCCGGGATACCGAATGTAACGAATCTCACGCAACCGTTTGATGAGGTCCTCTGCCCCTGATTCCGATCTGAAGACCATGGGCCAATGCGAGTATCTGTCCAGAATCACCACGTAGTCCTTGCCATTGTGGGTGAAGTAGTCACTGCCTATCATTTGGAATGGGTAGGCTGGGGGTGTCAACACAGAGAGGGGTTGCATAGGGTTGCTCCTGGCTATCCGGTGGCAGTGTGCACATTGGTCTCACTCGGGCAATGTCGATGGAAATATCAGGCCAGTATACCGAATCCATGGCTCGTGCACGCATCGCACTAACACCCTGGTGGGCGGCATGGAGTGCGTGGAGAATGGGTGTGCGGAGCGTGGGTGGTATAACAATCCTCCAGCCCATCAGTACCACGCCACCCACTGCACACAGACTGGCAGAGTAGCGGTGAAAGGGGCGCAGGTCAGCGGGGAGCTCTCTGCAATCAGCTGGGAACCCATTCTCCAGGTGTGTGATGAGGTTTCGAAATGTCATGTCCGAAGCTGTCGCCTCGCGGACCATGTCCCATGTGACGACTTGGATGACAGTTTTAAGGGCGGCGGAAGCAGCTGCAACTGTAGAAGTGTCATCGGCTAAATCAGTGTTCTCTCCGTGCAGGGGAGAGCTGGCTGTGGGGTTGTGGTGGAGTACTGACATGTTAGCGAGGTCAGATTCTGACGGCTCACCTGGTAAGTGGAGGCGAATGGGTTGATCAACAGGGTGTCTTGAAGCGGCATCAGGGCCCAAATTCTTCCTGCCAGGCACATGTATGATTGTGAACCTGCATGGCAGGGTCTTCTCTTTGAGGTTGAGGAGTCTCCTGTTGGCAATATCTGTGAGTGACCTATCATTCAGGACCTGGAGTAGAGGCTTATGGTCGGTGGCCACAATCAGATCTGTACAGCCCAGCACATAGTAACGAGTTTGGTGGAGCGCGTAGGCGATAGCCAATGCCTCGCCTTCAATGGGAGCATACCGGCTTTCAGCAGGATGGGTGAACCTGCTGCCCACTAAGCACAATTTCCAGCCGTCAGGGCAACAGGTAGGTGTTCTGGACTCGCACTGACAGTACTTCTGCATCATGAGGAATCCGATGCCATCAACCGACCAGTCTGTTGCCAAGCATGTTGGTCGAGATGGGTCAAACAGTCGGACACCCTCCTGCATTTCTTGGATGATGATGTCCTTCGATCTGTGGAATATTTCATCCAACTCCTCTGTCCAGGTGAATTTTGTGGAAGGCTTGAGTAATGCCCGGAATGGCTTCATTTGTTGTGCCATGGCAAAGGCGTACGCTCCCTGGTTGACCAGCCCGAACCAAGATCTAGCACCGGTGATGTCGGTTGGCGTGGGGAACTTCCTAATTGCATCGAGGAACTTGGCGCTGGGCCGTATGTTGGTCGGAGTTATTGTGAGACCAGCAAAGTCAACAGCGTCCTGGGCAAACTGGAATTTCCTTGGATTCAGCGTAATACCATTACGGGCGCATACGTCAAGCCATGCGCACGCCTGAAAGAATGCTGCCTCGACAGAATCCACCCACATGCAGGTGTCCAACGCACTTTACCTTGTTCTGGAAATCAGCGATGATAGCATCAAAGCGTTGGTTATAACCATCACCGCTGGCCAGGAAATCCTGTGGGGCTACCTTATACCTATAGCGTCCCCATGGTGTGATGAATGTGGTAAAGTGTTGGTCCTCCTCGCGGATGGGCACCGAGTGATACCCATTCCATGCATCGATCACCGTTTTCTTTGTGCCCTGAGGGATGCGGTCGGCCAGGTGGAAAGGGCTGGGCACATGGTGGGTTTGACGTGCGGCCTGACGGTTTAGGGGTTGCAGGTCTATAGTCCGCCTCGGTGTGCCATCGGTTTTGCCTGTCACAACCATCCGGGAGCACAATGTTGTAGATGTGTTTGGGCTGACCTGCTCCAGCACGCCGATACGGACATCCCTCTGGAGATCAGCATGTACTTTGTCCTGCCAATGGATTGGGATCAGTGCTGGCTTGTGGATAGCCACCGGTGTGGCATTGGGGTCGACATGAAGATGTAGGGGTTCGCATTTCATGAGATGCAGTGGTTGGTGCTCGCACACATTAAATGTTGTGGGCCCGTAATATTCGAGAAGCCATGCCTTCAGTGCATCTACATTCTCTTCAGTGGCCTGTAATCCCGGGGGTAGAGAGGTTGGTATTGGGGGTGGTTGAAGGTCACGCTTGGGACAAGAACAGGTTGGCTCCTCATAATTCTCTGCAGCTGCAGTCGAGGCTAGGTGTTCTGTGGGAGTGGTAGCTGGGAAGTTAATGGGGATGGTACCCAAGGCGACAAGTGCCTCTCTACACAGGAATGCTTTCTCCATGCCGTTGGACACATAACACAGCAGCCGTGTTGACCGGGGAGAACCGCTGGTGTCTCTAATGGTGATGTCAACCGCAATTCCGCCCATCACGCCTAGGTCTTCTTTAATCGCCCCGCGCATGACAACCTTTAAAATGCATCCCTGCCTTAATTTTGCGATCGATCGAGTTGAAACTTTCACCACTTATAGATGGCACTTGATCGGATGCATATCATAACTATGACATCATAGGTTATGTCACATGGTGGCCACATTGGATTTCATGAAAACTTTCAAAACACATTTCTCCTTGGTTTTTCGATCGATTTAGTTGAAAGTGAGCAATTATAGTATGTCACTTGTTTTCTTTTCCTGATAGTATTTGATAGCACACAATTGAAATATGGTTGAATTGTACATTTAATGGACATCATAGAAAAACAGTGCAGCACTCAACAGGAAGTAAACATAATGTATGTTTATGAGAAGCCATAACAGCAAATAAAATAAATTGATGAGACAAATACTTACACACACACACACACACACACACACACACACACACACACACACACACACACACACACACACACACACGTATGTGTAATATATATAAATTCATACATATACTCACTCAGCACAGTTCGAGAGAATTATGATATTGATCAATCAGTTTTCATCATTCCACAATGCTTTGATAAAACATTACGTTGTTGTTCAAATGTGACACTTTGTTCTCCCCCTACTCCTTTCCTTACTTCCTCAGCGCAATCATTTTGAGATCGTTGAGTCTGACGTTTACAGTTGAACAGAAATAGCTTCGTGATAGCTATAATATGTGGGAAGTACTTTAACATTCACGTTTGTTCTTCTCACATACACATGGTCGATCAATGTTCCGTTTTCTGTCCTTGGCTCAGTTACAAACTGACTGTAACCGTGACTTTCCATAACCTTTGCTAAAGAAGAAGATTTAAAGATATCCTCATTGAGATCTCCCATAACAACACAACCACCAGGGAATTTGTCTAACTCGATCAATAAGACTTTCAGGTTTTCTTTGAAAGTGGCTATGTTGTATGATGAGGGCCTGTATATAACAGCGACTATGATATTTCTGTCACCTGAATGAAATGCAAGATATTCTAAGTTTCTTGCTGGAGGAGTCAAAATCTCGCAGCGAGTACCTGTCTTAGAATACACGCCAACACCTCCATGAGACTGCTGCTCTAGGTCAACACAAACTGGCGAATCATAACTTTGCTGTCGTGGTTTGTGATGGAATGCAAAGTTATCCAGTTCAGGTTTTCCATCTCTGTCATTCGATAGCCACGTTTCTGTAGGGCAAATGAAATTGCACTCCAAGAAGCGCCTGTCGAACTGTATGTCATTTATATGTGATTTCAAGCCTTGAATATTGTGTAAAATTATTTTACAACCGATTCTTCCGTGTGTGCTGTCAGTGTGTGTTGGGGGTAATAAAAGATGGCATACTGCCCATAGCCGCTGTTACGTTTTCATTGCAGTAAATGGCAGATTGCTTGAAATTCTGAATTGTGAGACCTTCCATTGACGTAGGGCCACGTATGCTTGACCAGCAGTAAATATCTTTTCCAATGAGACAACAGCTTCCTTTAAAGTACATCCCTGGATTTTATGAATTGACCACCCAAATTCCAGCTTCACTGGAAATTGACATCTTATGCCACCACTGTTAGTAACTCGATCTTCCTGGGGAGCAATAGGGGTGCTATTAACAGGCAATGATAATGATTCTGCTGTATGTCTTCGCAATTTCTCACCAACCTTTACATTGTCAAACACCACATAAATCATTTGAGGAAATGTACTACCTGGAGTTTGTGAAATATGTGATACAGTGCCGAATACATCATTCACCAGACCATCAGACACATCAATGTTTTTAGTCAACAGAACTCGTGCCCCCACAGCTAGGGTAACTCTCCGGGCTAGATTGGTGTTGAACCCTTTAATATACTGGCCTTCTTTTCTTTGTAGTTTACCGGGTTTTGGGTCTCTGTAGAAATCTTCTGCATTAATAGCAACAAGATTTGAGCAGGAAGAAGCTAGCTTGGTGAGATTGTGTTTGTCGACTTGTTCATTTGTTGCATAGATATGAATGCAGTCAGGCTCTTCGCCAGTTTCACATTTCTGTAGAGTATCCTTGTCTTTGTCGTCTAAGGGGTCACACTTTTTCCGTGTTCTTAATCGATTTAGGATCTCTGCAAATTCGCCGTCTTTCTGTCGCATTATTTGAGTCAGCTCAGCAATATGGAACAAGTCTGCCCAGAGATTGAAGCCAACGTTTTCCGCATACAGGCTTTTGCCTTTCACAGGTGAAAGCTGGTAGAAGTCACCGATAGCAATGACACTCACATTACCAAAGGGAGCGAAATCACGGCATTGCTTTATCTGTCTTAATCGTCCATGTACATCTGTTAACAGCTTTTGGTCAACCAATGAAATTTCGTCAATTATAATTATCTGTAAACCACTCAACTTTGAACGTAAAGAGTTGATTTTTTTCATCACCGAGAGGCTGGTATGGTAATTTTGCATCCACACCGATTGAAAATGTACTGTGGATAGTGGAGGCATTGATGTTGAATGCTGTGACACCTGTTGGAGCTGTCAGTAGAACAGATACATCATCAGGATTTGGTAAGATAGGAGCCAGAAGTCTGGAAGCTTCATACTGAATTGTTTTTATTAAATGACTCTTTCCTGTTCCTGCACCACCGGTGACAAAGAGATGAAATGGTTTTGGCTCATTCCCGTTGCGTTTATTCAGACACCATTGCCTCACGGCATAAAATATCTCACGCTGCTTCTCGTTCAAGCATCGAAGCAAGTTTTCAGCCTCATCTTTTTTCACAATACATTGGTGGATTTCAATGCTGCATGATTTCTTTTCTTCCTTTAATAAGTCTGGTATGTCACTATCCTCTTGTGGATCTGCAGTTTTCTCTTTTTTGGTTTTCCAAACAGGTTAACCGTTCAACCTCAGTCTCTGTGCATATTTGTGCCCATGCATCACCCAATGGACCACATTTCTGAAATATCTCTTATGCTTTATCCATTGAATCGGCATCAAGTTCAAACTTCGCTTTGTTTCTCTCCACTATGTATTTCACTGGTTCAACTTCGTTTTTCCCACATTTCACAGCTCCAATTTGATAGAAATTTTGAAATTTTCATATTTGTCAGGCTTTGAATGACTCTCCAATCGATATGGCAGAAATAGCTGCAGCAAGCTCTGATAATACTTCTCTGACTTTTGTTGGTGAGAATCTTGGATATCTAATGACTGCAGGTTGTGTTCGTGTCCGTCTCTGTATATGTCCTAATCCATTTTGTAATCTGTAAATTTGACTTTTTCGGTTTACGTCCATTACATTGGATACCTCAGATTTTGAGAGGACTCTAAATTCTGAACAGAAAGAGGCAAGGCACATTTCGTCAAATAGTTCTTGATCTGGTCTATTTTGATAACGATCAGGAAGACTTGTCATCCATATCTGGTCAGCATCCAAATCTTTGCCTTTGCTTCTCTTCTTTAAAACATCAAATGGCAGACTCATTTTTATTGGATTGTCTCCTGTAGGAACAAACTGCACCTTTCTTGATGATTCTTTTAATCGTAAGTTGCACACTCTGAAAACGGCTTCTTGAGCACTAACCTCTCTGTTGTGGAGATAAATAGCACCTAATTTCTTCAGAGTTTGCTTAGCATCTTCGTTTCCATTCAATGCCTCTTTTCGAGCGTGCTCGAGTAACAGCCCCCATTTCTCTCTCAGTCTTTGAAATATATGAGATAATATAAACAATGCAAGAGTATGCGTCTGCAACATATTGGAGGTCCATATTGGCATTCCAACAGTGGAGGAGATGAGCATTGTATTGGTTGACCCAAACATCCTTTGGATTACGTTGCAACACGACATTTGTCTTCTTGTTTAGTATTTCATATGCTTCTTGAAACAAATCCTGATTTATCCCAACATGGGCAAACAAAGCATTGGCATGGTCAAAGTTGTTCTCAGTGTCTTGAAGAGCATTCCAAATTTTCATCAATAACTGTTTGGCTTCCTCTTTCGTCATATGATTTGGTTGTTTGTCAGGCTGCACATGCAATTTGTCAATGGCTTGACTTTCCACATCGTCATTCCTAGAAATAAAAGTCGTGTTTGATGGTGGACGTGGGAAATGGAACCCTCAAACCCAACCGTTCCCTTTTTCTGCAAGATTTGGAGTGCTTAGAACTATGCTTTTGAACAGCATTGACAATTTCATGCAATTCGTCGTCATTTAATGGCATCTCGCAGGTGATGTACTGATCAATAAAAGATACAACTGCCTCATCTGAGTCTTTGCCAAGTGTAGGTGCATCCTCAACCCAAAACAAACAGTGCGTATGAGGAGAACCACGCTGTTGAAACTCAATTCTATAGAAATAGTCCTTGATCTTACCGATAGGTTTGGCTTGTGACATGACGTCTTTCAAAAAGCTACGGAACTTGTGATCAAACATTCTTGCAGCTGTTATGGGATTCCTTTTGAGGATGAAGCATTTTTCAGACCAGTCTAAGTCATTTGCATTGCGAGAGTCTCCCTCTTCTTGGAGAATTGCTTCAATAATCTCTGTCCATCTCATGTCACCTGATGAAAATGAGCAGAACCATGTGGGTTTTCCTAGTTGTCTGAACATTGCAAATAAATCCTTTTGGGATACTTGCCAGAAGGCCGGTGTTCCTCTGATAGGCTTCAGATATTTGTAACCTTCATCACATTTCAGCATGTCTGCCAATGTGTTTCTGTCCATTAGTTTTTGGGCTGTGACTTTACTACCTTTAGCAAATGCATTCAAGTAGCTTTTCCTTAAAGCAATGGAAACACTGGACAACACTTGGTACACTTCTGACAGGTACTGTGCATAGAAAATATAATCTGTGTTCTGTGCAAATCTACTGTCAACTAGCATTAGGCGTGTATGCAAATAACGAGCAATAGTTATTTTTGCTACACGGTCGTCATGGTATGTTGGTCCACCAGTTGGAAACAAAACGGGAAATGATTTCGCTTCATTGCTCTCATCCATTAACAGCTTATAGTGGGGGGGCCAATGTTTTCCCGTTGAATTCAAATGTTAATTTGTGGACACTGGTTGGGTTGTCTTTAGGGATGATAGAAGTTGTAGAAAAAATATGTCTCCATTTTTTTCAAGTTCTTTATAGCGGCCATTTTGGATTATCAAAATGGCGTTTGTTGAAAACCGAAATTGTCATTATCTTGGCTTCTAAATGACCTAGAGTGTTAATTTTGGTGTCCAAATGTACATATTTGCGGATACTTAATCCAATAAACACACATTTATACACCTACATATGATCAAAAGGGTTCTTATGGCAGCCATCTTGGATTTTCACGCACTTATGCCAACACATATATATATTTTTTTTCCATCATTTTCACTTCTAAATCACATAAAGGCTGGACTTTAGTGTTCAAATGTACACTTATAATGTCTTTGTGCAATATTTTTAGTTGGCAGTGTTCATTGTTACATTGAAGGATCTCCATCCTCCTCATCATCAGTGTTATCGATTCCCATGGGGCGCTCCTGACCCGTGTTACCACACACCTCTTCATCTGCCCCACACATACACATCTCAGAACAGTTGAGATGCTGAGACCTGCAGGAGCAGTGAGACATGCATTGGGTCTTCTTGCAGTTACATTTGATTAGATGTGTGATGGCAGCTGGGGCTGGAGGGTCCTTGGTTGTGATGGGCACCAGCTGATCTCCTTCTGCTCTCCATCCATGTTCTGTTGGTTGTGGAAGCTGGGGGTCCGGTACATCAGCCTGATGCCACACCATGGCCTGGAAATGTGCACGAGCAATGGCTTCATGTAAAGCTCCCCGTGTTGGTGGCAGCTTCTGTGCCTCTAGCTGTTTCTTGGTAAACAGTCTCCACCTCAGCTTGCCCACATCCACAACTGTAGTACGAGGCTCATACAGCTGGCATACAAATGCCTCAATGTCACTTTCTGTGTCAGCTCTCAGCTCCTCAGAGGCCCCAAGGTCATGAAACGCAGATACCACCTCAACAGAGCACCTATTGAGGGCTTGCCAACATGTGAGCTTTCCCTTGCCGGCAAACCGACCAGTCTGGTCTGCTCCCGTGAATGCATGGAATCCTGGTAGGGCTGCAGCCTTCCTGACACCAAGTTCATGTACTATTGGTTCCAGTGAGATTTGCCTCTTCTTGTTCCCCACACCCGTGATGAAGTATGTGTCTTTGCATAGTTCATGGTACCGGTGGAGTGCTAGGATGAATACATCAGTATCAGGTGACTGAATGTACAGCTGTGTTGCACCTCTTCGGACGGCATCTAGACTGTGAAGAAAGATCCTCGTATCAGCCTCCTCCTGGGAGCTACGGAGATGCTGTACATCCATGCAGTTGGAGAAGACATCCTGCCTTGAAGTGACGATGAAGACCTTGGTAGTCCCCTCAAAGTGACACAGAGCTTTCTTTGCCAGATAGACAGTTAGCTCATCTTTGGTGTTGGTGTGCGACAGGAACTGTTTTGCTGTCAGTTTCCCAATCGGGGTGCTGTCTTGAACGTGGTAAGCAGTGGGCGGCTTGCCACCTTGGCGCCTCTCCCGTGTGGCCTCTTTCAGTGAATTTGGCAGATCATATCGGTCAAACACGAGGTGGACTTCATCATACCCGTTGGTCTTGCAGTCCAGTGTTGCATTGAAATGGCCAGCCCACTGGGCACATGTTTTGACCCATTGTGGCTTACCCATTGCTTGCACTAATGCCATGCCGTCTATGACAGTCACCTTCTTGGGAGGGGGTGGAGTATGTTCAGGATTGTCGTCGTCTGGCTGCTGACCAGTGCCAGTTGACTTCTTGGGTAGATCTTCTAGGATGCCCATGAGCTTGCTTTTGTCTGTGCATGGTAGTAGTGTCCCAGCCATTGCAAAGAGGGTTCGTGGAAGCGCGGTGAATTCATATTGACCTATGGCATCCTTCAAGTTGATCTCTGGTCGTGTACGTTCTTGTACGTCCTCAGCTTCAGCTGTTCGCATGATTGTGCGTGAAAGTAGCCACACTGTGTCCGTCGCAGAGTACGGCTTGGTGACATCTGGGTTTGACCGTGTCTTGAAGCTATACGTGGTACCTGTGGCAGATTGTTTGTTTGGTGCTTGGCAAGGAACAAAGTCTGGAGCAGTCAGAACCTTGAGTGAGCGGTGTCTGGCCTTTCGGTCATGTAGTGTCAGTGTTCTATGTTCATCTGTGGAGGGTGCATGTTCCCGTCGTTGGTAGAGTGCCCAGGCTGTAGCGTGGAGTGTCCGCTTCCCATCAGGTGTGTCTTCATTGAAGTCACTGTTGTCCACTGCAAAGAAGACAAACGTCCCTATGCGCATGGTTCTTGGAAAGTATACACCCTGTTCTGTCGTAGACTCTATGACTGAGTTGGCCAGCTGTGTCTCCAACCGCAAGATCCGACTATAATCAACAGACAGACCGAACCCATGCAGGAAATCCAGAAGCTTCTTGTTTCTGGTGGACTGATGGACTACAATGGCAACGGCAAGCTGCTGTGGCCATTCTAAGCGATGGCGGAATGGTGCATCTGGCTCTTTGGGCTTGTACGTGACTTGGCGTTTTGACTTGTAGCCGTACATGATGTTCTGACTGATGGTTATAACATCTCGATGAATAGTGGCTGAGCGCATAGTCTCTGGCTCAATGCTCGTGGCTGGTCCTTCCAGTAGCCAGCGGAGGAAAGCATAGAGTACTTTGGGTACATGCTTTTCAGCATCATCAGTGTTCATTTCTCCTTCAAATTGCCATGGGTGCTTGTTCTGACAAGCAATGGCACTGCGGAGAACAGAGGCACTCTCAAACAGTTGTTCGATGTTTTTTTCATTTGTCTTCGTCATTGCATCTTCGACAGCTGCATCACGCACGGCAGTGGAGAATACACAGTCTGACTCGTTTCGACGTTTTGGTTTCATGAAGTGAACGTCATCAATGTGAGAGTTGATTTTCTCCTTCATGCCTTGGGTAGTAGGTGATGGGACATTGTGCACACCATTATTGTCAAGAATCCTGGAGTAAACCGACTTCAGGTCAGACATGTTGAGAATTTCACCAGCTTGGAGTAGAGAGCGAACAAGGCTGACAAACTCAATGTCTGCGGCTATTTTGATAACATTAGTTTCTTGCAGTATGTGTTCTTTGTCATCACTTGATGTCCCACTCTTGGGAGCACGTTGGACATTCTGCACCCAGCATGGGAGATGATACTTGACGTCGATCGCATGAGCATCATGTGCACTGATGGCAGCACTCAGCTGAACTTTCCACTTGTGGTTGCTGCCTTCTTCAACAGCTTTCTTCAGCTGTTTACCTGCGTTGAACGTGCATACAACATGTACACTTTCCTTAGTGACCTCTTGACAGAAGAAACAAAGGTCTCTGTTGAATGGAGTTGATGATGAACGTGTGAAGCGAAGAGTCTCGTCTTGCGTAGAACCTGAGGTACTTGCAGCGGCAGGTGCAGAAGAAGGACGTCCACACCTCTTATGAAGATGCTGGGTGTCGCCATGTTCGCAGGCTTTCTGGTGGCGAACTCTAGCACGCTCCAGGTGAGCAGTGTTGCATGTAGATCCATAACATGCCCGGTGCCACTTTGCTTTATTGTTCCTCAAGTCAGTGGCAGTGAAACAGCTTAATCGTTCGCTGATCTGTTTGAAGTCGGCATCACCATATCGTGCCCTCTCCTGGATGAACTGGAGAAACTTTGCATATGAGCCCAGTGCTGGCTCAGTCACTAGTGCACCTTGGGGATCCTGGCACTGAATGCAAAGTGTGAAATCAGTTTCTTTCTTGGTTTTCTTGCTTTTTGGCTCCATCATAGCTCAGGGTCACGAATCTGGAACATACAAATAACAAATAACAATTAAGATAGATGTGCATTAAGTTAGATTTTGGACACTGGTTCGGCTGTGCCATAAAAACCTATTTTTATCCCTTGTAGGTTATTAAAGAAGGTTTCATTCAATTCTCTATCCCCAAAAATGTACAACTGGACACCAGAATCGAAACTCTAGGTCATTTAGAAGCCAAGATAATGGAATTTTACGTTTTCGATATCCGCCATTTTGAAAATCCAAAATGGCCGCCATAAAGAACTTGAAACAATTGGAGACATATTTTTTCTAGAACTTATATCATCCCTAAAGACAGCCCAACCAGTGTCCAAAAATTAACAAGCAATTTCACCGGGCATTTCAATCTGCTACATTGGCCCCCCCACTATTAACCGGATTATTGCCTTCAGCAGGAGCGATACAAAGGATATCGTCAAAATGGTGATCAAGAACTTCCTGTCCGATATCTACCGATTGAGGGCAACTGTCCATGTACATTCCATGGTCTTCCAAGTCAGGCTCTCGGGTTTTGTTTTCAGAGATCTCGGTTTCTGTCAAATCAGGCAATGTGTCATCTCTGTCCATGTCGTTTATTTCGTCTTCGTTTTCTTCAACAACATTAGGGAGAGAATTAACCCAGTGTTTGTTGAATTTAACATCACCATACCACTTGGTGTTGGCAACTAGAAACTTGAGGGCATTTTTGACATGAGCTGAATTGACAAATTTATAAAGATGATGTCCCTTGTAGGAGATTCTTCTCTTTAGCTTCACCCTTATGATCTGATCATCTGATTCAGCCCGAGGTAAAACACTTGTGGATTTCTCTATATCGGAGGGAACGCATATACAACTGGCCCATGGACTCCATACTGTCCACCTTGAGGAAGCCCACTCAATTTTGCAAATGGAATATGCAATGCCATGAGATACTGCTCTAATGAATTAAGACATTGAAGTTCTTCAGGAATCGGCTCCAAATGCAAATTATTAGCAACGGCGTCGGCTGGCAGCTCTCCACACAGAATTTTCCGGTGGCCAGTGAAACAAATCCATAGTTTTGACAAAGGGGTTCTTTTCAGAGGACACTCTTCAGAAGAACTTGTAGAACACTCATGGAAATATGTCTCGGTAATGCACTTTTTAGACATTGCTTTTACCAGCAAGCCCTTTTGTTCATAGGATTCTCTTCTACAAGTCAATACTTGATTTTTTTTAAAACGCTGATGGCACACGCAACAGATATGATTTGGTCCATGAGAAACCTTTTCCTTGAACTTTGCTATAATGTTTGTCATTTCCTTATTTTTGGTTTGTTTTTTACATCTAGCCTCAACATTTCTTTGTTTCAAGGTTTCTCTGTGTACATTGCTACTTTTGTATTTATTTACGCTACGAGCTCTTGCATCTTCCCGATGGCATTCAATTTTGGAATACTTTGTCTTGCTACATGCCTTCACCGACTCCCTGTGGCCCTCATCATGTTTATACTTTGTCTTGCTATACGCCTTCACCGACTCCTTGTGGCCCTCGTCATGTTTATACTTTGTCTTGCTATACGCCTTCACCGACTCCTTGTGGCCCTCGTCATGTTTATACTTTGTCTTGATAGCTCTTTTCCTAGTTTCCTGATGCTCTTTATCATTTTCATATTTCAGCCTACTATGTGCTTTTCTTCTGGCTTTGTCATTTGAATCATTTTCATATCTGTCTTGTGTGTATGCTTTCTTTGTCTGCCTATAGAGATTGTTGTCAACATATGGGTTTCTCATCGGTTTATTAACAGAAAGTTTACTTTTTGTTCTTTTCTGCTTTTGACGAAATTTCTCTGATTTTTTTGCCGCAGTCCTTTCCATTTTTTCCCTTTACCACCAAGCGTGAACATTTGATCCATACTGTTGCATGTTAATGAGATCTCACTCCCACTTAACACTTCATGTTTATCCATGTCGGTTCCAAATTTGAGTGATGGAATTGGACTTCCACAATTGATACCTGTGCAATGTCTTTCACTTTCTGCAGACAGTTTTACACATTCAACAATTTCATAATGGTTCTGGTGGAGGTGCTTCAAGTATATACCTCCTCTTGAATGAAAATCATTTGGGTGCACCTGTGATCCTGAATATCTCAACCATCTTGTTGAAAATGTAAATATGTCAGTTTGTAGCAGGTCAGATGCAGCTAGAATTTCCAACTCAGTCGCCCATGTTTGAACATATTTCATTTGAGATGATTGGATGTACTGAGGAACTGATGAAAATCCTTCCCTTAAAAATGGCTTGAAAGCACAGTGGTGGTCGAAAAGATGTTTTACAATTGCCAGACGAATCTTTCTATGATTTTCTTCTGTGCCAGATATGGAATAGGACAAGGCCCTGAAGAAGCAATTACCGTCCATTTTTATAGCTTTGGTTTTACATGGATCACCTATTGTAGCAGTGCCATTGGTTTGTGAGGAATATTGTTGGCATATTTTCCCGAGACCAAGTTTGGCACACAAATTTGTACAAACTTCTGTACTAAGCGGATGAAAAGAGTATTGCGTGGTCAATTTTTACGATGAAAACATCAATTTCATTTGGTGCAGAGGGTCTCACTGTATCTACAGTGTCCTCACAGGCAACTACACCATCCATTCCTGTCACTTCAAATGGTGTGTTCTCTGCTGTGTTCATTGATGCCGCTAGCCTCAAGCAGTGTTCGTAAACTTCTTGCAGACTTGTGTATTTCATCAATATGGATCGTCCATCACATACTTGTGTTCCAGTGCTACTTCTGGAATGTGAGTCGAACACGCAAAACAGATGTTCTTTCTTTAAAACTGCAAAGGTTGTTTGTGCAAAGTTTACGAAGCAGGAGTGATATTGTTCGAGAGCTGTTTTCAAGGCGTCATTCAAAGGCATTAGGAAAGGAAAGTCATCAGAGACATTTGTACTGTCATTCAACAGTCCAACCAATGACCACGTTTTAATACAAAGTTTCTGTCAAATAATTTGACTACCTGGCACACAGACCTGGCACAGGTGCAAATTTTCCTTGCATAGGTTGGTGGTTGCCCGGCAAAGGTGGGACGTGGGCTGGCAGAGGTGAGAGGTGGGCCGGCAGAGGTGAGAGGTGGGCCGGCAGACGTGGGACGTGGGCCGGCAGAGGTGGGACGTGGGCCTGCAGAGGTGGGACGTTGGCCGGCAGAGGTGGGACGTTGGCCGGCAGAGGTGGGACGTTGGCCGGCAGAGGTGGGACGTTGGCCGGCAGAGGTGGGACGTTGGCCGGCAGAGGTGGGACGTTGGCCGGCAGAGGTGGGACGTTGGCCGGCAGAGGTGGGACGTTGGCCGGCAGAGGTGGGACGTTGGCCGGCAGAGGTGGGACGTTGGCCGGCAGAGGTGGGACGTTGGCCGGCAGAGGTGGGACGTTGGCCGGCAGAGGTGGGACGTTGGCCAGTTTCGACGCTGGCCAGCTTCGACGCCTGTTTCTCTCTCCATAGCTTTAATGCTTCCTGCTTCTTTGAAGTTTTTGTCTTCGGCATTTCTGTCAACTATGGAAATTAAGAGAACTAGGACGTGGCCGTACGTGGGTGCCCGTTCCTTGCCAAAAAAAAAAAAAAAAAAAAAATTCCCAAATTTTAATCAAGTTTACCTCCCTGTCTTTGCTAGCCATGACATTCGATGCCATTGACCATTGCCACTCCTACGCCACGGTGAGGCGACAGGGTAGGATTTGTAGGAGACCTGAAAGTGCAGTGTCAGTATGTATTCCATGTTTGAATTGTTTTAGTTTTAAAATAGTTTAAAAAAAAAAAGGTTTGCAAAGCATACCACCAAATTGAGATGTATTTCGTTGGCAAGCATGTTGAGTAGAGCTGAATTCCTAAACACTTCCAAAGGCCACACCGTTTCGACATTTGGAAACAAAAAAGAAGTTGTGCACTTTTTTTGATGAATTCTTTTCGAAACAATTTTTCTTCAATAAACAATTAATAAAAAAAATTGTCTACATGTACATTGTACACACCTTTATGTCGTTAGCACCTCTTCATAAACAACATTGCAGAGGAAACGGCGCTTCTTCTTTGTTTCCTCGTCCTGGGCAAGAATGCGGAGGCTGCTGGATCTGCCAACCCTACAGGCCGCCACGTAGAACTGACAATGGCTGAAGAAGTCTCTTGGGCAGAAGATCCCAACATGGTGTAGCGACTGCCAAAAGAAGTTGTGCACTTTTTTTGATGAATTCTTTTCGAAACAATTTTTCTTCAATCAATAAATAAATAATAATAATTGTCCACATGTACACACCTGTATGTCGTTAGCAGCTCTTCATAAACAACATTGCTGAGGAAACGGCACTTCTCCAGGAGATCCTAACATGGTGTACGACTGCCAAAAAAAGTTGTGCACTTTTTTTGATGAATTCTTTTCGAAACAATTTTTCTTCAATAAATAAATAATAATAAAAATTGTCTACATGTACATTGTACACACCTTTATCTCGTTAGCACCTCTTCATAAACAACATTGCTGAGGAAACGGCGCTTCTTCTTTGTTTCCTCGTTCTGGGCAAGAATGCGGAGGCTGCTGGATCTGCCAACCCTACAGGCCGCCACGTAGAACTGACAATGGCTGAAGAAGTCTCTTGGGCAGAAGATCCCAACATGGTGTAGCGACTGCCAAAAGAATGTGCACTTTTTTTGATGAATTCTTTTCGAAACAATTTTTCTTCAATCAATAAATAAATAATAAAAAGTGTCCACATGTACACACCTGTATCTCGTTAGCAGCTCTTCATAAACAACATTGCTGAGGAAACGGCACTTCTCCAGGAGATCCTAACATGGTGTACGACTGCCAAAAAAAGTTGTGCATTTTTTTTGATGAATTCTTTTCGAAACAATTTTTCTTCAATAAATAAATAATAATAAAAATTGTCTACATGTACATTGTACACACCTTTATCTCATTAGCACCTCTTCATAAACAACATTGCTGAGGAAACGGCGCTTCTTCTTTGTTTCCTCATCCAGGGCAAGAATGCGGAGGCTGCTGGATCTGCCAACCCTACTGGCCGCCACGTAGAACTGACCATGGCTGAAGAAGTCTCTTGTGCAGAAGATCCCAACATGGTGTAGCGACTGTCCTTGGGATTTATTCACAGTCATGGCAAAGCAGGGTCGTACCGGAAACTGCCGACGCCGCAGAGTGAACGGGAACATGTTGTCAGATGGACTCAAGGTTATGCGTGGAATGAGCAATGTGCGTCCAGAATTGACACCCATCACAGATTTTGCAACCAACAGATTTGGAAGGATCTGAAGTATGATGTACCTTGAGCCATTGCAGTGCCCGCTTTGCTGGTCGAAGTTTCGCAGCAGCATGATTACCATACCCACCTTGAGAGAGATTCGATGTGGAGGCATACCAGATGGACAGAGGGTGTTCAGGAACTCAGGCGGATACAAATGATCACCCTCAGATTCCGCTGTATCGACGCTACAGCAAACATGTTCCTCCCCTGGAAATATGGTCGTCATGTAGTCATTTACCTGATCGACTTCGGAATTGGTCGGACATAGTATAACACGCTCGCATAGCCACTTGGGGTTGCTAATGTTGTTATGCAAGTCTTCGTACACCCAAGTGACAATATCCTGAAGTTTTTCACCTGGAAGAATGAGCGGTTCCCTGAGCTCAATAGCAAATTCACCCTCTTCTGGATTGACAGGAATCTTCCCTTCACCCAGATCCAGCAGGAATTTTGCAAAATCAGATTCGTCCTGTTGTTCTCCAGCACCCTGCATGATCCTCATGTTTACTCTGAGACGAAGTATCTGCACTTTTCTCCACAGGTATGAGCTCTTGAAGCACCTTCCAACTATGTCAATACGGCTACCGTGTGGCACAACAGTAAGGATCTGCCTCCAGTCACCACTGAAAACCATTGTGATGCCGCCAAATGGTTCCTCTGAGCCCCGAAGCCACTGGAATGTTCGATCTGCTGCCTCCAATGCGCGACGATCCATCATTGAAACCTCATCCACCACCATTAGATTAGTCATGCGTATGAGTGCTGCAGTGGTGTCATTTTCACTGATGTTGCAAGTGGACTCATCAGTGAGAATGAGAGGACACTTGGTCCTACTATGGAAGGTGGCCCCTTTAGGCAGCAGAGTAGCTGCAATACCACTTGCAGCAGTTGCAAGAGCCACTTTGCCCATTGCTCGCACTTTGTTGAGTATATGAGACAATGTGAATGTTTTCCCAGTCCCACCACTTGCATCAACTGCAATCATGCAGCCATGTCCGTGTTCCACACTCCTCATCACTTTATCGACAACAACGCGCTGCTCGTCATTAAGAAGGCACTCTGTTTGAGCGATGTGAGCCTCAAGTTCTCCTATATTGTGCACTGTTTCGTGCTCGATGACACGCGGAATGCGAGACTGGAAATGAACTGGTTCAGGCTCAGGAAGGCCAAAGGTCTTACTGAGCGAAAAGCCGTGGCACTCAACTTTGTTCCTCAGCTCTAGTAGCACTTCACTCACAATGCGTCCATTTGGTTCATTCACACCTGCTGCACGCATGAAGTCCTCGCACAGCACATACTTGTGCCTTTCCCAGAACTGCACGTGGTTGCCTCTGAGAACGAATATGAGCATGTTGGCAAATACTTCGCGGACTGCAGGGCCAAATGCAATATTTGCAGCCTCTTCCATAACAGAATCCACCTCCTGGTCATTGTCAACGATGCCATATGCAATGCAGGCTGCCAGATAGGTCTCCATGACCCTACCACCAACACGACGGAGATCCTGAAAGCATGTGGGGCCAGGCACGCGGTACAGTAGCATGCGGAGATAGTACAACTCGGCATTATGTGAGTTGACGGAAATAATGGGGAGCCGCCCAACCGTATCAGCCTTACGGTTATCCTGGAAACTCAGCCTTCTCTTCCGCAATTGAAACCTTTTCCTCAAGTAGGTGAAGTGTTGGAATACATCTGGATATAGAACATGACGCATGTGTGGATGGAGATTCATGGCTTCGAAAAAGGCGGTGAGGGTTGTTGCAGGGGGTCCTGACTCTGCCACGTTCTGTACGGCACCTTCGTCATTGAACGTGATCACCTGCTCATCCTGTAGATGGAGTGCCAGCATCTCGACTGGTGGGTACTTGCTTTGAATGGGGAAATCGTATATGCGCCAGTATCCCTCAGATGCGGTGATGTAACGCCCTAGTTCGTAGCGTGCCACTTCATCATGTCGTAATGCCTCTCGCATCCTCTCATGAGGCTCTAGTCTGACCAGGCACTGGTCCGGGCCCTTTTCAAGGTATTTGTACAGGTACTTGACACTGGTGACAGCACAGACGATCTCAAGGTTGATGTGAGCATCGTACCTGAGGACAATATATGGATTGTAAGGCACAACCCATGCATTGTTAACTAATACGTTAGCACCGCCTCGTATTGTCTTCATGATGGGATCACCAGGTGCTGCTTCTGCCCGTCTTCTGTACAGGGGATAGGAGTCATCAGAGAAGCTTGTCGTTTGTCGTAGGGCTTTGGGATAGTCCTTTGTGCACTTCCGGTCTGCCATGCAAGGGCTCAAGATGTTCCATTCCCCACATGGGCCGTGAATCATGTGTGATGTCACGATACGGTGTAGTTCCGGATTTGTGAGTCTGTCAGGAATCTCAGCAGAGACCACGCGATCGACATCTGCTGGTGTTCTGGGCTTGTCGCGAGGTAACACGGTCAGGAGCATGTGTATATGGGGAAGGTGACGCTTTTGCGTTTCCTTCACCATCACGTAAGCGTCCACATGCCCCAAGATGTCATGCTTGAGGATGTCTGCGAGGAGTGCTTCCACCTTCATATGAAACACCCGGGCGATGATATCAGGTCTTGCATTGGGTGGCTGACCCTCAAAAAGCGATTCTTTAATTTCTGGCCACTTTGGGTTGCAGGTGAATGTTAGGAAAAAGTCTGGTTTTCCCTTGACTCGGACTAAAGCCATTGCATCCTGAAACTCTTTGGCATACCAACGTGGCGACCCATAAATTGACGGTGGCAGAATGGTGAGGCGTCCAGGTAGCACCTCAGCATCACTGTTCAACGCATCAACGATGATCTTATACTTTTCTGCCTTAATTGACTTCTGGTTGCAGCTAATCCAATTGAGACGGTGTGACTCAATTTTTGCCATCATGTCGCATACGTACTGCTGTGTCAACTTTCCACCACGAAGCAGTAGATTGAAGTGATGAGTAGGATCACGTACTTGTAGATGGTAGCGGTAGAAAGTTGTTGGCGTTGTCCCTGCCAACTCAGTGTGGTACCCCTGAGAGCCGCAGAGTAGCAGAAGTATGTATGATAGTGGGTCATACGCGGGATGCATGGCGTCTATTGTCTGTAAACCTCCTCCTCTGAGGTGAACAGCGACTGCCAGCCTTCCAAACTGCTCTGTTGTCATTGCCCCTGGAGCAATGACAGCCACATCGCTGTCTGGTGAGGGAAGGTTGACGGTACCATGATGAAGGTCTCGGCGCCGCGTGCGACCTGTTAACACAATATTCAGTTCATTGGCGCTATCATTATGAACCACATACTCAATGGCTGATTTGAATTGCTGGACGTATGGGTTGCACTCATGAATGGCCTGTTGTGCTCTTAGCAAAAACTGCTCATTCAGGCCACTGTTCGAGGTGTGGGCACGACGATAATCCAGCTCATGGGCTGGATCGTGAAAGTAGATCTGAGCAAAGCGTGGGGTACAACCCAGATCGGCAAGAGGAGCACCAATGTAATGGTAAACCTTACCTTGTATGCGCACTCCAGGATTGAAGCCAGGCATACGTATCTCTCGGACACCGATACTTGCCATTGCCAGCGCGTTGTTGTACTGTTTCGCGTGCTTCACAAAGTCCTGGTTAAGGAAAAGGTTTTTAATAGCATCTGGAGGTTGTGATGGAATTGAACCGGGTTTTGGATTCGTAGGATCATGCATAAGATCGACCTTGCCGTGGTTGCAGCAAAATCCTCTTCTCTCCTCATTCCACACCAAAGCAGCACAATGCGAGCATTTAGTGCATTGAAATATTGAGGTCCTGCTCAACGCGTGCCTGTACTCACCATGAAGTACCTCTCGGAAGAAATCGGTATCATCGTATCGAGCAAGGTTGCGATTGTCATGGTGAGCCTGCTCTAGTCTCACACGGTGTACATCCTGATGGCGCAGGGCATCCCTTACTTGCCGGTCTTCTCGCTGGTGAGGGATTTCTTCTGCACGACGCCTTGCCTCGCGTTCAGTGTTGTCTGCGAAGCGGGCTGTCCGTTCTTCATCCGTTTCTTCTGCACGACACCTTGTCACGCGTCCAGTGTTGTCTGCCAAGCGAGCAAGTCCGTTCCTCATCCGTTTCTTCTGCACGACGCCTTGTCATGCGTCCAGCGTTGTCTGCCAAGCGAGCAGTCCGTTCTTCATCCGTTTCTTCTGCACGATGCCTTGTCATGCGTCCAGTGTTGTCTGCCAAGCGAGCAGTCCGTTCTTCATCCGTTTCAGCTGCACGACGCCTTGTCACGCGCGTAACGTCGCGTGTCAAGCGAGCAGCGCGTTCTTCATCCGTTTCTTCTGCACGACGCCTTGTCATGCGTCCAGTGTTGTCTGCCAAGCGAGCAGTCCATTCTTCATCCGTTTCTTCTGCACGACACCTTGCCTCGCGTCCAGTGTTGTCTGCCAAGCGAGCAGTCCGTTCTTCATCCGTTTCAGCTGCACGACGCCTTGTCACGCGTCCAGTGTTGTCTGCCAAGCGAGCAGTCCGTTCTTCATCCGTTTCAGCTGCACGACGCCTTGTCACGCGCGTAACGTCGCGTGTCAAGCGAGCAGCTCGTTCTTCGTCAGATTCCATTGCGCGTGCACGACGTGCAGCTTCGTTCCTTCGTTCTCGTAAACGACGACTCGATTGGGGCATTGTCTTTATCTACAATCTATCTATAAGATAGACAGTAAGTATATAGACGGTAAGTATAATATAGATAAGATAGAATAGATAGATCTAACAATAAGACAGTGGTAAGATACAATCGAGACAGTTAGTCGGCACTTTCGTAAGGCCGGAAGTGAAGTCTTCACTGTCCGGAAGTTCGCATATCGCAGTTACGATTATTCGCCATTTAGTGTTAATGCCCAATTATTCAATTAGCGCCAACGTATTTTGGCTTTTTGCAATTTAATCGCAAGGAAAAGTAGAAAGAGAAGAGAAAAAAAAATGAAAAGGAAAAACATTCCAAACCGCGAGGGAAAACAACATGGCACGTCGACACAACAACGTGTCCTGTGATTGGCCGTACGTGGCTGCCAGTAGCTGCCCAAAAAAAAAAACTTTCACCGTCCGGCGACTGAATTTTAGGGGAAAAATAAAACGCTCTTCGCTTTCGCGTGATCGTGCGTGGGGAAAAAAAACAAAAAAAACAACGCCCTTCGCTCTGACTGAATTGGGACAATGTTTTTATGTTTTTAATTGAATTACTATCCGTAATGGCGCACGCGCTCTCACATCGGCCACGCCTACGCAACAACGTGTTCTGTGATTGGCTGGCCTACCCCGCAACCTGTTCTGTGATTAGTTTGGTAAATAAATCGCCATAGCTCGGTAACTACTTCTCCGATTAATATGAAACCTTGAAAAGGCACATCCTCAGGTCCCCAGCAATATATCTGGCAAGTTTCAATTAGATCGGACCCGTGGTTGTCGAGAAACAGCGGTCACAGACAAACACACACACAGACACACACACATACACACAGAGATTACTGGAATTATAGATAGATTAGCAAACAATGATAAATGTCAACATCTTTATTTTCATATTAGCATGGATTATTCTTTTCATATTATCATTATCATAGTCATCACCACTACATTGGCCTCAAGCTCTTTCAAATTACTTAACCTCTTGGCATTTGTTTAAAATATATTTAATTTCTCCCTTCCTGAAATTTCATTTTCCTACCTGGCCATACCAATCACAATAACATCATGAGTTCCTTCCTTGATAGCTTTCCCTCCTCCAGCCTAAAAATCCCAAATTGCCTCCTCAATTCCCAATGCATAACATTTATATTTAGCATCAGTCCATCATTTTGGAAACAATTCCTTTGCTCTTGAAAAGAGTCTAACTGCTTTATAAATGCAAAAATTCTCGATGAAAGTTGGGATGGGATTTTTTGATAACCCAAAAGAAGATCATTGCAACCAATGTTTACAAATGTAGCGATTGCATAGCTGAGTTAAGATGGTATACAAACTTTAATGGCTAATTCAGGTAACTCACGAGAAACGCTGGTTATCCACAGGTGGGGAAACTGCAAACAGCCACGAGCAACGCTGGTTATCCAAACGTGGGGAAACTGGAAACACCAACGAGCAACGCTGGTTATCAACACATGCAGAAACTGCAAACCATGCATCATCGTCATTATCTACATTCATAATAACCATATCAAACTGCAAACACCCACAAGAATGGGTGGTTATCCACACATAGAAAAACTGCAAACATCCACTAGAATCGGTGGTTATCTACACATAGAGAAACTGCGAACACACACGAGAATCGTTGGTTATCTACACATAGAGAAACTGCGAACACTCACTAGAATCGTTGGTTATCCACACATAGAGAAACTGCAAACACACACTAGAATCGTTGGTTATCCACACATGGAGAAACTGCAAACACACAGTAGAATCGTTGGTTATCCACACATAGAGAAACTGCAAACACACACGAGAATCGTTGGATATCCACACATAGAGAAACTGCAAACACACACTAGAATCGTTGGTTATCCACACATAAAGAAACTGCAAACACACACTAGAATCGTTGGTTATCCACACATAGAGAAACTGCAAACACACAGTAGAATCGTTGGTTATCCACACATAGAGAAACTGCAAACACACACGAGAATCGTTGGTTATCTACACATAGAGAAACTGCAAACACACAGTAGAATCGTTGGTTATCCACACATGGAGAAACTGCAAACACACAGTAGAATCGATGGTTATCCACACATAGAGAAACTGAAATCTTTTTTCACAATACATTGGTGGATTTCAATGCTGCATGATTTCTTTTCTTCCTTTAATACGTCTGGTATGTCACTATCCTCTTGTGGATCTGCAGTTTTCTCTTTTTTGGTTTTCCAAACAGGTTAACCGTTCAACCTCAGTCTCTGTGCATATTTGTGCCCATGCATCACCCAATGGACCACATTTCTGAAATATCTCTTATGCTTTATCCATTGAATCGGCATCAAGTTCAAACTTCGCTTTGTTTCTCTCCACTATGTATTTCACTGGTTCAACTTCGTTTTTCCCACATTTCACAGCTCCAATTTGATAGAAATTTTGAAATTTTCATATTTGTCAGGCTTTGAATGACTCTCCAATCGATATGGCAGAAATAGCTGCAGCAAGCTCTGATAATACTTCTCTGACTTTTGTTGGTGAGAATCTTGGATATCTAATGACTGCAGGTTGTGTTCGTGTCCGTCTCTGTATATGTCCTAATCCATTTTGTAATCTGTAAATTTGACTTTTTCGGTTTACGTCCATTACATTGGATACCTCAGATTTTGAGAGGACTCTAAATTCTGAACAGAAAGAGGCAAGGCACATTTCGTCAAATAGTTCTTGATCTGGTCTATTTTGATAACGATCAGGAAGACTTGTCATCCATATCTGGTCAGCATCCAAATCTTTGCCTTTGCTTCTCTTCTTTAAAACATCAAATGGCAGACTCATTTTTATTGGATTGTCTCCTGTAGGAACAAACTGCACCTTTCTTGATGATTCTTTTAATCGTAAGTTGCACACTCTGAAAACGGCTTCTTGAGCACTAACCTCTCTGTTGTGGAGATAAATAGCACCTAATTTCTTCAGAGTTTGCTTAGCATCTTCGTTTCCATTCAATGCCTCTTTTCGAGCGTGCTCGAGTAACAGCCCCCATTTCTCTCTCAGTCTTTGAAATATATGAGATAATATAAACAATGCAAGAGTATGCGTCTGCAACATATTGGAGGTCCATATTGGCATTCCAACAGTGGAGGAGATGAGCATTGTATTGGTTGACCCAAACATCCTTTGGATTACGTTGCAACACGACATTTGTCTTCTTGTTTAGTATTTCATATGCTTCTTGAAACAAATCCTGATTTATCCCAACATGGGCAAACATAGCATTGGCATGGTCAAAGTTGTTCTCAGTGTCTTGAAGAGCATTCCAAATTTTCATCAATAACTGTTTGGCTTCCTCTTTCGTCATATGATTTGGTTGTTTGTCAGGCTGCACATGCAATTTGTCAATGGCTTGACTTTCCACATCGTCATTCCTAGAAATAAAAGTCGTGTTTGATGGTGGACGTGGGAAATGGAACCCTCAAACCCAACCGTTCCCTTTTTCTGCAAGATTTGGAGTGCTTAGAACTATGCTTTTGAACAGCATTGACAATTTCATGTAATTCGTCGTCATTTAATGGCATCTCGCAGGTGATGTACTGATCAATAAAAGATACAACTGCCTCATCTGAGTCTTTGTCAAGTGTAGGTGCATCCTCAACCCAAAACAAACAGTGCGTATGAGGAGAACCACGCTGTTGAAACTCAATTCTATAGAAATAGTCCTTGATCTTACCGATAGGTTTGGCTTGTGACATGACGTCTTTCAAAAAGCTACGGAACTTGTGATCAAACATTCTTGCAGCTGTTATGGGATGCCTTTTGAGGATGAAGCATTTTTCAGACCAGTCTAAGTCATTTGCATTGCGAGAGTCTCCCTCTTCTTGGAGAATTGCTTCAATAATCTCTGTCCATCTCATGTCACCTGATGAAAATGAGCAGAACCATGTGGGTTTTCCTAGTTGTCTGAACATTGCAAATAAATCCTTTTGGGATACTTGCCAGAAGGCCGGTGTTCCTCTGATAGGCTTCAGATATTTGTAACCTTCATCACATTTCAGCATGTCTGCCAATGTGTTTCTGTCCATTAGTTTTTGGGCTGTGACTTTACTACCTTTAGCAAATGCATTCAAGTCGCTTTTCCTTAAAGCAATGGAAACACTGGACAACACTTGGTACACTTCTGACAGGTACTGTGCATAGAAAATATAATCTGTGTTCTGTGCAAATCTACTGTCAACTAGCATTAGGCGTGTATGCAAATAACGAGCAATAGTTATTTTTGCTTCACGGTCGTCATGGTATGTTGGTCCACCAGTTGGAAACAAAACGGGAAATGATTTCGCTTCATTGCTCTCATCCATTAACAGCTTAACTGGATTATTGCCTTCAGCAGGAGCGATACAAAGGATATCGTCAAAATGGTGATCAAGAACTTCCTGTCCGATATCTACCGATTGAGGGCAACTGTCCATGTACATTCCATGGTCTTCCAAGTCAGGCTCTCGGGTTTTGTTTTCAGAGATCTCGGTTTCTGTCAAATCAGGCAATGTGTCATCTCTGTCCATGTCGTTTATTTCGTCTTCGTTTTCTTCAACAACATTAGGGAGAGAATTAACCCAGTGTTTGTTGAATTTAACATCACCATACCACTTGGTGTTGGCAGCTAGAAACTTGAGGGCATTTTTGACATGAGCTGAATTGACAAATTTATAAAGATGATGTCCCTTGTAGGAGATTCTTCTCTTTAGCTTCACCCTTATGATCTGATCATCTGATTCAGCCTGAGGTAAAACACTTGTGGATTTCTCTATATCGGAGGGAACGCATATACAACTGGCCCATGGACTCCATACTGTCCACCTTGAGGAAGCCCACTCAATTTTGCAAATGGAATATGCAATGCCATGAGATACTGCTCTAATGAATTAAGACATTGAAGTTCTTCAGGAATCGGCTCCAAATGCAAATTATTAGCAACGGCGTCGGCTGGCAGCTCTCCACACAGAATTTTCCGGTGGCCAGTGAAACAAATCCATAGTTTTGACAAAGGGGTTCTTTTCAGAGGACACTCTTCAGAAGAACTTGTAGAACACTCATGGAAATATGTCTCGGTAATGCACTTTTTAGACATTGCTTTTACCAGCAAGCCCTTTTGTTCATAGGATTCTCTGCTACAAGTCAATACTTGATTTTTTCAAAAACGCTGATGGCACACGCAACAGATATGATTTGGTCCATGAGAAACCTTTTCCTTGAACTTTGCTATAATGTTTGTCATTTCCTTATTTTTGGTTTGTTTTTTACATCTAGCCTCAACATTTCGTTGTTTCAAGGTTTCTCTGTGTACATTGCTACTTTTGTATTTATTTACGCTACGAGCTCTTGCATCTTCCCGATGGCATTCAATTTTGGAATACTTTGTCTTACTACATGCCTTCACCGACTCCCTGTGGCCCTCATCATGTTTATACTTTGTCTTGCTATACGCCTTCACCGACTCCTTGTGGCCCTCGTCATGTTTATACTTTGTCTTGCTATACGCCTTCACCGACTCCTTGTGGCCCTCGTCATGTTTATACTTTGTCTTGATAGCTCTATTCCTAGTTTCCTGATGCTCTTTATCATTTTCATATTTCAGCCTACTATGTGCTTTTCTTCTGGCTTTGTCATTTGAATCATTTTCATATCTGTCTTGTGTGTATGCTTTCTTTGTCTGCCTATAGAGATTGTTGTCAACATATGGGTTTCTCATCGGTTTATTAACAGAAAGTTTACTTTTTGTTCTTTTCTGCTTTTGACGAAATTTCTCTGATTTTTTTGCCGCAGTCCTTTCCATTTTTTCCCTTTACCACCAAGCGTGAACATTTGATCCATACTGTTGCATGTTAATGAGATCTCACTCCCACTTAACACTTCATGTTTATCCATGTCGGTTCCAAATTTGAGTGATGGAATTGGACTTCCACAATTGATACCTGTGCAATGTCTTTCACTTTCTGCAGACAATTTTACACATTCAACAATTTCATAATGGTTCTGGTGGAGGTGCTTCAAGTATATACCTCCTCTTGAATGAAAATCATTTGGGTGCACCTGTGATCCTGAATATCTCAACCATCTTGTTGAAAATGTAAATATGTCAGTTTGTAGCAGGTCAGATGCAGCTAGAATTTCCAACTCAGTCGCCCATGTTTGAACATATTTCATTTGAGATGATTGGATGTACTGAGGAACTGATGAAAATCCTTCCCTTAAAAATGGCTTGAAAGCACAGTGGTGGTCGAAAAGATGTTTTACAATTGCCAGACGAATCTTTCTATGATTTTCTTCTGTGCCAGATATGGAATAGGACAAGGCCCTGAAGAAGCAATTACCGTCCATTTTAAAAGCTTTGGTTTTACATGGATCACCTATTGTAGCAGTGCCATTGGTTTGTGAGGAATATTGTTGGCATATTTTCCCGAGACCAAGTTTGGCACACAAATTTGTACAAACTTCTGTACTAAGCGGATGAAAAGAGTATTGCGTGGTCAATTTTTACGATGAAAACATCAATTTCATTTGGTGCAGAGGGTCTCACTGTATCTACAGTGTCCTCACAGGCAACTACACCATCCATTCCTGTCACTTCAAATGGTGTGTTCTCTGCTGTGTTCATTGATGCCGCTAGCCTCAAGCAGTGTTCGTAAACTTCTTGCAGACTTGTGTATTTCATCAATATGGATCGTCCATCACATACTTGTGTTCCAGTGCTACTTCTGGAATGTGAGTCGAACACGCAAAACAGATGTTCTTTCTTTAAAACTGCAAAGGTTGTTTGTGCAAAGTTTACGAAGCAGGAGTGATATTGTTCGAGAGCTGTTTTCAAGGCGTCATTCAAAGGCATTAGGAAAGGAAAGTCATCAGAGACATTTGTACTGTCATTCAACAGTCCAACCAATGACTCTCCACGTTTTAATACAAAGTTTCTGTCAAATAATTTGACTACCTGGCACACAGACCTGGCACAGGTGCAAATTTTCCTTGCATAGGTTGGTGGTTGCCCGGCAGAGGTGGGACGTGGGCCGGCAGAGGTGAGAGGTGGGCCGGCAGAGGTGAGAGGTGGGCCGGCAGACGTGGGCCGGCAGAGGTGGGACGTGGGCCAGCAGAGGTGGGACGTTGGCCAGCAGAGGTGGGACGTTGGCCGGCAGAGGTGGGACGTTGGCCGGCAGAGGTGGGACGTTGGCCGGCAGAGGTGGGACGTTGGCCGGCAGAGGTGGGACGTTGGCCGGCAGAGGTGGGACGTTGGCCGGCAGAGGTGGGACGTTGGCCGGCAGAGGTGGGACGTTGGCCGGCAGAGGTGGGACGTTGGCCAGTTTCGACGCTGGCCAGCTTCGACGCCTGTTTCTCTCTCCATAGCTTTAATGCTTCCTGCTTCTTTGAAGTTTTTGTCTTCGGCATTTCTGTCAACTATGGAAATTAAGAGAATTAGCAAACAATGATAAATGTCAACATCTTTATTTTCATATTAGCATGGATTATTCTTTTCATATTATCATTATCATAGTCATCACCACTACATTGGCCTCAAGCTCTTTCAAATTACTTAACCTCTTGGCATTTGTTTAAAATATATTTAATTTCTCCCTTCCTGAAATTTCATTTTCCTACCTGGCCATACCAATCACAATAACATCATGAGTTCCTTCCTTGATAGCTTTCCCTCCTCCAGCCTAAAAATCCCAAATTGCCTCCTCAATTCCCAATGCATAACATTTATATTTAGCATCAGTCCATCATTTTGGAAACAATTCATTTGCTCTTGAAAAAAGTCTAACTGCTTTATAAATGCAAAAATTCTCGATGAAAGTTGGGATGGGATTTTTTGATAACCCAAAAGAAGATCATTGCAACCAATGTTTACAAATGTAGCGATTGCAAAGCTGAGTTAAGATGGTATACAAACTTTAATGGCTAATTCAGGTAACTCACGAGAAACGCTGGTTATCCACAGGTGGGGAAACTGCAAACAGCCACGAGCAACGCTGGTTATCCAAACGTGGGGAAACTGGAAACACCAACGAGCAACGCTGGTTATCAACATGTGCAGAAACTGCAAACCATGCATCATCGTCATTATCTACATTCATAATAACCATATCAAACTGCAAACACCCACAAGAATGGGTGGTTATCCACACAGAAAAACTGCAAACATCCACTAGAATCGGTGGTTATCTACACATAGAGAAACTGCAAACACACAGTAGAATCGTTGGTTATCCACACATAGATAAACTGCAAACACACACGAGAATCGTTGGTTATCCACACATAGAGAAACTGCAAACACACACGAGAATCGTTGGTTATCTACACATAGAGAAACTGCAACCACTCACTAGAATCGTTGGTTATCCACACATGGAGAAACTGCAAAAACACACTAGAATCGGTGGTTATCCACATATAGAGAAACTGCAAACACAGTAGAATCGGTGGTTATCTACACATAGAGAAACTGCAAACACTCACTAGAATCGGTGGTTATCCACATATAGAGAAACTGCAAACACTCACTAGAATCGGTGGTTATCCACATATAGAGAAACTGCAAACACTCACTAGAATCGGTGGTTATCTACATATAGAGAAACTGCAAACACTCACTAGAATCGGTGGTTATCCACATATACAGAAACTGCAAACACTCACTAGAATCGGTGGTTATCCACATATAGAGAAACTGCAAACACTCACTAGAATCGGTGGTTATCCACATATAGAGCAACTGCAAACACACACGAGAATCGTTGGTTATCTACACATAGAGAAACTGCAACCACTCACTAGAATCGGTGGTTATCCACACATAGAGAAACTGCAACCACTCACTAGAATCGGTGGTTATCTACACAGAGAAAATGCAAACACACACTAGAATCGGTGGTTATCTACACATAGAGAAACTGCAACCACTCACTAGAATCGGTGGTTATCTACACATAGAGAAACTGCAAACACTCACTAGAATCGGTGGTTATCCACATATAGAGAAACTGCAAACACTCACTAGAATCGGTGGTTATCTACACATAGAGAAACTGCAAACACACAGTAGAATCGGTGGTTATCCACATATAGAGAAACTGCAAACACTCACTAGAATCGGTCGTTATCCACATATACAGAAACTGCAAACACTCACTAGAATCGGTGGTTATCCACATATAGAGAAACTGCAAACACTCACTATAATCGGTGGTTATCCACATATAGAGAAACTGCAAACACACACTAGAATCGTTGGTTATCCACACATAGAGAAACTGCAATCACTCACTAGAATCGGTGGTTATCCACATATACAGAAACTGCAAACACTCACTAGAATCAGTGGTTATCTACACATAGAGAAACTGCAAACACTCACTAGAATCGTTGGTTATCTACACATAGAGAAACTGCAAACACACACTAGAATCGGTGGTTATCTACACATAGAGAAACTGCAAACACACAGTAGAATCGGTGGTTATCCACATATAGAGAAACTGCAAACACTCACTAGAATCGGTGGTTATCCACATATACAGAAACTGCAAACACACTAGAATCGGTGGTTATCCACACATAGAGAAACTGCAAACACTCACTAGAATCGTTGGTTATCCACACATAGAGAAACTGCAAACACTCACTAGAATCGGTGGTTATCCACACATAGAGAAACTGCAAACACACACGAGAATCGGTGGTTATCCACACATAGAGAAACTGCAAACACACAGTAGAATCGTTGGTTATCCACACATAGAGAAACTGCAAACACACGAGAATCGGTGGTTATCCACATATAGAGAAACTGCAAACACTCACTAGAATCGGTGGTTATCCACATATAGAGAAACTGCAAACACTCACTAGAATCGTTGGTTATCCACACATAGAGAAACTGCAAACACACACGAGAATCGGTGGTTATCCACATATAGATAAACTGCAAACACACACTAGAATCGTTGGTTATCCACACATGGAGAAACTGCAAACACACACGAGAATCGTTGGTTATCTACACATAGAGAAACTGCAAACACACAGTAGAATTGTTGGTTATCCACACATAGAGAAACTGCAAACACACACGAGATTCGTTGGTTATCCACACATAGAGAAACTGCAAACACTCACTAGAATCGGTGGTTATCTACACATAGATAAACTGCAAACACACACTAGAATCGTTGGTTATCCACACATAGGTAAACTATATAAAACTATATAAAATATAGTTTTACCTATATAAAATAAATAAACCTATATAAAATATAGTAAACTATATAAAATATAAGACACCACCTCAGCAAACTGCAAACACACACTAGAATCATTGGTTATCCACACATGGAGAAACTGCAAACACACACGAGAATCGTTGGTTATCCACACATAGAGAAACTGCAAACACACACGAGAATCGTTGGTTATCCACACACAGAGAAACTGCAAACACACAGTAGAATCGTTGGTTATCCACACATAGAGAAACTGCAAACACACACGAGAATCGTTGGTTATCCACACATGGAGAAACTGCAAAAACACACTAGAATCGGTGGTTATCCACATATAGAGAAACTGCAAACACAGTAGAATCGGTGGTTATCTACACATAGAGAAACTGCAAACACTCACTAGAATCGGTGGTTATCCACATATAGAGAAACTGCAAACACACACGAGAATCGTTGGTTATCCACACATAGAGAAACTGCAAACACACACTAGAATCGTTGGTTATCCACACATAGAGAAACTGCAAACACACACTAGAATCGTTGGTTATCCACACATAGAGAAACTGCAAACACTCACTAGAATCGTTGGTTATCCACACATAGAGAAACTGCAAACACTCACTAGAATCGTTGGTTATCCACACAAACTGGTTTGCACCGGCAGGCCATCATTTCCAACACAGCTAAAGGTGCCGGAGTTCCTGCCATCCAGTCGATGGCAATTGAACTACTATCATCTTTTACCCATCCATTTCCCTCTGGATCAGGAATTACTGGTTTTGTCTCCAGGCTTCGCTTCCAAATTCCTGCCTGGTGTTACGGCCTGAAGCACACCACACCAAGCCAAGCCTTCAATCACAGTCTTTATTTATGGATTATCACACGAAAATCTCTTCCAACACATAAAACCAAGAAAGGAGAAAAGAGGGAAAAACCCGAATAGGCCAGTCCAAGAGTAGGCCGGTCCAAGAGTAGGCCGGTCCAAGAGTAGGCCGGTCCAAGAGTAGGCCGGTCCAAGAGTAGGCCGGTCCAAAAGTAGGCCGGTCCCAGAGTAGGCCGGTCCAAGAGTAGGTACCAGGGCAGGCCCAGTAGTAGGCCCAACAGTAGGCCCCAAGACAGGCCCAGCATGAGAGGGTAGGAGTAGGCAAGTCCATGAGTAGGCCCTAAGGCAGGCCCAACTAGGCCCCAGGGCAGGCCCAACGGCAGGCCCAGCACAAGAGGGTAGGAGTAGGTAAGTCCACGAGTAGGCCCCAAGGCAGGCCCAACAGTAGGCTCCAGGGCAGGCCCAACAGTGGGCTCCAAGGCAGGCCCAGCACGAGAGGGTAGGAGTAGGCAGCCGGAGTTCGATCAACGTCACCCTTCAGGTGGAGAGATTGCAGCTGGACACTCAACAACCCCCGAAAAAGCACTCTGCCATAAGCCCTCCTCCAAAATGGCCACTCACTCCTCTGAATCACCTTCCTGGCCACTCCCCCGCCCCACAGCCAATCATTGGCTTTATACACATGGACCAAACCGCTTGGTCTAACTCACAGGGGGGTGTGGGGGAAGGAAGAAGAAAAAGGTCACAAACCGTAACACCTCCCCCCCTTAAAGAAGAAAACTTTACTCCAAGAAAAGTTTTCTTTTACAAAGGCAGGACAAACAGTGCAAGCATGAACTTAACCCAGCATAATAGACTGGTCGGAAATCTGATAAATGTGCTTCTATAAAATCCTAGAAGCATTTTTGGAGAAAAGTTGACAGACCACTTTTTTTATCATAATTTGGGTGTGCTGAGTCCATTTTTGCTGTCTGTCACCCTCAAATGAAGGCAAAAGCTTCAAAAATGGCCGAAAACAAAATGGCTGCCAAAGATTCAATTTTACTGTATTTTTTTAATACCTCTCTAAATTAAATACAAAGTTGAGTACTCTCCTCATTTCAAAAGCATCATTGTGTACAAAATTATTCTCAAATATGCAAAATACTGTTATTAGTTTCTTAACATAGGTTGATGGTGTCCATATTGAATTTGAAGATGGCTGTCATTGTTAATCGGTATGTTGCCAATATAGGAAATATGAAGGCGACACGAGAGGCTATTTGTAGGCACATTCATATGATGACAAACAGTGAATTAGATAAGGTACCAGCATTTAAGCAGTACATAATGCTACTTTATATGTATTCAAATAAATTTAGCCATATATAATACAATGTACATGTGATGTTATCTGATAGAATGTGCAGAAACACTTCTTTGTGAACCAACTTTTCCACTCTCATCAGCATGACAGCTTCATCATCTGGAGCAAAGTTGCATGCATCGAACAAGGCATCACCAAAATCGTCATTGAATGACAATACTGTGCCAGACTTGCTGTTGTGAGCTTCGAGAGCTGGAATATGTTGTTGGAGTTTCTGTGCAAGTCTGGTGGAATGGATGTGTCCAGTTGTCACCACCTAATTTTTGTAGGCGCTCACAATACAATTCCTTGAGATCAGAGAGTTTGAAAACATGATTCAGGTCTCCACCCAATTGGCCATATTCCTCAATATAAGACACCACCTCAGCAAGTGCAAGTGACTGTGGATTAATTTGGCGACACTTCCCAGGTGACTGTCTTTGTTGAGATATATGTTTGTTATAGAATGATGTCAAGCACTTCAAGTGATATTGTCGTGCGAATCCCTGAAGGTTAACACCAGGGACCGCGGAAGACCGAACGGATTTAATTGAGGCGACGACCAACTCGGATTCGGCTATAAAATGTGGGAGAAGAAGGGAAGAGGAAGAGGTGGGTGCGCCTACCTATTGAGGGAATGAACTCAAACGAAAATGCAGGGTAAAATATACAAAAAGAACACATTTATTCCGGAACCCGAGAACAAGGAACGCGACGGTAAATAAATAATGATCCTAAGTTGGGATCCCACACACCTCACTTCAAATACGCCACACAGGAATGAATTACGAAAGGAAATGTCTCGTCGTGTAATGTTCTGTGGGGTGCGGCCTTATCTGTCTGTAGTGCAGTGTCAGCCGTCCAACACGGCTCCGAGCTCCGGCGCGAAGAAACCCTTCGTCCGCTTCGCCCACGCACTCCGCCAGGCCCGAGCCAACGGCCCACTCCAGGCTCCTCGTCAACAGCCCACGAGGTCCGTGCACCACTCCAAGCTCCAGAAGCACTGAGCACCGCTCCAAGAGCTGCTAAAATGACGTGCAGCACGCCCTTTTGTCACCTTGCGTCCACTCTCCTCCAATGTTCCCTTTTGCTGGCGCCCTCTCATTGGCCGAGTGCCTCCCACCTGGTATTGCTCACCCTTCTCCCTGCCCAGCCAACAGTCCTCCCGGGCGTGGCTCCCAGCCCTGCCACGAGGCTGGTTGCAAGGCCAGCTGGTGATGTGGCTGGCTGTGGCCCCATCGGCGGCGCCCCGTCCTGGCTTTCTGCCCGTTTTCTAAAGTCGTTGTGGTAAGGCAGTCACACACACACACACACACACACACACACACACACACACACACACACACACACACACACACACACACACACACACACACACACACACACACACACAGACACAGACACACACACATGAACACACACATACACACAAAAACATATACACATACATACATACATACATACATATACACACACACACACACACACACACACACACACACACAAACACAGACATACACACACACATGCATACATACACTGTCTCTGCCATGCCTGTGGGTTCTGTTTGCCAAGCCGGTCTGTCTGTGTCTTCTGTCTCTGTTGCGCCGGTCTGTGTCTGTGTCTGCCGTTTGAGTCTATGTGTCTGTCGATCCGTGCCAGTCTGTGTCTGTCTCTTGACACAGGTGTGTGTCTGTCTCTGCCGCACGCCAAGCGAACAACACTCAGCTTTCAATGCACACATCTCCCATCCAAGCACAAACCGCTATTGAAAATTGGGTCGCCACGTCAAAATCCAAGCTGGCTGCCGCCATGTATGTCTGAACCTTGTGAGCGAAATATCTTGAAAAATAAGCGAAGTACCAACTTCTAATCTGGTGTGTGGGTGTATCTAGGCATAAGGAAGAACGCTATTGGAAATTGGGTCGCCACGTCAAAATCCAAGATGGCCACTGCCATGTATGTCTGAACCTACATACATACACTCATACATACCTACATACATACCCCACCCCCCCCCCCTTCCCATGCCTCCCCCCCAAAGCCCTCTCCCTCCCACAGTTCTCTCGATGTCTCCATGTCTCTCGGTCCCTGCTCTCAAATGTTGTGTTTGTGTCCTTCCCCCTCTCTCCCCATCTTGTCTACCACTCCCGATGTTATTTGTTTTGTGTCTGTTTGTCTTTCTGTGTGATTAATGTTCGCTCTTTCACGAGCCTCGATCTTGTATACAAAAAAAAACAAAAAAACAAACAAAAAAAAACCTTGTGAGTGGAATATCTTACGGAATCATCCACTGTAAAAGAAAAAAAAACCTGGGAAGACTACATTGCATACTTCGAAAGGTATTTCATGTGCTGTTATGTGTCCACGTATCTACATTCATTTGTCTTCTAATACATTGTATTACTTTCATTGTACTTTCATTTTCCAAACTTCCATCAAAATTGACTGCTGTTATTGTCCTTTTTCAGTGTACTACACTTGTTACTCAGAGATTCCAACATCATCACACCAGAATTGCAACTAAAAATGCCAAGAACTAAACATCAGACTCCTGCAAAAAAAAAAAGGCAATTGCATAAAGCATATATACAGAACATTCGGAAGTCCTTAGTTCCTCAAACCGAGCAAAAAGGGAAGGAAGAACAAATGCAATGTTATATATCAGAGCCACTAACACCAACATTTAAAGACATTGATATGCCCTTAACCTCAGCATCAACTATATCCAACACAACCATTCCTGAAAATACACGAATGAATACTTCCTCTTCAGGTCAAGTGCAACCACAACTGTCACTAATTCATGACCTGTCATTTGCAACCCTAAACACTTATGATGTACTCACTGGTGAGATTCCAATTGCTGCTATGGATAACATTTCATACTTGATGGGATTAATTCCTCCTAGTTTCATATATGGAGCAACAATGAGCAGTGAAGACATTGGCCTATACAAAGTTGACAGTGGCAAAACATGTACGCAGATACATTATGTTACTGGTCACTATGTCGTTTCACATCAAGACAGTAATAACCACATTACAATATATGATTCACTTTTTTATGAGAAACGTATTCAATCTTTACTACCCCAGTTCAGAACATTGTACTCTACGATATCTGGTGCATCTTCATCTTGCCTTCAAACAATGAAGTACATCATAACTCAATCACAAGGAAACACTTCAGATTGTGGTCTGTTTGCAGCAGCTAATGCACAATTATTACTGACAGATGTACATCCAACATCAGTCACTTTAAATCAGAACAGCCTACGTCAACATTTCCACCACTGCTTCGTAAATGATGCAGTTACACCTTTTCCCACTCTCGGTATGCTCCACCTCAATATAGGTTCTTATTTCACGCAGTACTTTCAGCAACATCAGAAAGACCACAGACAAAAAAGAAAACGTGACCACTACGATGGTGAGAAGCCTGCCAAGATACAAAACACCATGGAATATAAAAACACACAAGTGAAAAATAACACTGAAAAGCATGACGACAATGTAAACACAAGAACAAAGAAGATTTGTCATTATCAAAGAGATGATCAGAAAAAAGAACAACACCATCAAGCTCATAAGACAAGCAACGAGACAACCCGTCATCAAATTGATTATGAAAAAAAAGCAAAGAGCAAAAAGTCAATACGGTAACAATGAACAAAACCCCTCATCTCAGAAATGATGAGAAGAAACAACAACATCATATGGCTCATAACACCAAAAAGAACAAAGCCTGTGATCAGAGAGATCATCAGAAAAAAGCAGAAGACCGTAACGCCAATAGGATAAGAATGAAGACAACCCGTAATCAGAGAGATGATGAGAAAAAAGCAGAAGACCGTAAAGCCAATAGGATAAGAATGAAGACAACCCGTAATCAGACAGATGATGAGAAGAAAACAGAAGACCGTAAAGCCAATAGAATAAGAATGAAGACAACCCGTAATCAGACAGATGATGAGAAGAAAACAGAAGACCGTAAAGCCAATAGAATAAGAATGAAGACAACCCGTAATCAGAGAGATGACAAGACAAAACAAAAAGACTGTAAGGCAGATAACACGAGAAAGAAAACAACTCGTGATCAGAGAGATGATGAGAAGAAACAAAAAGGCTAAGGCAGATAACACCAGAAAGACAACAACCTGTGATCAGAGAGATGATGAGAAGAAACAAAAAGACTGTAAGACAGATAACACCAGAAAGAAAACAACCCGTGATTAGAGAGATGATGAGAAGAAACAAAAAGACTGTAGGGTAGATAACACAAGAAAGAAAACAACCCGTGATCAGAGAGATGATGAGAAGAAACAAAAAGACTGTAAGGCAGATAACACCAGAAAGACAACAACCTGTGATCAGAGAGATGATGAGAAGAAACAAAAAGACTAAGGCAAATAACACCAGAAAGAAAACAACCCGTGATCAGAGAGATGATGAGAAGAAACAAAAAGACTGTAAGGCAGATAACACCAGAAAGAAAACAACCCGTGATCAGAGAGATGATGAGAAGAAACAAAAAGAGGTAGATAACATGAGAAAGAAAACAACCCGTGATCAGAGAGATGATGAGAAGAAACAAAAAGACTAAGGCAGATAACACGAGAAAGAAAACGACCCGTGATCAGAGAGATGATGAGAAGAAACAAAAAGACTAAGGCAGATAGCACCAGAAAGAAAACAACCTGTGATCAGAGAGATTATAAGAAAAAAGCAGAAGACCATAAAGCCAATAGGATAGCAATGAACATCAGCCGAAATAATAAAACTGATACACAAAAACACCATGATAGAAATGTCGCTAAAAACAGAAAGAAACAAAGCCATAATAACATGCATCATTCCATAGATCTTACCATCAGTAAATACATGAATATCATAAAACAAGGTCCAACTTTCGCTTGTTCCTGCTGTTGGAGGCTAATGTATCGGAAAACAGTTCTGCATCTTGATCATACAAAATACAAAAAAATTCCAGCAGAAAAGCTACAACAAACATTGACAAATCAACAATCACATGACCCTCAATGGATCTGTACTGCATGTGACAATCACTTGAAAGGAGGAAAAATCCCCCCACAAGCACAAGTAAACAGCTTATCCCTTGATGATATACCAGAACCTCTGAGAGCTTTATATCCATTGGAAATTCAATTGATATCAAAAATAATACCATTCATGAAAATTGTTGCCATTAACCCGAGGAGCACAACATGGAATAAAAGGACAAGTTGTTTTAGTGCCCACAGATTTGAGTAAAATCTCTACAAGCTTGCCCAGACCACTCTCACAAGGCGAGATTGTGGCATTAGCATTAAAACGGCGATTGTCAGATAAACACTCTGTCAGTAAGCAGTACATACGGCCACACTTTGTAAATGCTGCTCTCCAGTTTCTCAAAGAAACCAACAACTGTTACAGTGATATCATCAACATCAGCAATAACTGGGAAAGTGACAGTAAAGAAACACATCCTGCCCTATGGAATATTGTTACTGAACAAAGCGATGACAACATCGATGACGTAGGACAGACTTCAGACCAGAACCCCTCATCTCAGTGTGAACATACAGATGAAATCACCGTCAGTGAAGATGACGTTGAAAAGCAGATTCCATCCAACTTCAGAAAGGACCTGCAGAACAGTCGTACTATCAATAATGATGCATGCATTCAAGTTTCAACCAATTCACGGGCCTGATCTCAAAACAAATCAGATATTAAACATTGCTCCCGGTGAAGGTCAACGTCCAGTGTACCCCTCAAAACAACCCCACTGGGAAGCACAAGCATTCCCGAAATTGTTCCCTACTACCTCAAATACATTTGATACAAAAAGAGCCATCAAGATATCTGTCAAGAAATATATCAATGCACGATTAATGTGCAAGGACACTAGATTCGCAGAAAGCCCGGAATATTGTTTTGTAGCATTAGAATGGATGGAAACCGACTCGATAGAAGACAGCATTTCAATAACTATGATAAAATGTTTTCATGATGACATTACTGCTGGACAGCTACAGCAGAAAGATACAGTAAGACGACTTCTAACTGACAGTCAGTTGTTTGCCACTTTCAAAAGTATTCGCTGTACTCCTCAATATTTCCACCAAATGCAATTAGATATGCTGGCAAAACTAAGGCACTTTGGACCTTACACATTTTTCATTTCGGGATCAGCAGCAGAATTTCACTGGCCTGAAATAATAGAGATTGTGGCCAAGCAGTATGGTGAATCTCTCACAGATGAGGACATTGAACACATGGACTGGAAAACCAAACACATGTGGCTACAGCGTAATCCAGTCACAGTTGCTCGACATATAGACCACATGTTTGAACAGCTTTTTGGCCAGGTATTGCTCAGTGGTTCACATCCCATAGGACAAATCTTAAATTATGATATGAGAAAAGAGATGCAGGGCTGAGGGACTGCTCACTTCCATTCGGCAATACATGTGAAAGGTGCACCAAAGTTGGATATAGACTCTGATGATACATTCACTGCTTTTGCTGATCAGAATATCTCATGTTCAGTTCCTGATAAGGACAAAAACCCACAACTCTTTCAGCTTGTAACGACTCGCCAAATCCATCACCACACAAGAACCTGCAAAAAGAGGAAGAATGTTACTTGCCGATTCTCCTATCCACGCCCTCCAAGTAAAAAAAACTGGTATGTAAACAATTTCCTGAACAGTCCTCTTCTCATAAATTTCATTCATTCACTATACACTGTACAAATCATTCAACTAACTTTTTCAACAACACAAGAAATATCCTGCATACTTCTCTTCATTAACCAGAACTATCTTCTCGTTTTCAGTATTATCAAGAGTGCCCCAAGATGAAAATTCAGCTCAACAACAACAGAAGTCTGCAGACATCCTGACAAAAGTCTATGACGCACTTCTCAAGTCTGTAACTCCAGGAGAGTTCCTGCTCCATAGATGATATATTGCACAAAGCAGAAATTTCGCCAGATGAATACCAGCAAGCGTTGATGATTTCCAAACGAAGAACTAACCTTATCATGAAGAAACAGCCAGCAGAGGTCTATGTCAACAACTACAATCCAGTCATCCTAAAATGCCTAAGGTAAATAAATACTATGTCACCTTCATATACAACATACATGTATATACAAATATATAGATGTTCTCATACATCCTAATTTCTTCACAACATAAGACATAAACTAAATAAATGTTACATTTTGTATCTTTACAGGTCGAATATGGATATTCAGATGATCACATCTATCTGGGCATGCATTGCTTACATTACCAGCTACATTTGCAAGCCAGAAAAAACAATGTCAGAATTGATGAGAAAAGCATCAAAATAAGTTAACAACAGAGACATCAGCGGCCAGTTATTCCATGTAGCTGATAAAATGCGTCGAGGACGGGAAGTGTCGCACCATGAAGCTATCATGAGACTCCTGTCGATCCCATTCAAACGATCAAATGTTTCTACCATATTCATTTCCACAGACCCAAAAGAAGATAGAACCAGAATATTGAAACCTAAGCATATACTCGATGCATTGCCAGAAGACGCCACCAACATCTATCTTCCAAGTATTCATGACAAATACTGTGCAAGACCAGACTGCCTTGAATTACTTTCAGTAGCAGAATTTGCTGCCAACTACATTATGTCAAGAACACAACCACATACCGAAAACAACATCTCTGAAGAAGATGACTCTACATCGACCAAAACGTTCACTTTGAAGGAACATATGGGAAGCATTCATCAAAGGAACATACCACAAGTGATCAGATACCACTATATCTCCAAGGAGACCAATGAAGAACTATATTGCCATAGACTGTTGCTGCTGTATTGTCCATGGTGAGATGAAAATGAACTGAAAAAACATGGCTCCTACAAAACAACATTTGAAAATGTAAAGGAATCCATAATTCCAACCATTCACCACTATGAAAAATTATATGAAGAAGTAGACGATGTACTAGACAATTTTGATCCAGATGATCTGCAACCAGAAGTTTGGGATCTAGTGGCATGAAATATTGAACAAAGTAAAGACAGTGATGACAACATTCAACAAATTCCTGATTCCTTCCTTGATCCTGGAAATCTACCCTCAGACGTTCGGGAGGCCACCTACCTTCCACCTGCCCAACCAGCATTTCATTCTGTAACCACAACTTATGACATGTCTGATACAGAATTATATGCTAAGGTTCGCTCCCTTAATGAACAGCAACGAACACTCTTTGATTACATCCATTACTGGGCTACAAAGATCACAGTATTCCAAGAACCAATTCAGCCATTTTACATATTTCTGTCAGGAGGAGCTGGAGTTGGTAAATCCCATCTTATATGCACTATTTACCAGTCCCTATTACGTACTCTTCGGTGTCCGGGACAAAATCCAGACAATCCAAGTGTGACAATGACAGCATCTACTGGCAAAGCCGCTTCTAACCTTAACGGAACGACGCTACATGCAGCCTTCTCACTACCAGTCAAAGACAATACAAACAGTCATTTAGATTACAAAAAACCAACAGCTGAAAAGCTCAATGCAATGCGCTCAAAATACCACAATCTGAAAGTAATCATAGCAGATGAGATCTCAATGTTTGGTTCCAAGAGTCTACAACATCTCCATCTTACTCTGCAACATGTCATCATGGATGATTACCAGCATCCATTTGGCTCTGTTTCAATATTAGCAGTTGGTGACTTGCTCCAGTTGAATCCAGTCGGACAAAGCCCAATATTCAAATCACCATCTTGTGGCTGTGAAGCACTTGCTGGATCTTTATGGAGTCAGTTATTTCAGTTACATTAATTAACTGAAATCGTACGTCAAAAAAATGACCAACACTTTGCCCACATACTCGGCAGACTACGAACAGGTGAAATGACTGACAGTGATATTGAAGCCATCCAGCTCCTGGAAACTACACCAATAGACTCTTTCCCAAGTGACACAATACACCTATTCCTCACAAGTAAGCAGGTTTCACAATGCAACTCAGAAAAAATTGAAGCATTGCCGAATAAATTCACTATCACAGCAAAGGATTCAAAACGAGAAACACACACAAATACAGTACCAGTCAGTGTTTCATCTGATAAACTTAACGACACTGGTGGTCTGCCGTCATCGCTCACCACAGCAATTGGAGCCAATCTAATGATCACAAAGAATATAGACATATCAGATCATCTTGTCAATGGTGCAGTCAGAACCTTACAGCACATCGACATCAATCCAAACAATCCTCTTACCGGAACCCTCTACCTCCAATTTCAAAAAGACCAAATAGGTGCTCAAGCCAAACGTTCCTGCCCTCCTCATCTTAGGAAAAATGTTCCTATAAAAGCTGTGACAGCAGATTCATGTTGAATAAGAAGTGCCGTATCCCAGTGGAAAGAAATATGTTCCCACTTGTTCTAGCATTTGCTATGACAGCCCATAAATCCCAAGGAGCAACATATGAACACCTTGTAGCTGATTTGACCCTGCCAGGGAACATGACCACACAGCAAGGACAAATGTACACGATATTAAGCAGAGCAACAGAAAGGAAAGGTCTTCATTTGATCAATTTCTCAAAAAAACAAATCAGGGTTAATCAAGCAGCTCTCTCAGAAATCCAGAGAATGCGACAACAGAGTTTATTTACATGGACCCATCCTCTACATTCACTTGAAGAAAATACGAGTCTCCACATTGGCTTCATTAATATAAGATCTCTGAACCAGCATGCTGCTGACCTCCAATGTCACAAACTTCTACAGAACCTCTCCATACTCTGTTTGACAGAGACCCATGTACAACATATAACTGACAAACATCAACTCAAAAACTATACAATGTTTCACACACACACAGAACATGGCTTAGTAATATATCTGAAGAACAACACAGTCATTCTCCTTTGAAACAGACTCATCTCCTTTGCCTGTTCACTTTCAGACTACTATACAGATAATGACTCGAGTTCTCTATATCACACAAACTGAAAAGCCACTCCTCATTGCCGTTGCATACAGACCACCATCATTCGACAAGCCCCACTTCTTCATAGAACTCTCTCGTCTCTGCACTGCAGTCCTACCATCATTTCAACTTGTTCTTGGAGGAGACTTCAACCTCACTTTGGAAGACCAACTTCTCATCAGATTCACAAACCACTTTCAGTTGCAACAACTAATAACCCAGCCAACTCATTTCCGAGGAAACACTCTGGACCTCATATTCACATCGCTGCCATCATCTCCAGTATCTGTCTTTCCACTTCCATATAGTGACCACTTCATCACATGGACCACCTTGCTGCACTAAGTGATCAGACAACAGGATGCCTCCAACAAATCAAAAACAGTAACGTGTTTTGCGACAGTAACCACAAGACAGACCCCCAACCATTGCTCTGAACCATTAGCTCATTGTATACCAGACAAAAGAAACACAAATCATTCTTCATGTCAAGACATTACAGAAGACTGCCAGGACTCCACACTTCCCACTGCATCGTACGCACTTTCAGACTCCAATGATTTCAAAAGGAACAAATATCCTTACCCAGTGTCTTAAAGTTCAATATACATGTACTACTGTGATTGTTCCTCAGCCTACATGATGGACTCGTCATATACTCATATAGACTCCAACGGGGTCACAAACAAGAACTATCCAATGTTCAAAACTTAAGAGTAGCACTGCGTTCCTCAAGCTACATAATGCACAGACTTCAACAATCTCGCAAAGAAGCACTATCCTTTTCCACTGTCTCTCAGTTCAATGTCGTCCTGGAATCGTTCCTCAAACTACATAGTGGACTCAACGTACACACGTTCAACTTCAAAAGATATCACAATGGACAACTATCCTCCCCACGGTTAGTATCCCTCTACCCAACAACTTGCCAAACACAACTTCATACCATCCTTCCTTTTCTCCAACCCACTCGCAAATATTATCGACTCTTCCATGTTTTCTGCGTCTTTCACTTTGTCAACTCGCATCACTTCCCCGACGGGGGACCTAGGCGTAACGCTTGTTTTGTCTGCATTGAAGGCACACACTTTCAATCCTGTCATGGATTTTGCCCTGCTTAGCATAGTGTAGATTTGACCAGGCATAGTGTTTGTTCTGTTGTTAGAAGTCGTCATATCTGCAATCATTTCCTCAAAGGTACTTCCTTGAGCTTTATGTACTGTAATTCCCCATGCCAATGTTCCTGGAAATTGGAGGCGCTCCACCTGTATGGAGTTAGATTTCTCTGTAATACTAAACACGCAGACACTGGTTGGATTGGAACAAGTCCAATGTAAGGACTTTTACTCTGTGCTTGTTTTCCAATGTTGGGGTCATCAAACTTCACATACAGTGTGCCCTTCAGAGGATTATCTGCCGACAGAGATTTTCACTATTCTTCCTATGGCACCATTAACCAGTCCAACTTCTATGTCCACATTCTTTGTTTGCATATACTTGGCCAAAAGGGCAACCTGTATTTCGGAGGCAAGTCCTCCAGTTTCATGGGGGTTTTTTACTGGTAACCTGGACAGGAACTCGCCGTGTGTGGAGGTGTTTTTTTGGAATCTTGGGCTTTTACAGTGTACACTTCTGAATCCAGAAGCTTCAGTTGATTTTCGTTGTAGACATCCTTTAACGCATTTGTGAGAAAGATGGACAGACAGTCTTTTGGCAGATTTTGATTATTCTCAATGGATTCTAACGTATTCACATCCTCTGGGGTCTGTTGTCCAATTCTAATCCTGGAAAGCAACTGAGCAAATATAGGATCACCTTTCTGTCGAATAATGTCATGCAGTTCAAATATCTTGAAGAGATTCCAAACAGAAGACACAAGTGCAGCATATCCAATACTCAGGTCTTTATACACAGGCTTTTCTCCGACAGGATTCAGCTGCATCAGGTCTCCCACAGCCAACACAGAGACTTTTCCAAATGGCTCCTCATTTTCAAAAATTTCTTGCAGGGTGAGATTTAGATTTGAGAATGTCTGTGCACCGACCATCGAAATCTCATCAATGATGATGATTTTAAGTTGACAGTATGTAGCTCGCATCGTGTTAAGCGTCGAAGAAGGAGGGCGTCTATACCCAAAGTGTGACCCTCTTTGTTTTACTGGAAGACGAAAAGCATTGTGCAACGTTGTGCCACCAATATTGACTGCAGCTTTCCCTGTAGGCGCAGTTAAAAGGACAGTTGGCATATCATGTTTATCCCCAGGTTTTCTCAGATTTCGCACAGTGGACTGATATATGGCGTGGACTGTGTGAGACTTACCAACACCTGCCCCTCCACTTTGAAAGATATGAAAGGGTTTGGGTTCTTTTTCTGGTGTTGTGGCCAACGCAGTTTGTCGGCACCAGTTGAAAATGTGGTCATGAATGTTCCTTTGTTCGTTGTGTAAACTGTGTATCATAGAAGTATACTTATGCTTGGGTTCAATGTTGACACTGGACGTTCATGAACGTTGTTTTGGAGGGTGTTGTGTTTGTTCATCTGCCTGCTGATCACGATCACGCTGTTCTGAGGTTAAGTTGTCAGGATCTAGAATCTGGAAGTCTGGATCAGTTTCAAGTGCCTCATTTCTGTCCTGTTCTACTTGTGGGGTGAGTTTGTCCCAAATTTCTTCCTCACAGTTTTCCATGGACTCACACATCTCATTAGTACTTTCTACTTCATCCAGATACAGTTCGTATTTCTGAACAGTGCTTTTGATGCTGGAGTGAACGCTTTCATTTGTGGCTTCATATGTGGCCATTTTCTGCAGCTCACTCTCATTTCGCCATGGAAGGTACAGGATAAGTAAACGGTGATAATACTTCTCAGAATCCTTTTGTTTTGTTACATGAGTCACGAAGTATTTGGGGTTTACTTCTTTTCTTCATAGCCCCAAGACCATTCTGTAACAGAATCGTTTTCTGTGATGAACCTTCTTCTACATAACTTACGTCATCGTCATTTTCTTGAACACTTGAAGAGGCTGAAGTGTAAGAGGAGGCAAATTCTGCAAGGCACAGTTTTTCCAGGTCTTTTGGTCGAGCTGCACATTTGTCTAGAATGTTTGGAAGGAAGACATCTGTGTCATCTACACCCATTTTTTGTAGCAAGGCTGGTGGTTTGAGAAGTCTTGTACGCTGATGACTGTATCCAGTTGGAACAAACATCACAGGTGTATTGCTTTCCTCGAGAGGTAGACCAATTAACCTGGCAATAGCCTCATGCTGTGAAACCTCCCTGGGTTTGAGGAAAACACTGCCAATAGATTTGAGTTTGTCCTTGACGGAGTGTGCTTCCTTGCACGCCTCATGCATCAGCTCTGACATTGCTCGTTCTGGTTTACACATGTAAGATGTTATGTATGCCACACAGGCCCACACATCAGTGATATACTGAATGTCCATATTCGCTCGGAGGGATTTCAGTATCACTGGGTTGTAAGGGTTAATGCAGCTCTCTGTGGGGTTCCGTTTCAGTATGGCTGTTGTCTTCTTAAGGGATACCTGTAGAGCTTCTTGATAATCCTCACTTGAAATCTGTGAAGCTTCCAACAGTTGATTCAGTGTCATATTTGTCCCGGATTGTTCCATTGTCTCAATAACACATTTAACAATGCTCCTTGATTTGTCCACTTTTTGTTTTGCAAGTTCGTCAGATGGAACACGGGCAATAGCTGTTCTTGTTGTTGGAGGCTTTGGGAAATGGAATCTGCAGTTCAGTCCGATTTTTTTTTTCTTACAGGTTCCTGTATGATGATGAGACTGTTGAGATGTCACCAAATTGTGTAGAGTTGTATCAGTTTTCTCATCTGGAATGGAGCAGGATAAGTGTTTGTCAATAAATGCAATCACCTCATGATCCGATTGCTTGTCAAGCAGTGGTGCATTTTCAACATGTATTGCTGAATGAAAGTGTACAGTTCCTCTGCTTTGCATTTCTTTGCGAATGTCATAGTTGAGAATCTGACCTACAGGATGGATTCCTGAAAGTATAACATTCCCCCACAATTTCCTGAAAATGAAGTCAATGTGTCTTGCAACTGTCACAGGGTTTCTGGCCAGCCAATTTCGCTTTGTTTTCTTGTCCATCACAGATTCAATGTACTCCGAGTCCAAGCATTCGCCATACTGTTTTGCTACAATTTGGATAAGTTCTGGCCAGTGAAAATCAGCCGCTGACCCTGACAGAAAAAAAGTGTATGGACCAAAGTGTCTGATTTTGGCTAACATGTCTTGCTGCATTTCCTTCCAGTATTGTGGTGTACCACGAACTCTCTTAAATGAAGCAAAAATCTCGTCATCCTTAAACATTGATTGGAGTCTTTCTGGATGCTGCAATTGTCCTGCAGATATATCGGACTGTCTGGTTTTCTTAAGTGACATGATGATGCTGTCATTCACAGAGGTTGACTCAACCCAGTGTAGACACTGAAACGTGTATTCAGGGCTCTCTGCATAGCGATGGTCACTAGACAATCGGCAGTTGACGTATTTCTTAGGAGTGATTTTTGTCAATCTATCTTGATGAAAAGTGTTATGTCCATCGGGAAACAAAGCCGGGAAAGCCAAGGTTTCCCAGTCTTTTTGATAGAACACGGACGTTGGCATTTGTCCCTCTGCTGGAGCAAGATTCAAGATTTTATCACTTTTGACACTGGGGCCCTGTTCAGGATAGACACATGTCACAGAGTTCAGTGAACGTTCATAATTGAGGTTCTCGGACACATCGTTGGGTATATGTTTCTCTACTTCATCTTCTGAATCTGTTAATTCAGTATTTTCAGAAGTACATGTATCAGACTTCAGATGTTCATTGTCAACTGTTGTAGAAATATCTTCTGATTGGCAAGCTGAAATCCACAATGCTTTTTCTTCTTGCTGGCTGTTTTCTACCCATGTATGGTTCTGACAAATGTCAGTCATGAGGGTTAATTTGCTGGAGACACTGAAAGGCCTTGTTGACAAAATCAGGCCGAATAAATTCTTTAGCAAATCAGCCATTCCAGCGTGACTCGCGTGACATTTCTACTAAAATATTACATTCGTTGCTCCAGCAAATCAAGAATACCTGCATATAAGTTGGTTACTCTACTTACTTTGGTAAAGGCATCAGGGAACTATGTTTTGGTAAAAAGGAATTGCATAGAGTTCGCTCATCACAGAGATATGGGCTATTTTCACAAAAAGGGACAAATAACGGGAAAGACAAGGTATCAATTTTTTTTTGTTTTTTATTGCAATTGTAGTACATTTATTCTAAAGTATCATGGTTAATAACACATTTGACCAAGCAGCCACGCTAGATGACTGATGGTTTCAAAAATAAATGATTTTATAAAAATGTAATTTGTCTTTACCTGTAACCATGTAACGGTAAAGACACTAGCATAATGGAAAAGAAAACACTACATAGTAAGGATGAAACGGTAAAGAATTTTAATCAAATCACAAAACAAACATGAATAATCAGAATTGAATGAATCAAACATGAATCAGAATCAAACATGAATTAATCAGAGAACATGAATAATCAGAAAGTCACAAAATAAAATTGGGCATAATTGCCTCTTTCAACTTTACTGGCTTGTGCAATATATTTTTCCTTCAGGAAAGTCACAAAATAAGTGTTTGCAGAGCTTAATGCTATCTGGAATCAATAGATTAGAATTATTATTCATGTTCTCATTCAAACAGTAATTAGCACTGATGGTTACAGTAATGCATAATGAATGGTTTTTATTAAACAGTAAAGATAAAAGCTTTTTAAGGTTTAATGTACAAGTATTCTAGGATACTCTTGTCTTTAACTCATCACCATACTTTAACCCATCACCACTCTATAACCCATCACCACACTATAACCCCTCAGAATTAATGAAAGCCATCTACAGAACCTCAAAATTCTGAACAATTTCTTGTATTATTTTGTATTGACCCTTGTCCAAAATAAAAGGTGGTGGGCCACAAAATGCAACTTTTTGTAGAATGTAGCTGTTTTTAACCGTGCACACATCATCTCTGCGGGGCCAATCATATTCATGTTTATCACTCCCACACTTTTTCTCCAAAAATTTCAACTCTGCCCTCATTCCATCCGTTTGTATCAAGCGCCCTACATAAAATGTTCCTTTCTTCTGTCTGCGAAGATGAAAAAAAACAGCGTAGTAAGCGTGAGGTTCAAGCATATTTTGTGGAAGAGTCTCCGTAAATTGTGCATTGGTCTCTTTGGAATCTCTTTTAGACTTCATTTCATTTTTAGGTGGTTTCCAATCCAAATCCCCATCACCACTGACGTTATCTGATGTATCCAAGGTTTCCACATTTTCATCCTCATCAGTGCTTTGATCACCTGTCACCATGGGGCTTTCTTGTAATTTTACAGATTTCCAAACTTTCCAGAACAGATACTCCTGCTTGTGTTCCACATCTAAGGCATCAAGATCCTCCAAAGTTACATCATATCCTTCTTCAAGGCGTTTTTCAAACTTTTCTATTTGTTTTTCACTTAGTTGACATTCTATTTTTGAGGCAGTAGAGTTTGGCTTTTTTTTTCAATGTTACTTGAACAGGAGAATAGCAGCTGCAAGTGGGGAAACCAGTTGCTTGGGAAATTCCACAGAAACAGGAAAGTTTCCGATGGGAAATTGTTCCTTCTTTCGATGAAATTAGTTGGTGGATTTGCATTGTTCCTGGGATTGGAGCAAGTGCCACTTTCTGAATGTTTTTTTCAACAAAATTTATTTCTTCACTTTTCACCACATCGAGCTTTACTTTGACTTTAAGGTCTAAAGAATCCATCAGCTGTTTTATGTTCAACACATCTTGGCCATGTGTGACTATTCTGTCTGCAGTACATTTTATGGCAGCACCAATCCCATCAGCTGGGCCTTTTCCATGCCCAGCCTCCAGGAAATTGTGAGTGATGTATTTGAAATTATACTTCTGAAATGGAAGGGTAGAAAATAAATAAAAATTGCTTTTATTTCGGTATTGGGTAGTCGGCCCATCAGACACAAAATGAACAACCTTTATTCCCTTCTGTGAAAGGTCATTTAATACTGGATCGAGGTGGACCCAGATTGAAATTGCTGAGTGTCGTGGATCTTCACTTAGAGTGCAGTAGCATTGAATGCTATCTTTCATAGTGACATGGCAGGTATGCAATGTTATTTGTTTTCTACTTCCACCAAAGTGCATGGACTGCACTTCTGTTGTGGCCTTACATGCATAGTTCTCACTGAAAGCTATTTGCAATACACATTCATTTTCGGACAAATTTGCTTTGAGGTTTTTGATGGCTCTGAATTGGTGATTAATCCTGAACTGGTGTGGCATAAATATTTTCAAATCGTTTTCAAACAATTGACAAAGGTTAGAAATTGTGTTGTTTTTCTCATTTTTGTTTACAACTTTGACGATGATAGTTTCTCCTTTAGCACTTTGTCGCTCTTCATTTTCATTCTCCCATTCAAAATAAGATGTCTTTTCAGTTGACGACTTTTCTTTTCCTGTGTACATATCCCCCCATTTACCTTTGCATTGATTGCATTCCAGGTACATGCATGCCTTTTTGTGAACAGAGCATACAATGCCCTTGATTAGTTGATATGGGTCCTTATGTACCAAAAGCCCCATAGAATGCAACTTGTTTGACTTCAATTCACAATTGCTATGAATCCTGCACTTCACAGTATCTCTTTCATGGATTGATGGAGCAACAACATAAAAAGGCCTAAGTCTTGTAAATGTTGTGTCGGAAACCCTCACATCATGTTCTGCCTGGAATTTATCATGAAGTGTTAGAAGGCTGTCACATAAGTATCTCTTTTGCTTCTTATCTTTGTTCCGTGTGATAGTTTCTCGCTTGCCAGATGCCGGGGCACTGTTAATATCTTGCAGGTAGAATGACTTCACGCGTTCAGCAACTTCTTTATTTTCCTTTGTTTTTCGTTTAAAATCCAGAAAGGAACCAAAAGCTGTTTCATTCACCTTTCTTATACTTTTCCCTGATAAATTCATTTCTTTTTTGGCCTTTTCAATCAGCCTATATTTCTTCATGATTTTGCCATATGTTATTCTATGCACTACCTGTTTGGGTTTATGTCTCTTTTTGCTTGCTTTCAACTTTTCCCTTACCTCAGCTGACAAGGCAAACCCATAGGTTAACTGTTTCCTTACATTCCTTACATTACCAGACTCAAGAAGGGTATTTGCTTTTGTGGCTGGAGAAGACTCAGCAAACATAAGGGTGTCCATCGGTTCTTTTGGGACTATTTCTTCTTTCTTCTGAGCCCACGTTAGTTTCTTCTCGAGACTGCGAACCTGTTTTTCAAGCCGATCAATTGTCGCCTTATTTTTCGCAATTGTCCTGTAAGCTTGTCTGTTTTTTCGTTTTACTTTCTTTCAACCTGCTCGTTTCTGATGAGAGGAACGGGGTTCAAAAAGAGGCAGCGATTCATCTCTCGCTTCAGGTAAAGGACTTGGAGGAGGCATGATGTCATTTAGCTCCTGTTCAGCAGAATCATTCCCCTTCTTTCGTTGCGCCCGCTTTTCAAGTTTCCACTTTTTTCTCATAGCTCGCTGCGCTCTTGGGCTCTTATCCCTAATGGTAGGATATGTTTTTGCGTCCTTTCTTCTCTGGTAACGCTCTCGCTCCCGTTGTTTGTATGCTTCGTGAGCAACGGGATCAGCCTTGATGCGTGCCCGAATGCGCTTCATGGCTTCAGCATTTGACTTTTTCTTTGGCGGCATATTGTTTTCTTACAGTTCACAGGTTACTGAAAAAGAAAATAAATAATAGTTTTAGAAAAAGTGAATAGAAGATTCAATCAAACTGTTACAATTTTACTGTGAACAGCACAATTAAACCATCTATATATGAGCTGAACCAAAAATCCAACATATTGATTGAATTGTATTTTATGTTAACACAGGTGCGTGAGGTGCCTAGTGGTGATAGTGTATACCATATATATTATGGGCTGATCACGCAAATGAAGAAAAAAGTCTGAAATTCTGCATATGAAAAGATTAAAACATGCAGTTTCCTAGATTGGAAGTACGAGTCTACTGTAGTGAAACAAAATTTTTCCTTTGGCAAAATATTTCATTTTAGGCAAAACCACATAAAGTTAGGTCTCATGAGTGAAATTAAGACATGCAGCCATTGTTAGCTAGATGCCATCAGGCCAGACCAGCTTTCAACAACAGTTAAACAAATTATTTTATGTAAAATCTTTGGAAAAATGTGTCTGATGTCTTTACCGTTACATTTTTGTCTTTACCGTTATAACAGTTCTATAACGGCAAAGACATATTCTGATAACGGTAAAGACATACTCAATCCTCTACAAGATCCTGTATAGCTGAAATGCATAATATAATTTGTTCATAATCTTCATATAAGGTTGTTTATTTGTTTCAATTCTTCTTTTTAATATTTACTTACCCCTATTTAGAGTTTCATTAACAACGGTAAAGACAAGCAATTTGTGTGACATCAACAGACTTTGCCTATTTCTGTGACCATCTGCTGATCTTCCTGTCTGCTACTTTTTCTAAATGGATGCTTTACATCCTGGGACTTTTTAAAACAATAGTAACTCCCTCTATCCCATATTAAATTAACTATACTTTTAATTCAAAGGTAGTTGATAACGGTAAAGACAATGTCCAATTTCTAATGTTAGACATCGCATTAGACATCGAAAATTTGTCATTTAGAATTTAACTATGTAAACGGATATTAGTTTTTAATTGATTTATAGTTTGTTAAAATAAATACATGGTTGTTACTTCTATATATTCTTTCAGTCATACAATAAAATTGATGTGAAGATTAGCCATCTCTACTTTTCCATGATAACGGTAAAGACAAATGATGTAAATTTAATCGATAACTCTGACATAAAGGAGGCCTATTATCTAAGTTGTGGTTTATTTTATAGTGAAGCCCCAAAACAACCAATATCACACACTTATAAAATCATCTTACCTTGATTTATTACTTTTAAAACATAAACAGAAGTAGATTGTGTCTTTACCGTTATTTGTCCCTTTTTGTGAAAATAGCCCATATACTTTTAACACCGTGACTCGCGTGACAGGCTACTCACAGATGGTTCTCACATTGGTTCAGGTTTGTGATGTTTAGTAGAATACGACAGCATATATCCCATTTTTTTCTCCATGCAATGAAAACCTGATCTAACTGTTCCCCTACAATGGAGTTTGTTTTCAAATCACTGTACACATACTAATTAAGAATAACCTCAATTTTCGTGACTCGCGTGACAGGCGACGTGACTCGCGTGACATTGTAGAAAAAAAAAAATGAAAATCAAAGATTCAAGTATAAAATGTATCAAATGAACCATCAACTAAGAACACATAACAAATAATTCATATATACAAAAACATTGGCCCTGTGACACTTGCATGACAAATAGTGACTCGCGTTACATAGCAGACTTTCAAAAAATTCAAGTATAAAATAGTTTTGATTTAACTAACTAGAAACAATGTAATACACAACATGCATAAACTATGAATATAAAATTAACTAGTAATTAACAATGAAATATACATGAACTGTATAAACTATGAATAGAAGGAATGAATAAAACTAGTTACTTTGATTACAAATGCTTCCTACGTGCCAACGGGCAAGGAGGCTGGCCGTCGAATCGATCTCCATCAAAAATTTATTCAGGAATATTCCGAATGCGGCAATCCGACCATCGAGTGGGGTAGGGGAGGAGGAGGAGGAGGTTATGCATATGCTAACCTGCATGATACATAGAGAATACATGCATGAAGCAATTATTTGAGGTAAACCGTTTGAATTTCTGACATGCTCAGAGCTTTGGACTTCACCGTTTCCAAGGTTTCGTCCACAAACTGAAGCTGTCCCCTGTTGTTTGCCAAGTCGGGATAGGGCACCACGCACAAAACATCATCTGTTGGTTGCCACGATTCATCATTGACCAGAGGCCAACTGTATATATTCCCTTGTCTTCTCAGGTACCGCATGAACACCTCATTACCATCAAGTTCTAAAACCTGGAAAAATAAAAGCAGAATGCCCCAACCCATTCAGATTTGTACATAGTGGACACAGTTTGTAGTGGTCATGTATATGGATTTGTTTCATCTCTACCAGGGTGTTACATACCTGTGCCATATATACACAAAGAATTAAGTTAAGCACCCCCCCCGTTTTTTTACAACCTCGCACATTACAAGTTTGTTGTCGTCAAAACAGTGTAATATACCCATGATATTGCTATATTTTCTGGAGAAGTGATATTATGGTCACATAAAAACATAACAATCTCCCACCCTTGCACTTTACTCGCGTTGGCCCGAAGTTCCCTGAAGGCTCATCATTCACACCGCCAGCAGAGAATGACACAGTCTATGCCACTACGATGCAAGAGTACTACATCTGGCTCTTCATCAGATACATCGGAAGCTGTGGCCTGCAGCCTGTGCCTGGGCTAGGGGGTTTCACCTCTGCAACTAGTTCTCCCCCACCCAGCAAATCAACAGTCGACTACTGCACGCCTATCCACCAACCGATCACAGACAACGCAGTTGTTCGTGAGCTACTGAAGCGTTCCGAGGCAGCAACTGCTGAGGTGGGTCAGAGATGGGTCCTGAATACATTTGATCTGGGTGTCTGCATGAAAGCCCTTCCCATCATCTGGCGCTGGCCAAATGAATTTGCTAGTCATGTAGTAACGATTGGACCCTTCCACACATCCATGAACTACATCGGGATGCTCACTGGACACAAGATGCGTGGTTCTGGATATGCAGAGATTCTCTTTGAGGCACAACTAGTAACAAGTGGATCTCTCAAAGGTGTTCTCAGTGGAAAGGCCTACGCAAAGTCCCTCTTTTGCCTCAAAACAGTGTGTGAGGCAATGGAGAGGCTGTTGATGGAGAGATTCACTGAGGAGGAGAACATCATGATCTCTGACCCTGCTGTGCTTCTCAGAATGACCCAGTCTTGCAACCGAGAGCACCTCGATGAAGCCCTCAAAGACCCCTCAACTCTACTCCTCATCAAAAAGTACCATGCCTTTGAGGAAAAGGTGCGCAAGGGCCACCTGGGGAAGACAGCTGCCTTCTGGATGTCGTTCATTACCCACTGCCATCTTGTCTTCATGCTCACATGCAGGTTTCACAGGGCATTCGGTGAACTGGGTGACAACTGGGATGCCAACCCTGAGGTGGAGAGGCAGTTAGAAAAATTCACCTGTGTGATGTACGGCCAGAGTCGCGAGTCATCAGTGGACATTGTCCGTGCCAAGCTGCTACGAAAAATGGTGGGAGAGGACAAGACCCTCACATCCAAGTCCAAGGTTGATCTGGCTCGCCTTCCTCCATGCCAGTCTGCCCTGAAGCCGCACATCCAGCGTGTGAACCACCGCGTAGCATTGTACAAAAGAGCCGATCAACCTATCATCGAAAAGCCAAAACCTTATGAGGAGCAAGGATGGATAAGGACTGATGAAGGACTGTTGAAACCAATGTGGTCCAGTGGTCCCATCCTACCAACCTCACTGGTGGATCTTCTGAACACAGGAGAGCACGAAGAGGAGGAGGAAGAGGAAGGAGAAGAAGAGTTTGACTCTGACGATTTCGATGAAAATGATGATGACTGACTCAGTGTAGAATCACTAATGCTAATGATGTTTATCTAAAACAAGCAAGAGAAGAGTGGTCACATTGAGTGCTAGGACTATTTTGACAGTTGTAATATTTAGAAAAATAAAACTTTGTGTTAACGTCTGTGTAGACGGACCTTAATATGAGTCTATTATTTCGTAAAACTGTGATTATTTTGTAAATAAAGCACTAATTAGCATACTAGTATACCATAGACACATGTAATCATGTTATGAATAGTTCTATCATGATCTATGCCCTTCAAAACATGGGTCTAGACACCTTCATTTTTCAATTATCTGCAATATTGGCTGAGATATGTCAAAAATCGTTTTTTTGATAATGGCAGCAGTAATTTGCATAAAAATGGTATGTGGGACATTTTTTCAGCTTGGGGCCATAGCTAGTCATTTTCTACACATTTTTTCCAATCTAGAAACACTGATTAGAAGTATATCTCCGGGGGGTGCAGGGGGACCTAGTCTTCCTACTAGACTACTTGAGGTACTTGTCTATCTATGCTTTCTGGTTTAGCAGAGGCTGATGCAATACTTATGGAAAATTCCAGACTTAGCCATCTTTTAACCAATATTTGTACTAACCTTTTCTCAATGTTCTACGGGCTACGTACAGCTAATCATTAGGCCGATCCTCATGAAATTTTGGATTTATACCATTCAAGTATTACCCTTTTGGAAAATAAGTAATGTTAAACATCTACAGTTAACTCAAATTTTCATTATCCGGTATACATTTACATGGAATGGCTGAAATGGCCTTTTGTCGGAGAGGCATCTTTTTAAGTTCAGAGCTATGATCTGAGCCTCTGTAGTTTGACGTGGAAGTGATGCTGCTGTGAGATTGATGTTTGAAGGAACGAAAACAACTTGTCCTCTTAATCCATGTTGAGCACCCTTTGGAAGAGACAGAATCTTCATGAAAGGTATAATCTTGGATATAAGTTGTTTTTCCAGGCTACACAGTGACTTCAGCTCAGATGGTACTGAATTGACTTGCAAATTGTTTGCTGCAGCCTGTGCTGGTGACTTCATCTTACGAATAGCAGTTGCACATGTGACACAAATCCATTGATTGTCCATAGTTGCATGACACATTAGATCACTGATAGAGGAAGCCGTTTCAATGAGGTTTCTTGTGGCATGTTTCAATGATGATCGATATAAGAAGCGATGACAAACACAACATTCAAATGTAGGTCCATCCTGAATATTTGATAGAAACGTGGTTACAACATGATAAACAGCTTCATGGGTGGGTGACCTGTCATGATCACAAGAGGCAAACATTTCTGCAATACTTTTCAGTTTTCGCTGTCTTCTTGTAGCATGCTGGCTTTTGTTCCTACTCTTGGTTTGTTTTTTCTCTGCATCACCTAAAGAAGCTTGTTCTATCTTTATGTTGATGTTTATTTTTCATCCTTAATGTGTCTTTCTCCGATTCTGTTAATGATTTCCTACATTTCTGGCGTTGTACTGTATCCTTTTCTTTGATATTTTCCTCCTCGCTTTCTGTCAGTTTGGTTCTGTGTTATTTCTGTGGGCGTTTATTTTCCATTCTTAATGTGTCTTTCTGTGATTCTGGTAATGATTTCCGACGTTTCTGGTGTTGTACTTTGTTTTTTTTCTTGAAAATATTGCTTCTCATTTTGCGTGAGTTTTGATCGATGTTTTGCTTGCCGATATTTATTCCCTTCTCTAATCTTGTCTTTGTGTGATTCTGTTACAACTTCTCTACATTTTGGATGTAGAGACATTGTAGATGGATGATGATGGATGTATACACAAAGAATTAAGTTAAGCACCCCCCCCGTTTTTTTACAACCTCGCACATTACAAGTTTGTTGTCGTCAAAACAGTGTAATATACCCATGATATTGCTATATTTTCTGGAGAAGTGATATTATGGTCACATAAAAACATAACAATCATGCCGTTTTCAATATTTTATTCTGAATAATTTAAGGTGAAATTTTTTGGGAATTTTAGGCATATTTTCACCTCAATTTAAGTATGGAGCTATAGGTCCATCACGGACAGTGTGGATGACGTTTATGTTTTCTAACGTACAGTCATTGTTCTGAGAAGACCTCTAGCGATCTTTGCGTCAATAACGTGTGTAGGACCCACGTGATCGGATCACTGACTCAACCAATCACTTTTTTTCACTTTGATCACTCAATTTCATCAATGGATAATTGCTAATGTCATACCAATCATTATTTGATCTCACATACCTTAGAATATATGCCAATGTATACATATACACAAAGAATATATATTAGGGGGTGCTTACCTTAATTCGTTGTGTAGGGGTGCTTAACTTAATTCTTTGTGTATAGATGTAGAGATGTAGAGAGACAAGCCGAGACCCTTGCGGGAATCGAACTAGTGACATGATTTAACTGGTGAAGTTAGATTGGTTCTCATTCCAAACGTCACTTGATACTGGCAGATGTTAAAACCAGATGCAGAACACCCTACCCTACCACAACAACAGTTTTTGTAGTAGGAAATGTTAGAACTACCACCCGTAACTTGGTACATGCTGCATATGTCATGTTGTGAATTTGTCAATACAGTTAATAGTTTTCAAAATAGAACTAATTTTGTTTTATGAAAGAAAAGTAAGCATAACATTACAATTTATTTCTTTTCGTTTTAGTTTTGCTTTTAGCAGCCATGGTTTCACGGGAAAAAAATAGAAAATAATAAAAAGATAAACATTTTAGACAGACGTTGTAATAATCTGTATCATTTGTTTGTGTTTATTTCTTTCCTTAACTTCATTTTAAGATGTTGAATGTTATGTTGTAGATGGATGATGTGAGACCGGGTTATCCTGATCAGCCTCGTGCGATCCGTGTCAGGATGGACAGTGTCCGCGGACCGTGGAAGCTAGGTTACTTCTGACGCGTACTGTATATACTGCTAAGAGGGCAGAGTATCAGATACATATATGCATGGCTCAGATAGTGGGTACACTTTACTATGCTTGCATGAATTCCCCCAGAAAATAAAAATGAGGTGCCTAGATACAAAACTAATTGTCAGATGTGAAGGCAGACACCTTGGTGGACCTGTAGAAACCAGCAATACAAATGATTTTAATTATGATTTTTATAATATGAATATAAGTACATCAAAAAATGGCCTTTATAATAAAAAGAAATGTTACATTTGTGCTCTTTAAAATGTTTTTCTCATTGCATGTGTCGTTCCTGTTGATTATTTTCAATGTAGTTACTTTTAAAATAAAACTGGATGTCACTACTATGTGTTGATCATGTTTTGTGTTCAACAGTCAAGTTTCCAATGCGTTGTAGGTCCGCCAGAAAAACAAGATTCGCACATAACGCTCGGTGTCCGTTGCAACAGAGAAAATGGGGGAGCCAAGGCTGATATTGTTTCCTTAAATTTCCGTCCCAAATATGGCCTTATTTATTGAAAATAAGTGGGAAAACAAGAAGAGAAAAAGAGGAGGTCAATGTTGTGATCGGAAAATAAAAAATCTGGACAAATAAAATTCTTCGCAATTTTCGTGTCAGCCCCGTCACGTGCGTATCACTCTCTCCTCATCCGAACGATAGATCGCCGTCTTCAGAAAATCATGCTTGTTTACCAAGTTTCCTGCTCGGTGAAAACAATAAGACCACACACGCGCGCTTGCAAACTATCATTCTCCGGCAAGCTCAGCATTCGTCTGCGTGTCCGTGTCTCCTCACTAGCGTGACGTGCAAATCCAAGTTTACAATTTCGACTCGCGGAGCTCGCCGTCGTCCGATCATTCTTCACTTTAACCAGTATTTGAATGTTTTCAGTTGAATAAAGACCTGCAAGGTACGAAGTATGAATCTACTTTATTACCGAAAGGAAAGTTTTGTTAAAACTCTAAAGAAATTGCATGAATTTTTACGATATATTGTGCAGAAGTTCATGGCTTTTCTGTTTAATTTTCTTCATGCCTCTTGGTTGGCTCGTGCTGACACATGTTACGCACCATTGTGAAGATCAACATCGTCCCCATATTGTTCTCCACTGAGTTTCTCTCATGAAGTACTGCTTTTCATTTGGTGAGGCAAAAAAATTTGTCTCCATGAATAAAAATGTGTGTTTAGGTAAATTTAAGCTATCATATTCGGCACGTCACGCTGACACCGAAGTTGTAATACCGCACATAACTTGGACACGCATCCTGCGATGTCCACGTTATGTGCCGAATGGCTTTCATTTCTATCGGTGAATCTCGAGTAAATGATCAGAATTTGTCCACATTTATTGATTTACGATCACTGTTCATCACAATTTTTTTTTTTTTTGGGATACTGAATCGAGGCTCGTGAAAGAGCTAACATTTATTTCACAAACAAATCAACCAGACAAACAAAATATATAAAAAGAGGGAGCGGAAGACAAGATGGGGAGAGAAGGAGAAGCACACAAACACAACATTTGAGAGCAGGGAGATGTGTGGGAGGGAGAGGGCTTGGGGGGAGGAGGCGTGGGAAGGTGAGGGGGGGGGGGGGTGGAGAAGTATAAAACACAAGGACACCAAGGACTTCCAGGACAGAAGTTGGTATTTCAAAAAAGTGTAGGATTTGGGGTGAAATTAGCGGGGGTAGAAACGATCAAGGTTTTGGATGAGGGAAGATAAGAGATGGTGGTGAACAGCTGTTTTAAAGACCTGGAGGGTGGACTGGGATTGAAGAGAGTGAGGGAGTTTGTTCCAGAGGCAGGAGAAAAGAGGAATGAAGGAGTGAAGGTGATCAGAGAGTCTTGATTTTGGCAGTTTAACCATAAGAGGGTTGCAGGCAGATCTTGTGCGACCTGTCGGAATATTTGGGGGACAGAGCCCAGAGAGAGCTGGGGGGGGCAAGGCCGGAGAGGAGTCGGTAGAAGACGGAAAGACCACCAACCTGCCTGCGGTGAGTGAGTGAAAGGCCCCTGGAGTTAGCTTCATCGCGGGAGACAAACAGATAAAGAGTACAAAGGAAATAAAATAGACATGTTAAGATGGTTAAATGCAACAAACTGCAACTTGGTAAAGTTGTTTGGTAGAGTTGTTTCAACACCATATGTGAGGTTAAGGTACTGTTATTAATATCTAGCTCATGGTGATGTTGAAATTGGTCATATTAGCCAAAGAATTTCAATTGGGTTAAAGTGTAACATTACAACATCAAGTTTGGTGTCCGAGTTATGTGCACGTCCTCGACACATCTTTTCATGTTTCTGGAAATATATTGACTTTTTAGGGTCCATTAATATACTTCCAAATGTGTGTGTATTCTCCGATGTCTTTCTAACAATTTTACACTCATTTTGCTGAACACTTTTTTTTTTCTTTCTAAGTATGCATATTGTGTGGTGTTGGCCCATGCTGGTGATATGCACATAACGGTGTCCAAATTTGATTTGCCCAAAACTTTGTGACTGAAGCAAATTTGCTGAAATATTTGTTGAGCATGATGCCCATAGTGATCAAGATTGAGCTTCAGATTACATTTTTTAAAAACAACACACACTGCAAATAACCGATTAAAGTGGACACCGAGTTATGTGCATATCAATATAAGCCTGTATTGAGTGTGTTGTATGTCTTCGCTAATAATTTTTTAACCGAACATGCTGCAGGTCTGAAATTCTAGATTTAGATGCTTAAATACACTTACATTAACATAATAGGTTGCATTTTATATTCCCTTGAACAACATATTTTGCCCTTAATGTAACAATGGGTGTACCCACTATCTGAGCCATGCTCATATTTAAAGAAGTACTCAATAAATGTATACGCACAGAAGCATATGGTGAAGTGACACTCCAACCTCCCGAGATGTATTGTTGATTTATTGGGAAACTATGTGAATTCAATGTATTCTTGTCCGATATGAAGAATTGTGTTAATGGAAACAATCAGGATCCAGCTCGTAGAATTTTTTAATTTATACATGGTATGCCGTGATATATGTATGTCGGAAACATGCTTTTAATTATAACGTTTGACTTATCTAATCATTGTTTGCATTTAATTAGAGTTTACTTTATAAAAGAAAATATAGAATTAAGCTTCCTATGATCCCTCATTGCTTCAAATGTGCTTTAAAGCCAACTCACTGGCCTCATGGTTGAGAAATGTAAGTTAATTACACTTTCCCGAAACTGCTTGCTCTGTTAAACTCCCTCGTGAAAACACATCTTTCTGCCCTTGAAAGAAGGCCTGGTTTATATCTGCATGAGAAGTATAAGGTCTTGGGAATGTCTCAATGCCTTGCTCCCACATTTTCCCTTTAGTTCAGCACTCCTCCAGGATAGGACCACGACAGGGGCTGTTAGCCCATTCTGTCAAAAAGCGCTGAATGTGCAGGTTTCGCGGAGATCTTTATCTGTTCTCAGGTGTATATAAAGGATGTCTTTTCCAAGCCACTTAGAAGTGTCAGGGGGTTATGCTGTTCAATTGAATTGTATATCCCTTTCACTCTCCACAGCTGTGATTGGTCTTTCAATAAATGCTTGTTATTCCTTGAACTCAAGTTGTGGAACCTGGTTCGATTCCCTACATCTGGTGTCAGGAGTGGGATCCAACTCGGAGCGGGATTTGGGAGGCAGACCCTGTGGACAGGCTGGCCAGCACTGATTTGATTAAGGTGAGCTTTCAAGCTGAGGGGTCATTCCAAATTGAGCTCCGTTCACTCACCCAGGTTGTCTGTCTCCCCTTTCGTCGCTACGTGCTTGGATCACGAACAAATTGTAAGTGCAGGCCTTTATTGGCTCGGAGTAACGAGTTGTTTTATTGATCTACCAAGGATAGGGGTCAGTTTTTTTTTGTTTTTTTTTTGTTTGTTTTTTGTATACAAGATCGAGGCTCGTGAAAGAGCGAACATTAATCACACAGAAAGACAAACCGACACATAAAACATATAACATCGGGAGCGGTAGACAAGATGGGGAGAGAGGGGGAAGGACACAAACACAACATTTGAGAGCAGGGACCGAGAGACATGGAGACATCGAGAGATCTGAGAGAGGGCGAGGGCTTTGGGGGGGGGGCATGGGAAGGGGGCGGTGGGAGAGGTATAAAACATATGGACACTGCCAGTACTTCCAGGAAAGAAGTTGGAATTTCAAACAAGGTGGATCTGGGGTGAATTAGCGGGGGTAGAAAAGATCAAGGTTTTGGATGGGGGAAGATAAGAGATGGTGGTGAACAGCTGTTTTAAAGACCTGGAGGGAGGAGTGGGATTGAAGGGAGTGATGGAGTTTGTTCCAGAGGCGGGAGAAAAGAGGAATGAAAGAGTGAAGGTGAGCAGAGAGCCGAGATTTCGGCAGTTTAACCATCAGAGGGTTGCTGGCAGATCTTGTGCGACCTGTAGGAATATTTGGGGGACAGAGCACAGAGAGAGCTGGGGGTGCAAGGCCGGAGAGGAGTCGGTAGAAGACAGAAAGACCACCTACCTGCCTGTGGTGAGTGAGTGAAAGGCCCTCAGAGATAGCTTCATCGCGGGAGATTCCAATAATTCTGAAAGCTTTGGTTTCAACAGCGTGAAGCCGAGCTAGGTGTGAGGCAGGAGCACCGGCCCATAGGGGAGAACAGTATTCCATTGAGCTGCGGATGAAAGCCTTGTATGTGGTGAGGAGCTCAGGTGTGCCGAGGAAGGACTTCGCACGACGGAGGATGCCCAGTCGGCGACTGGCTTTGGAGGCCAGCTTGGAAATGTGGTTTTCCCAAGAAAGATCATGGCAGATAGTGAGACCCAAAATCTTGAGCGACAGAACTTCTTGGAGAGGATTGTTGAGAAAGTAGATGGGAGGGTTGTCCAGTCGATCTTTTCGGAGAGACATAGTAAGAGTGTGAGATTTGTCAGGATTGAAAGACATGTTCCACTTGTTTGACCAGTCTGTGATTTTGTCCAGGTCTTCAGAGAGTGAGGAGGCAGCAGACTGCCGATCTGAGGGAAGAGGAATGGAGCGGCAGAGAGTGGAGTCATCAGCAAAGAGATAGAGAGGATTTTCGAGAGAGTCAGAGAGATCATTGATGAAGACCAGAAAAAGCACGGGGCCCAGAACACTGCCTTGGGGAACTCCAGCCTGAACAGGAAGAGGAGATGAGAGAAACCCATTCAGGGCCACACGTTGACGACGACTAGAGAGGAAGTCCGCCAGCCATGCGTGGAGATTTCCATGGATACCAAAGGAGGAGAGTTTGGTGAGCAGAGCGGGGTGCCAGACCATGTCGAAGGCACGTGATATGTCGAGGGAGACAGCTCTAATTTCCTGTTTGGCATTGAGGACCTCCATCCATTGTTGAGACAGCAGAAGCAGCATGTCCAGAGTAGAGTGACCTGGTCTGAAACCAAATTGATGATCAGAGATCAAGCCATTGGAGAAGAGGAAAGATTTCATATCCGAAGCAATGATGGATTCCATGACTTTGCTGATAATTGGGAGAAGGCTGATTGGTCTGTAGTTGCTAGGATCTGTTTTTGCACCTTTTTTGTGCAAAGCGGTGATGTTGGCTGATTTCCAAGCAGATGGCAGTTGACCTTGAGCAAAAGAGAGGGTGAAGAGAACAGAGAGAGGGTGAGATAGAGCAGCAGAGCAGGATTTTAGGACCCGTGGGCTGATGCCGTCGGGTCCAGTTGCAGAATCAGAGTCGAGGGTTGACAGAAACTTTTCCACCTTGTCAGGAGGAAAGGACACAGAGTCCAGGAGCAGCAGGGTACGACTGGGTATGGTGGGTACAGAGAGGGATGGGTTTGGGACACAAGATTTAGAGGCAAACACAGAGTTGAGGCATTCAGCTTTTTCACGTGCGGAGTCAGCTGTGTAGCCGTTTGAGGTAAGGGAGGGGATGGAGGGGGAACAAACACCAGAAACCGATTTGACCAGACGCCACCAGGATTTGGAAGAGGGAGACAGATACGAGAGTTCGGTCTTGAGAACGGAGAGATATTGTTTCCTGGCTCTCCTGAGGGTGGACACACACTTGTTTCGGGCTTTGTGAAAGGAAATGAGATTTCCCTCCGTTGGATTTGCTTTCCAGGAGACGAAGGCAAGTTGTTTCTGGGCAACAGCCTCACCACAAGATTCCGTGTACCATGGATGGGAGGAAGGGTATGACAACTGAAGACGAGATGGGATAAATCTGTGCATGAGAGAGAGCAATTTACTTTGGAAGAATTCCCAGGATGAGTTGATGTCAGAGGTGGTAGAGATGGGAGACCAGTCCAAATGATTGATGGCTGCTTGAAGACCGTGCCAGTTGGCCTGAGTGAAATGCCAGACTCGTCGACGCTGAGCAGGCTCCCTGAGGATGGTCAGAGAGATGTCCACTTTAACAAGGACATGATCAGATGATCCGATCGGAGCAGAAGAAGAGCAGCAGACATTTTCAGGGAAGTTAGTCATAACCAAGTCCAGAAGAGAAGATGTTCTGTTGACTGAGATCCGGGTCGGGAAATTGACAGATTGTGTCAGTCCCAGTGAGTCGCAGAAGTCCTTTGCTGAGGAGCCATGGCTGGGGAGAGAGGTACCCACACCCAGCCAACTGGCATGATGACAGTTGAAATCACCACATATGAGGAAGAGAGAGTTGGGATGAGTAGATAGAAGTTGGTCCATATCATCAGACAGCGAGATGTAGATGGAGTCATCACTGTTTGGTGGACGGTACAACACACATATGAACAAGAGGTGGGAGCGAAGGGGAAGCCGTAGCCAGAGGTATTCCTGGGGGTGAGGTGGAGAGAGTGCAGTGCAGGGCGAGTGAGGAAGAGAGTTTTTGATAAAGATAGCAACCCCGCCTCCAGGACGAGGCTCAGGTCTGTCATACCGGAGGAGGGAGTAGCCCGGGAGAGATACTATGGAATCAGAGACATCATAAAGGAGGAAAGTTTCTGTTAAGCAGATCACGTCTGGTTTGACAGAAGCAACCTGTATGGAGAGATCAGTTAAGTTTGAACGAAGGCCCCGGATGTTTGAGGTCCATACCGTTAATGAAGAGGAAGGGGGAGCATCAGATACAGAACAGGGGGGAGGAGGGGTAGGGTAAGATGTGGAAGAGGTGGAAGAGGTAGGGAGAGCTGTTGAAGGTGTGTCAGAGATTTCAGAATAGCTCGGAGAAAGGGAAGCATGGGGCGGACAAAAGGTTTGATGGTGATTGGGTGAGCCACAATGAGGTGTTATTTGAGGAGGGGGAAGAGCGAGGCAGAAGGTTGGGGGAGATGGAGGTGAGAGTTTGAAGGGGGAAGAAGCGGGGAGGACGCTTTGAGGAGGGGGAGTGAGAGGGGGGAAATTGAGAAGCAATGAGGGTGGGGAGATTTGAAGGGGAGGGGTGAGGGGGGAGTTTGGGAGGGAAGGGACAAGGGGAGGGATTTGAAAGGGATGGGATATGGGGGAGATTTGGAGGGGAGGGGTGAGGCAGGAGTCTAGGAGGGGAGTAACGAGGGGGTGTCTTGGCGGGGAGGGGTGAGGGGGTAGTTTAGGAGGGAGGGGGCAAGGGGGGAGATTTGAAAGGGATGGGTGATGGGGAAGATTTGGAGGGGAGGGGTGATGGGGAAGATTTGGAGGGGAGGGGTTATGGGGAAGATTTGGAGGGGAGGGGTGAGATTGGATTTTTGAAAGTGTACGATTTATGGGAAACGAACATTTATTGCAAAATGAGTTTCTTGTGACCTTCGAGTTAAAAATACGTTTAAGGACGCTGGATGGAGGATGGAGTGCTGGATAGTTTAGGTAATGTAGAAAAAAGGCACTATAGGAGATGGATATTTTTTTTGGGATGAATTGATTTGGTGAGCAAGTCGAAAGCAGCCTTTTAAAGAAGAAGAAGAAAAAGGTGTTATAAAATATGACGGAATACATAACTTGAGGGGAAAGTGTAAACATTGAAGGTTAATGAGTGAAAACTATCTGGGGAAATGGGGGAGAAACACGTGGTCGAAGAACGAACGAACGAATAAGAATGAATAAACGAATGAGAACAGAGAAGGAAATGCTTTTTTTTTTTTTTTTTTTTTGTTTTTTTTTTGAGTTGAGATTTACACAAGGAAGTACGCTATGGGTGAAAAGACTGGGAATACAGAGAAAGAAAGTTATTGGATCACAAACGACGGACCGCTGAGAGAAAAAGAAAGCCTCAAGGTTGTACAGTGCACACTGTACAAGGCCTCAAGACACGACACGAATTAACACGATTTTCGATACAGGTATGAAAGATTTGCACCGAAAAATCTTCGTCGGGACACAATATACGTACAACACCATAAATAAATACAGTTTTAACGAAAATACAAATGGGAACAATCACTTAACTTCGATTTCAAATCGTTCGCGACGCGGCAAAGGCCTTGCTCGCGACACGGCAAACAGACGATCAATTTATGAAAGATAAACACCGAGAAACAACCAAAGTTGCACACAATAACTTCACACGCCGAAAGATAAATACAGTTTCGACAAAATACAATTGTGAACAGACTTAACTTCGAAAAACGTGGAGACCGTGTGGAGCTTTGAAAATCCCTCCCACCGTCTCCGAGATCTCGCGAGACCTTCCAGGAAGCAGGAAGGGGGCAAGTGAGGCTAAGGCTGCCACAGAGCAACGCCGGTAAAACCAAGAACTTCCCAGGCAGGGCAGTCTAGAGACAATATGGGGTATGCCATTGCATACCAGGGAAAGTATAGGCTGCGGGCTAACGAAGAAGACCCAAGGAACATGGCCAGGAAAAAGGAAGAGCGCAGGTACCAGGTAGGCTTGGCAGGAGGGGTAGTGGCAACTACAAAGTCAACCCAGGGAGCTCTAGACAAAGCTCTAGACAAGAGAAACCTTCCCATCCGACTATTGGAAACTGTTCTGGGTGGTGGAAAGAGGAAGCGAGGAAGAGCCAGGCAGCGGTGAAACAGGCTAGCCTGGCAGGAGAAGTGCTGAAACTTCAAGGGTGGAGGAAGCAAGCAGATAAAGCACAGGAAAACAGAAATCTAGGTCGAAACAAACAGGACAGGTGAACCTGAAGAAAAAAAAAAAAGTAGGCTCACAGCAAGGGGCCAGGTAAAAGCACAGGTAGGAAGGATTGGAGTGGTTCTTGAAATATTGAAAATTGAAGCATTAAAGCTGTAGTATTGAAGCTACAAGGACAGAGGACAATTAAGGAAATAGTCAAGCAAGCGAACCAGCGACTGATGCCGCTGGTTCTGGATCAAGATGCCTACCCTCCCAAGACCTGGGCCCTGTCCCCGGGCTCCAGGCACCACCCTCCCTGCCCCCACCCTTTTCACCCCGTCCTCAAATCCCCTTTCCTTTGAATGGTGTGAGAGGAACATGAATGAATAGGGGATTGTTGAACAAGATTGTACAAAGACGCGTGTGCATGAATTTATGCTGTAATGTATGTGGTTAGTGACTAGTTGTCGGATAGGCGTTGTACACAACTCAGTCAGGTTGTTGTGCTGTGAATTTTACGACTGTTAACACCGCTGAGTGTGCGCAGTGTTTTGAAATGCGAGCTGGTACGAGGTGACAGTCACGTGGTGTGAAGAATCTTTAAGGGAACGAATGATTCGAAATACGTCGCATCGGTTGGCATGGGAGTGACGGTTGAGGGTACATAATTAGCAAAGGTGGGCGGTCCGCTTCGAAAGTCCGCTTATCCGCTGCAGCGGACTAACGTTTTCGAAGCGGATAAGCGAATCGGAACAACCCCCGGAAACCGAAGCGGATAAGCGTAAGCGGACTACCGAAAAATTAAAGCGCATCGCGATTCGCCAAATCAGCTGTTAGCCTGAGCCGTTACTCTAGAATTGTGAATATTTATTTAAGTGAATAATAAGTGAAAACTGAATATTTTATTGGACGCTAGAGCGGCAATAACGTCAAGATGGAGAGATTTCTGACTCTCCAGCCCAGCGGCAGTGCCAGGGACAAGCACACGAGCGACGCAAACCAGCAGTCCCAGCACAGCGACATCCACAACCCGGCGGTCAACATGATGGGGGACGTGATGCTTGGGTAACTCGATTTCTCAGGCATAACACGCCGCTCCCGAGCTCTGCCTCGGTCGAGCACGTGTTCAGCTACGGGTCGGACATCCTCAGGCCTAAGAGGTCGGCCCTGGCTGCACCGAACTTCGAGGCCCTCGTCTTCATGAAGGGCAACCTCCAAATCCTCAAGAAGGCCCACGAGGTGGAGGAGGAAGACGAGGACTAGTCAACAGACTGCTAGTCTGTTGACTAGTAGACTCTCTTGTCAAAGAAAGGACGGGCAAATTGATTTTTCTTTAATGTAACTTGCATATATTAAAATTATATTTAAATTAACTGTAGAGTAGAGTAGAGTCGAGTGGAAAACTTTATTTCAATAAATTTTGAATAAATTTTATTTAAATAAAAATGTATATTTTTGATCTTAAAAGCTTTGTTTGTCTTTGTAGTAGTTAGAAATGGCTATTTAGGCTTAAAAAGCATTAAATTCCCTTTAGAAACGTCAAAAATCGCTTTAAAAACGTCGAAGCGCTTTTAAAAAAATCGAAGCGGATAAGCGGTAAGCGGACTAAGATTTTCGGCCGCTGAAGCGGATAAGCGAATCGGACTACACGGGCTGGCGGAGCGGATAAGCGGTAAGCGGACTTAAAATTTTCCGAATCGCGCCCACCTTTAATAATTGGAATCGATCCAGTATTCGCGCAAAGTTGGAGAGACTCACTGGTATGTGGATATTAAAACTTGTATGGAAGCACGAAAGTGCGCACTGAATCAAAAAGGGCATGACGTCATCGCGTTGAATTGCTTGTGTCAGGCTGATTGGCGATCTCATATTTGAATTTAAATCGAATGTTTTGGTTAGACGGTAGGGATGTGTGTATGGTTGCAAGGATGTGTCATTGATGTGTATATTTGGCCGACGGTAGGGATGTGTGTATGATTGACAAAGGCTTCTTGTTTTGCCTGCATAAAATATGCAAAGTAGATGGGTTTCGGTGTGAAGTTTTGCAAATATCCTCTCGCAGCTCTTTGCGTACATAATTTGTGAACGAAACAGTTTGGTGAGAGGCTTCCCTTTGAAATCAGAAAGATTGTTTTGGGAGCCAACAGCGTGGTAACGCGGAGTGCGGACGTGCAGGCAGATCCCCCATGACGAGGCACGAGCCGCTGGAATAGCGAGGCGAAATAATGTTTCCGTCTAGCTGGTGGGAAATGCGCATATTTAATGTGTGTACATTGATGACGTTTTGAGTGGCTTGGGAAGCGAAACTAGGATTTTAGACTAGGAATATTATCTGAAAAGGGGCCCAGAAATCACATGAGGGGTAACTGTTTGTTACGAGCTGGCACCCATGCTAGGATTGAACCATGACACCTCCTGAGCAATATTAGCCTGGATGACACTTGATATTTTGATTTGGGACCTCACAGTGGGTTATTTTGTGAAAGAGGTCAATCGCGAAATATCTGATTTTCTCGAAAATACAAAAATGTCAATAAAATGACCAATAATTCAGTTACAAACTTATTTTTGGTGTCAAAATGAGCAGAATAACAATACATATTGTAAAAATATTGGTTTATACTATAATATCGGGAAATTTTACAAAGAATGGCAAAAAGTACAAAAAAATGCCGAATAATTATTTCGGTTTCACCGTAAACATATAACAAAAATTGCAATAACTTCACAAATAAACATCCCATGCATATGTTTTAGGTATCAAAATCATTCATTATTATTCCCTCACATAACAGTAACAGACAATTGGTTTACAACTGTGAATAAGACTGATTAATTACAACAAACATAACCCACCCCCCTAGTGAAACTTAAGATTCGCTGACCGGTAATATTTGTAAGAACATGATATTGATGTCACATAAACAAGTAACCATGGACTGAAAATGCTGCTAATTGCATATATGCAAGTTTACATGTACATGAAATGAAATAAAAGAATGTCGTTTTTAAGTCACTCAGCGTCCGTTTCAATTGCCACACTGTATGGGTTGTGACACACTCCGTTATTACAGGTACACGCAGCTATGCACTTCAAGTTCTTGGCCCTACAAGAGCATCTGGCAGTTGCACAATTTTTGCACTTGCAGCAGACTATGTCTGTGAACTCGTTTGGCAGAGGATCGTCCACACTGACGTGTGGGTGTAGTCTCCTCGGAGCATTCTCGTACCATCCACTTCCAATGGGCGACTCGATTTCAGGGATTGGTACATCTGCCTGGTACCACACCTGAGCCTGGTGGTGTGCGCGTTTGATGTGTTGCTCGACATTTTCGAGTTGGCGGAAGCTTTTCTTGGTCTTTGGTGCCCTTTTGAAACATGCGGTATCGTACATCGTTGATGTTAGTTTCGTCCGAAGCTGGTGAGTAAATGCGGCAGAAGAACTCTTCCACACTCCGTATGGTGGATTCTTACAGTGTGCCACGTCCGAGGTCAATAAGCAATGCTCCGTGTTGCTGGAATACCTTCCATGTCGTCTTTTTCCCGTGTCCACTTGGTTGACTGTGTCACATCCTGTAACCGCATGGTACGCCAGGATGTTACGCTGCATGGTCGGTGTCAACTGTATGTCGTGCACAGCCACATAACGCCGTTGCTGCCTTGTGCCAGCTCTCATCCAGAGCTCTCCACTTAATTGTCCCGCGAAGTGTGTGAGCAGTACCAATACGTCGGTGTCCCTGCACGAGACTATGATCCGTTCGTATCCATCCATATAGGCCGCCTTGGCATGCACTATTATACGTGTATCGGCCTCCTCGTGAGATGATTGCAGCTGTTCAACATCAGACCCCAGTGACGATGCTACTTTGGTTTCTTCCTCAAACCCACCTGCAGTGATCGACTCACAAGTGGGTCGGCTCTTTTTTGCCTCCAACATCATTTGATCGCTGAGAAAGTTGGTCAGATTTGCCTTGTTTTCTGGTAAGTCCATGAACTGCTTCCAGTTGGCAGGGAGTGGAATCTCTCTGCTGTTGATCTTGCGCCGGATAGAACGTACTCGCCCCTCTCTCCTTTCCCGGGTCCCAGACTTGATTGATGTCATACGATATCGATTGAAAACCACATCGACTCTTGAGCAGTGCTGATTGAAATGACTGAACACTGATGCATTGAAGACATCAGCCAGATCTCCAAATGACTTTGCCCCCGTTGGTTTTCCAATGGCTTGTACCAATGCCTGACCATCTATGATAAAACATGTCTTAAGCGAAGACACTGGCAGGACCTCGACAGTTACTCCACCCTCCAAGATCTTCCCGAGTGCAGCTTTATTCGTAGGACGTAGGCTTCCTGCCGTGTCTGCCAATGAGAGTGGTACCGGTGTTAGTTCATGACTCAGAATACTTTTAAGGTCTATATCACGTCCGGAGTCCTGTGCCACAAGAAGCCGCTGGAACAGAAGCCTGTCTGCTTTGATGGTTTGACGCTTTTGACTAGCATCCTTCATCTTTTCTAGTGTGTACATTGTCGTCAGTGTAGGACTCTGTGACTGTTTCAATTTTACATGAAAGCCGACGTCTTGTTTGCAAATCCGTGATTCCACAAATTCTTTGATCTTTGATTCTCCATGGGTTTCAGCGGTCAGTAAAGCGTCCTTGATGTTTTCAGGGGCAACATCCATTGTCATCAGACAGGTCAACTGGTCGCCTAAGTTGCTCTCACTGTCAAATATTTGGAATCGTGAGAACTGTTCCTGTAGCTTTTGAACATCTTCTCTGTCCCTCTTTATTCTTGCTGGACCGACATCTTTGTACGCAGATGGTGCATACTCTGTGTCATCGATTGCCATGCCAAACATTGAAGTGGTCTCGTCAACAATTCGGCTTCGCTCGTTGTATGTCAGGCACCATTTGTCCCTTGCACTGTCTGTTCGAGTTATTCCTATCAGACCACCAGCGACTTTCCCGACTTTGTTAACGTGCTCCAGTGCAAGATCAGTGCTAATTTGGTTGAAGCTCTTGCGTGTTGATTTCACAACAAAGTCACCATCCATGAATTGTTGGTAGACGTCTGGATGTGAACTGTCGAGTTGACTTATATCAGCACCATATATCACTCCCCAGCGTGTGTAGTTTGTGTGGTCGTAGTGAGCAAACCAAGGCAGCATGGCCATAAATGCTGACTTATGCATCTGCCAGTCTCCAGTTCGTTCTGCACGTATGAACTGCAGCAAGACCAATACCATTTTCAAGTAGTGTCTCCAATAGAGACCTGTTGGAGATAAGGTTTTGTCATACTGCTCCAGGAGTTCAAGGAGATGCGCATCCTTCACTGCTTCCTCCAGTTTGCCCAATGCTTCAGATGGGTTACTCGTTTGTTCAAGATCCCCAAGTCCATCCAAAGATTGTGCTACTTCTTCCGACAGTTGTTGTAGTTATTGTTCTGTAGGGTTATGTTTGTTGTAATTAATCAGTCTTATTCACAGTTGTAAACCAATTGTTACTGTTGTGAGGGAATAATAATGAATGATTTTGATACCTAAAACATATGCATGGGATGTTTATTTGTGAAGTTATTGCAATTTTTGTTATATGTTTACGGTGAAACCAAAATAATTATTCGGCATTGTTTTTGTTTTTTTTGCCATTCTTTGTAAAATTTCCCGATATTATAGTATAAACCAATATTTTTACAATATGTATTGTTATTCTGCTCTTTTTTTTTTTTTTTTTTTTTTTTTTTGGTATACAAGATCGAGGCTCGTGAAAGAGCGAACATTTATCACACAGAAAGACAAACCGACAAACCGACATAAAACAAATAACATCGGGAGCGGTAGACAAGATGGGGAGAGAGGGGGAAGGACACAAACACAACATTTGAGAGCAGGAACCGAGAGACATGGAGACATCGAGAGATCTGTGGGAGGGAGAAGGCTTTGGTGGGAGGCATGGGAAAGGGGGTGGGAGAGGCATAAAACATATGGACACTGCCAGGACTACCAGGAAAGAAGTTGGAATTACAAACAAGGTGGATCTGGGGTGAATTAGTGGGGGTAGAAAAGATCAAGGTTTTGGATGGGGGAAGATAGGAGATGGTGGGAAGATAAGAGATTTTGACACCAAAAATAAGTTTGTAACTGAATTATTGGTCATTTTATTGACATTTTTGTATTTTCGAGAAAATCAGATATTTCGCGATTGACCTCTTTCACAAAATAACCCACTGTGAGGTCCCAAATCAAAATATCAAGTGTCATCCAGGCTAATATTGCTCAGGAGGTGTCATGGTTCAATCCTAGCATGGGTGACAGCTTGTAACAAACAGTTACCCCTCATGTAATTTTTTGAGATTATATTCCTCGTCTATTTCTTTAATGTGCGGATTCTCAGCACAATGATTAATTGTGATTAATAAGATTTGGGAATCGGAGCGACACGTGACCAACCTGAACCAGCGGTCAGAAAATTATGTAACGAGCCGAACAATGATTGCACCTTCGTGGGCAGCCAAAATTAAGGGCTCAGAGTGGAGACGCGTGGAGCTGCCACGTGAGGAGGAACATGCAAGCTGGCATTGTGCCCGTGGGTGGTGAGCATGGCCCCACAGGCGGATGACGGAAAGTATTTGAGATTTGACGGTTTGAGAAGGGAAATGTGAATTTAACGTCAATCCGAGGGATAAAAACCTTCCGGTATGGTTTTCTGTCGGTATGGTTGTGGTATTCAGCTGTCGGTGTGGTTGTGGCTTGCACCGTGTCAATGACATATGCTGTTTCTTCCGTGCAGGAGGTGTGCACCAGACCTAGAGATGGTGCTGCATGGTAGAGCACGCCTCCCAAGAAAGGCTGTGAAGTTTTGAGATGAGAGCAAGTGTTCCGCATTTCAATTGAAGATAGAGGTGGCTTGTGTTAGCAGGAATTCCTGGGCAGATTCGGTGTTAGCGATTGTTATTTTGGTTTATCAAATGTTTGCATTTGTAATGTGGAACCTCTCTGATTGTCTGTCTATCTGTCCGGATACGGAGCTCTTGGAGAGGCAGGATGGGCTGAGGTTGACCAAGCAATTGTTGTATTTGTAAGATGGAGACGTCTGTTTCCCCAATTTGACGTCTGTTACCACACCTTCCTTTGTTTGAAGTTTGACCTTTGAAGTTTGAAGTTTGTTTGACCTTTGTTTGAGATACGTGTGAAGATCATTCGAGACAGGGAAGCTTTGCAGATGGAAAGGTTCTGCTTGTATGGGAATGAGGTCAGAGTTACTTTGCTAACCTTGAAAGGATGACAGGCTGAGTCAACCCACTGGGTGTTAATTCAACGGCATGACAGGAACTTGAACTGGGCCAACTTGGGATTGCGGAATGCGTTGAATGAAGGGAGATGTGATATGATGTTTGCGAGATATGATTTTAAAACATGGGGCCTGACATTATAACGATCACGTGGGATTGTGCGCGATCGGAGGTCTGCAGGACACTGGCGTGCGCCTGTAATCCGGCTACTCACTTGAGGACGGGAGCTCTGAGTTCTCTCGGTCGTTCTCCAGGTCGGAGGGACAAAACGGCTCGGGCTGGCAACGAAGCAGGCTCAATGCCGTGTGTGCCGCTGATACAGTGCCTCGACGGAAGTTGAGGCGAAGGGACGTTGTGAGCTGTGACATGCAACAAAGTTGATATGAAGCGGTTTCTTGGGGAGGGTTACACTCGATGGGCTGCCGTTGCCTTTACAACAGAAATTAGGGCAGGAATAGGGAATTTGTTCAGAATGCCGGCGATAACCCACCTGTGTCTGTCCCTGTGTGTGTGTGTCCCTGTGTCTGCCTGGCATTCTGGCCGTCCATGGAGTCATGTTTCTGAAACACTGATTTCGGGGGGGTTGCGGGTGTGCTCGGGTGCACCTGCGGTGAGTTGTGGTGGTCTGGGTTGAATGTTCTACTGGAAGGTGGTTTGGTGTGAGATGTTAACCACAACCTGACGGTGTTGTTCGTGGTGGAGGCCTTGTGTTAAAGTTGGGACGTGTTGCTAGGGGTCTGGGTGGCTGCACTATCGGCGTGGTTGAGGTGTGGCTGGCACCTCGTGTGGTTGAAGGCTGCAGTTTGCGTGGAATGCAATAAACATGCCTGACTTTTGGCTTTGTGAGGCTCCAGATAGAGGTTGATTTGCAGGTTTCACTGAGGGAGAGCGAACAAGGACGGTGGCTGGGCTGGTGAGAAACTGCCTGGTTTATGTTGATTTATGTTCAATCTTAATCTTAATTCCTATAGTCCAGTGCATATGGGACGGGGGAAATGGAAGATGACGTCAGTATGCTCCGAGTTGAAAGGAAGACGAGGTCACCACATTGGATCCCTTCCAATGTCAGAAGGTAATTGAAGAGGTGGGGTGCTGATTTCTGCATGAGGTTGGCATATAGATACTGTGGATTAGACTGCACCTGTCTGGAGAAGTGGTGTCCTTTGAAAGTGAGTTCGAGTTTGGTTGGGTTCTGGGGCTTGTGGTTCGCCTCTGTCTGTCTGTCTGTCTGTCTGATTGTAAGTCTGTGGTGCGATTCCATGGAGGGCCAATTGAGTGCTCAGGTGCTGAAGTGATTTAACATCGGAATGCATCTGTCGAAGGACCACCAGCTGTTCCAGGAAAGTAAGCTGTGAAATATAGAGATGTCATCTTCGCTGGAAATGTGGTTGAGAATGGAATGGCAGTGGGGAAGGAATCGTTGTTGTGGTGCTGTGTACAATGTCATTGTAGAAGAACGTCGGGTGGCGAGTGCGGACATGTTAATCGGCCAGGATGTTGCGGATCTCTGTTTTATGTTGTGGCCTGGTTGTTGACATCATTGTCCCATTGTCAACAGAGGGCATCCCTAGACACACCAACAGAGGAAGGAGTAAAACAGGAGACCTGCACTCAGACAAACCGTGAGAATTGACGAAAGTGAGTCACAGTGGGTGAGAAAATTGACCAGGCAGTAAGACATATGAGAACTATTTTTATTTTCAATAAACAGACCAGGTTATTTTTTTTTGTTGTTTATTTACGAAAAATAAATAAATAAAAGGGGGAGGTTAATGGTGGTTTGTCTAGTAGATATTGGGCAACTATTGGGATATTGGGATTCATAGTATATATTGGGCCAGAGGCTGAAACAGGTGCATGAGATGCTGAGAGAGGGATTAGAGAAAATTGGATTGAATTGAAATTGAAATGAAAATTGAAAAAGTGGATTAGGAAAATTGGTTTGTTGAAAATAATCATTGGAATAATGGTTTCTGTTGGATGCAACAATTTTGTGCAATTGATTGACCCAAGAGATTATGCCCGAACCAATAGAAGCATGGCCATCCAAGCCGGAGACCAGGTGCTTGTGAAGCACTTCACCCGCAAGAACGCCCTGGAACCAAGGTGGACGGGACCATTCCAGGTATTGCCGACTACACCAACCGCTGTCTTTTGCGAGGGTAAGCCCTCCTGGATCCACGCCACACACTATAAGTTGGCTATCCAAGCACCAGACACTACACCACAGTCATGATGTTTTTGGCCACAGGCATAATGCTCCTGATAACCATAGAAACATGCACCAGCATTGACGGATCATTCATTAGTACCACCAAAAAGGGGGAAGACAGGAAAAATTGTTGCCACCACAACTCAGCATAGCGCTGCACCAGGAAATATCACTACCATGTTTTCGTGAAAAATCCAGATGGGGCCATAATAGTGTATGGAGAACCATCATTTGGGAAGCGTTGTTAAATGGCAGTAGGTTTAGACAGGTATTGAAAATGGTCCGTGCAATGTCATTTTGGGGGGTAACCACGCTCCAGGTGGAGGAGCAGCCGGGATACAAATGGGGGTCGCCCAATTTAAGGATATGGACGCGCACACACCTGGAACAAGGCATGTTCCTGAAGTTTAGGTGTAAAGGTTGGTTGAAAAGGGGAATGATAGATGGCCAATTGAAAGCAAACTTCGAAATCATACTCAAACCATACCCCCGGGATAAAGCTCAAGTGAGAAACGTGGAGAACACATATTGGAAATTAGCAAGAGAGGTGGTGACAATTCAGAATAGGACTCAGTGCTGGTCATGCATGCACTTCCTCCATACCAGCACCACTGGGATACAAATGATAGTGCTACCCTTGTCCCTTAATGATCTTTGCTCACAACCTATCGATTCCCCATGTTTAGTCACCACTCTGGAAAGAGAGGGGGTTAGTAACGACAAGAGTTGTAACTGGCAGTTTAATTATCGCCCTTCAATGATTGCCCATGTGGCCGAGAGGCCCGCCCCGTCTGGGTCAAACCACAGAAAGGGATGGTCTGCCTCCAGGGCTCCGGCCACTTGCTTATGGGGGAATCAGAATGTACCTACACTCTCCCCAGGAAGTTGGAAAAGGGAAGCACCGGGATTATTTTTACCAAATAATTGGGGTGGCACACATTATCTTGTCTCTGTTCTTCCCGACGTCGAGATACTGGACGATTTAGATTTAAAGTCTCTGAATACGCGAATCTTGTGCGTGAGAAAGTATTTTTCAGGATGGACGACGAAGAAACTGCCGACGAAGACCATGATCTTGACCGCCGATCCGGCCAAGTCCTGGGCGGTCGTTCCGAACGAGCCCCTGGGCGATGCTGATGTGTTCGTCACTTCTGAAGATTGTCATGATTTTGCTGCTAAAAACTGTGATGATTTTGTTGTAAATCCCCTGCGGGAATTGGCTAATGCTTCTTATGTATTACAAGCTCACAGCTGCACATCCCTGATCAATCCGACTCTGGATCTGATTGCGACGCTGGGTCCGGCTGTCGAAGGACCTGACACTGATACTCTGGATGCCGACGCTGAGTATGCATCCATGGACGACTTTGACACAAAGGAAGTTTCTCTCTTTACTTTGAATTGTAATGCTCTGTACTCTGACCAGGAGCAGATGACACAAGATATTGATGACATTATGTATTCCCCAGAACAATAGCATGTACGGGCTCTCATGAACATGGACCTCGATTAACTTCGAAGATCTGCAAGGACTGTGTTTGTGCGAGGTGGGGGGAGCCAGTTCCGCGGGGGAGGTGATTGGCCCTCTGTGGAGCACATCCTCATTCGGACTAGACGCCTTCGTTGTGGATCCGAAACGTTGATGGACTTTCATGTTCTGGACTTTCATGTTCCAAAGCATGCGCGATTGCGACACACCCTCCAAGTGTGCATGCATGGCGCTATGGGCGCGTGGCATGCCCTTGGGAGGACACACATACAACATATTCTCTTTCAATAAAGACCGATGTGGACACATACAACACTATTCTCTTTTGCTTGCGAATAAAGTAGGCCATGGCGCATACCATTAAAATCCACTTTTTCGTGCAACAGGAATGGGGATTACTTGATTTATTCATGAAAATCAGCAAAATATTCGTTCCATTCGATATAATAATGTCCCCAATAAATATACCTGCACATTAAAATATAAATAAAGAAAGAATTTCGATAAAAAAATCAGGTTTAAAATTCGCGGACAAGGTTGTTCACGTGATAAATTCAGCGAATGAGCGCTCCAGATATGTCAGGTGCCGTAATTGGCCAATCACGCAGCTCATACTAAGCTCCGTTCGGTAGCTGACAAACCAAGATGGCGACGCCCATTGCTTCGGCAGTGACAGGAAAACCTGTTCAATTTTCGTCCAAATTTTGCGTGATGCATGTTGTCCATAAAACTAAAAGCAATTTCATTCAATTCAATGATAAAAACTGGGCCCGCTTTGTTGAATTTGCGAGTAAATGGTTGCTCTATGACTGTAAAGAACGCGATTTACTGGCCGACTGTGCGGTAAAGCTGGGGCTTGATTTTGCCGATACACAATCCTGCATTGAAGCCAAACCAGAAAATCCCAACATTGGCTACCATTATGATTGTTCACGTCGCTTTTGTGACATCAGTAAAGTGAACAGGCTGAAGGAGAAAAAGACCGAAACATCTACATCTCATGGTAAGTTAATATGATTATGTAGTAATTTTTTTAGTAAGCTTTAAGTTTAGCCAAAAGTTTCAATTGTTCTGCAAACATAGACATGATCATGATGATAGAATCTGATCGTGATGATAGAATTCACATTACATTGCCATATATCATGATCAAATAAATCATCATGCTTGATTCAAGCAAGTTAGTAACAAGTTCCGGAAGATTTGGAGTTGGCCTTAGAAGAGTAGTATCTTCAAATTCAATTGACAAATGTACAGCAGACTCAGCAAGTCATGCATGATGAAATGTACATTTTATGATTTTGTTTATCTATTTCAAGACTACAATTTATAATACAAATCGTACTATTGCAAGCATGCTCTTTTACTTTAGTAATAGTATCATGATATGTGGGGATATTGTGGTTTATGTCATCAGGCTCATGTCACACCTCATTACAGTTTTTAGGATCCACAAAGAATTAAGAAATAATTTTGTACATGTAGACTACACATTTTTACTAAATTGTACGGTAGGTACTTCTTACTGTCCTGTAAATGATGGTAATAAAAAGTATGTTTACCTTGTCGGAGAAGTTGTTAAAAAAACCATGATTTGATATTTGTTACTAAAAAAGACAGATGTTTGCAAAATTTTAAACTCTATAATTATAAACAATAAACACATGTTGTTTATTTTTATTTTGTATTTTTGTTTTGTTGTTGTTTTTTTGCACGGTGGTCATGGTCATTAATATTTTTACTAGCAAAGCGTGTACAAATGTATAACAAGGGATGCACCAATAGATTCTTGGGGGGGGGGGGGGGGGGGGGACATGGAAGTTTTTTGAAGAAAAAAAACGTCACCTACTATTGAGGCAAAAAAGAAAATTTACTCACTGATCTGAGTAGAAAAACAACAACTGAATATCAATGAAATACATTAGATATGAAAAAACACTTTGCCGTCTTGGTGGCGGAAAAAAAACCCCACTTTGTTTTTAACAGTTCCCGAGAAATCCTTGAAGACGTCGGAGCTATCGACAATTTAAAAAAATAACATGTGGACTTTGTTCTAAACAGTTTCTCAAAAAATCCTGGAAGACGGCGGAGCTATCGACAATTTTTTGTGCACAGTGTGCATGTATACTTTTAAGGTGCAAATGTTTACTTGCACAGTTACTTTGAGTGTGACCGCTATTTTGTCAATGCATGGATGATGCTGCCGGCTTTATTTGGGGCAAATACCAACGTGAGATGGCACAAGTTTTTATTGTTGCATCAAATTGCACGTTCCATCCCATGATATCCTAAAGGCCAAACAAAAATATAATTGTTGTATTATATATATTTTTTAATATATTGTCAGAAAAAATTGGGTATACAAGTAACTGGAAGAAAAAAAATGAAAACAATTGTGTATATTTATGTTTAGACAATAATTCAATGGTTGGTAGGTAGGAAGAAAATAAATACATGTTTCATATTTGTTGAAAAAAAGTTAAATTCTAATCACTCAAAATTTGTTTCTTCCTTCTGTTTAATGCAGATGCCGGGACAGACATGAACGAACTTGACGATGGTCCAGTTGTAGTTAGTGAAAGCAGTGGAGAGCCCAGCAGAAAGAGAATGTTGCGTTCCTCAGATGCAAACAGCAGCCAAAGAGATTGGAGCAGGCGACATATGTTTCCTGAAGAGTGCATTTTCTGCCATAGCAACCAATACAAGCACAGTCACATCTCAGGAAAGAGGTCAATGGTAAGGCTAGTAAAATGTGAACTCATCAGTGGAGGTCAACTTCTAAAGGCTGCAAAAGCAAAAGAGGATGTACAAATGCTGCATCAAATAGAAGGGGAGGACTTGGTTGCCAGGGAGCTTCAGTACCATCATGGCTGCTACAAGAACTACACAAGATTTTTGAGTAAACCTGGCAAGCCATTGACCCCAGTTCAAAATGGCTATATTGATGCTTTTGACAAATTCAGCCAAAACACCATCAGAAAGCGTCTAATTATAGGCAAAGAAATTCTTACATTGAGTAAACTCAATAAGATATTTATCCGCGCCATTAAAGATGTCAGCGGCATCGATGCACCATATCGAACATGGCATCTGAAGACGCGACTACAGAAAAGCTTTCCACAGTTAGTCTTCATCAAAGCCAAAAGTAGAAACATGAGTGACATTGTGTTTAGTGAGTGTCTATCAGCAGAAGATTTGGCCGAGGACTTGGTAGACGATACAGCAGGGAGTTTAACAGATGACAGCACAGATAATGAAGAGGAGAGTATACCAACTGTATACCAACAAAGCGCAGGTTCCCAGGTTCGAATCCTGGATGATCAGTGATTTTTTCACTGATTGTCATCTATGTGTGGTTGACATGTTTAAAATTAATTTATTCTTAAGTACAATCATTTTTTAAATGAAAGTCCCGTGTTCATGATTTCGACCTTATACCTGTGAATATAGTTAATAGTACAAATTTCTCAAACTTGAAAGCTGTAAATTGAACAATGATGTAAATTATAATGTAATGGATATCATAAAAAATTTGATTGTCTCAATTATTTATGTCTGTCTGCCTTATCCTGGCATGTATACATTATGTATTGAACATGGAAACGAAGCAAAAGTAACAGTACTCTTAAACACTGTTAATCATGCAAGCACTTTCCATGACATGCGTAATGTATACATGTTGTACTGTTTTAAATAAATAAGTTGAAAATGAATCTTCTAAAAAGTAAAAGGAGTCAGCCGTCAACTGCCACTCATTGCCATTCTTCAAATCAAAGAAGATGAACTGATCATAGAAGGTAGAAGTGAGAAGTTAATTTTAAAAAAGTAAAATAAAAATGATTTATTTGCGGCACAACATGTGTTTCAGCTGCGGCGGACCATATTTTCAGATTGGATTCATTTTCAACTTATCGCTATGACTATCTAGATACAAAAATATCATGTTTATTGGTGTATTTTAGTGAAAAGGAGGTCTAGAAACAATATCACAATCAATTTTTTTCATTTTACTCCTCAAACTATCCAGAAATAAAAGAAAATGCAGTAACGTATAGTTGATGAATATATATTTACTTGCATTTTCATCAAGTGCGCGTTAAAAATTAATGAGCACCCCTGGTGTCTGGGGACATGGTGTTTCTTGTTCAGGAGCACATCCCCAACCCATCTATAGCAATTTTAAGTAATCCCCTGCATTGTTGCACGAAATTGTCAAATTGAGCACATTTTAGCCCTATGCCCCATGGCCTAAAGCCCGATGTGGCCACATACAACACTTTTCTTTTGCTTGCAAATAAAGCCCGATGTGGCAGATTGTCTCGTTAGATCTGTGGACATCTCTCTCGTCAAAGTGGACATCTCTCTGGCCATTCTCAGAGAGCCTCCTCAGCGTCGACGAGTCTGGCATTTCACTCAGGCCGATTGGGACGGTCTTCAAGCAGCCATCAATCGTCTGGATTGGTCTCCCATCTCCACTGCCTCTGACATCAATTCTTCCTGGGAATTCTTCCAAAGCAAACTGATCTCTCTCATGCACAGATTTATCCCATCTCGCCTTCAATTGTCTTACCCTTCCTCCCGTCCATGGTACACTGAATCTTGTGGTGAGGCAGTTGCCCTGAAACAACTTGCCTTTGCCTCTTGGAAGGCTAATCCAACTGAAGGAAATCTCAGTTCCTTCCACCAAGCTCGGAACAAGTGTGTGTCTACCCTCAGGAGTGCCAGGAAGCACTATCTCTCCTCACTCAAGAATGAACTCTCAAACCTGTCTCCTTCCTCCAAATCCTGGTGGTGTCTGGTCAAATCCGTTTCTGGTGTTTGTTCCCCCTCCATCCCCTCCCTTACCTCAAATGGCCACACAGTTGACATCGCACGTGACAAAGCCGAATGCCTCAACTCTGTGTTCGCCTCAAAATCCTTGGTCCCAAACCCATCTCTCTCTGTTCCCACCTTTCCCAGTCGAACCCAACTGCTCCTGGACTCTGTGTCCTTCTCTCCTGACAAGGTGGAGGAGTTTTTGTCAAACCTCGACTCTGATTCTGCAACTGGACCAGACGGCATCAGCCCACGGGTCCTAAAATCCTGCTCTGCCGCTCTATCTCACCCTCTCTCTCTTCTTTTCACCCTATCTTTTGCTCAAGGTCATCTGCCAGCATCCTGGAAATCAGCTAACATTACCGCTTTACACAAAAAAGGTGCAAAAACAGATCCTTGCAACTACAGACCAATCAGCCTGCTCCCAATTATCAGCAAAGTCGTGGAATCCATCATTGCTTCGGATATGAAATCTTTCCTCTTCTCCAATGGCTTGATCTCTGATCATCAATTTGGTTTCAGACCAGGTCACTCTACTCTGGACATGCTGCTTCTGCTGTCTCAACAATGGATGGAGGTCCTCAATGCCAAACAGGAAATCAGAGCTGTCTCCCTTGACATATCAAGGGCCTTTGATACGGTCTGGCACCCAGCTCTGCTCACCAAACTCTCCTCCTATGGTATCCATGGAAATCTCCATGCATGGCTTGCGGACTTCCTCTCTGGTCGTAGTCAACGTGTGGCCCTGAATGGATTTCTCTCATCTCCCCTTCCTGTTCAGGCTGGAGTTCCCCAAGGAAGTGTGCTGGGCCCTGTGCTTTTTCTGGTCTTTATCAATGATCTCTCTGACTCTCTGGAAAATCCTCTCTATCTCTTTGCTGATGACTCCACTCTCTGCCGCTCCATTCCTCTTCCCTCAGATCGGCAGTCTGCAGCCTCCTCACTCTCTGAAGACCTGCACAAAATCACAGACTGGTCAAACAAGTGGAACATGTCTTTCAATCCTGACAAATCTCACTCTCTTACTATGTCTCTCCGAAAAGATCGACTGGACAACCCTCCCATCTACTTTCTCAACAATCCTCTCCAAGAAGTTCTGTCACTCAAGCTTTTGGGTCTCACTATCTGCCATGATCTTTCTTGGGAAAACCACATTTCCAAGCTGGCCTCCAAAGCCAGTCGCCGACTGGGCATCCTCCGTCGTGCGAAGTCCTTCCTCGGCACACCTGAGCTCCTCACCACATACAAGGCTTTCATCCGCAGCTCAATGGAATACTGTTCTCCCCTATGGGCTGGTGCTCCTGCCTCACACCTGGCTCGGCTTCACGCTGTTGAATCCAAAGCTTTCAAAATCATTGGAATCTCCCGCGATGAAGCTATCTCTGAGGGCCTTTCACTCACTCACCGCAGGCAGGTAGGTGGCCTTTCTGTCTTCTACCGACTCCTCTCCGGCCTTGCTCCCCCAGCTCTCTGTGCTCTGTCCCCCAAATATTCCTACAGGTCGCACAAGATCTGCCAGCAACCCTCTGATGGTTAAACTGCCGAAATCTCGGCTCGCTGCTCACCTTCACTCTTTCATTCCTCTTTTCTCCCGCCTGTGGAACAAACTCCCACACTCCCTTCAATCCCTCTCCTCCCTCCAGGTCTTTAAAACAGCTGTTCACCACCATCTCTTATCTTCCCCCATCCATAACCTTGATCTTTTCTACCCCCACTAATTCACCCCAGATCCACCTTGTTTGAAATTCCAACTTCTTTCCTGGAAATCCTGGCAGTGTCCATATGTTTATACCTCTCCCACCCCCCCCCCCCCCCTTCACATGCCTCCCCCCCTTCACATGCCTCCCCCCCAAAGCCCTCTCCCTCCCACAGATCTCTCGATGTCTCCATGTCTCTCGGTCCCTGCTCTCAAATGTTGTGTTTGTGTCCTTCCCCCTCTCTCCCCATCTTGTCTACCGCTCCCGATGTTATTTGTTTTATGTGTCTGTTTGTCTTTCTGTGTGATTAATGTTCGCTCTTTCACGAGCCTCGATCTTGTATACAAAAAAAAACAAAAAAAAAAAACGTTGCGTTGTCACTACGTGACAAAAGGAAGGTTATGTCGGAAACATGCTTTTAATTATAACATTTGACTTATCTAATCATTGTTTGCATTTAATTAGTGTTTACTTTATAAAAGAAAATATAGAATTAAGCTTTCTATGATCCCTCATTGCTTCAAATGTGCTTTAAAGCCAACTCACTGGCCTCATGGTTGAGAAATGCAAGTTAATTACACTTTCCCGAAACTGCTTGCTCTGTTAAACTCCCTCGTGAAAACACATATTTCTGCCCTTTAAAGAAGGCCTGGTTTATATCTGCATGAGAAGATAAGGTCTTGGGAATGTCTCAATGCCTTGCTCTCACATTTTCCCTTTAGTTCAGCACTTCTCCAGGATAGGACCACGACAGGGGCTGTTAGCCCATTCTGTCCCAAAGCGCTGAATGTGCAGGTTTCGCGGAGATCTTTATCTGTTCTCAGGTGTATATAAAGGATGTCTTTTCCAAGCCACTTAGAAGTGTCAGGGGGTTATGCTGTTCAATTGAATTGTATATCCCTTTCACTCTTCACAGCTGTGATTGGTCTTTCAATAAATGCTTGTTATTCCTTGAACTCAATTTGTGGAACCTGGTTCGATTCCCTACATGTATACTACATGACCAAATGTATGTGGACACTCCAACATCACACATCTCATTCCAAAATCATGGGCATTAGTATGGAGTTGGTCCCTCATTTTGCTGCTATAACGGCCTCCACTCTTCTGGGAAAGCTTTCCACTAGATGTTGGAACAATGATGCAGGGGTTTGCTTCCATTCAGCCAAAAGAGCATTAGTGAGGTTGGGCACTGATGTGGGGTGATTAGGCCTGGCTTGCAGTTGGCATTCCCATTCATCCCAAAAGTGTCTGATAAGGTTGAGGTCAGGGCTCTGTGCAGGCCAGTCAAGTTCTTCCACACCGATCTCGACAAACCGTTTCTGTTTCGACCTCGTTTTGTGCACGGGGGCATTGTCATGTGGAAACAGGAAAGTGCCTTCCTCAAACTGTTCCCACTTGGAAGCACACAATCGTCTAGAATGTCATTGTACGCTGTAGCGTTAAGATACCTCTTCACTGGAACTAAGGGGCCTAGCCCGAACCATGAAAAACAGCCCCAGACCATTATTCCTCCTCTACCAAACTTTACAGTTGACACTATGCATTCGGGCAGGTAGCGTTCTCCTGGCATCTGCCAAACCCAGATTCGTCCGTCAGACTGCCAGATGGTGAAGCGTGATTCATCACTCCAGAGAATGGGTTTCCACTGCTCCAGAGTCCAATGGCGGCGAGCTTTACACCACTCCAGCTGACGCTTGGCATTGCGCATGGTGATCTTAGGCTTGTGTGTGGCTGCTCAGCCATGAAAACCCATTTCATGAAGCTCCCGACGAACAGTTGTGCTGACGTTGCTTCCAGTGGCAGTTTGGAACTCGGTAGTGAGTGTTGAAACCGAGGACAGACTAATTTTACGCGCTTCAGCACTCGGCGGTCCCATTCTGTGAGCTTGTGTGGCTGACCAATTCATGGCTGAGCTGTTGTTGCTCCTAGACATTTCCACTTCACAATAACAGCACTTGCAGTTGACCGGGGCAGCTCTAGCAGGGCAGAAATTTGACTAACTGACTTGTTGGAAAGGTGGCATCCTATGACGGTGCCACGTTGAAAGTCACTGAGCTCTTCAGTACAGCCCATTCTACTGCCAATGGTTGTCCATGGAGATTGCATAACTGTGCTTGATTATATAAACCTGTCAGCAATGGGTGTGGCTGAAATAGCCGAATCCACTAATTAGAAGGGGGTGTACGCATACTTTTGGGCATGTAGCGTATCTTTCATATCCAAATTCCATGTTCAAAGTTGCTTTAAAAAAGAGTGATCATGAAGCACTTGCAAGAATCTTCGAATGGAATTCAATGTTCATAAGGTAACCTGTCAGGAATAGTGAGTGCTACGTGTGTGATGTACATTCATCATTGATTGGCCTCATAACATTCATGCAATGTGACATCAAAGTGGACGTCTTTTGACCAGAAGATACACATGTATGTTTATGAATCTGTCATAATGCAATCACCCATTTTTATTGTTGGGTACAGCATTCAGAATTTCTGTTACAAATATTAAACTAGAACGGCACTGAGTGGAGAGCATACCTACGCCTGGTTGGCCATATCACTCAATGGTGAAGAATCACTTTAAAAATTAAATAACTGTCATATCCGAATCCATCTTCAGACCTTCACCAAAATCGAATCGATTCTTCCTCATCGTACACACAACCTGTCCACCAAGTTTCGTCCAAATCCGTCCATGACTTTGTGAGATATCCTGCTATGTATCATTTTTTGACCTTATCTCCCAATGGTGAAGAATCGCTTTAAAAATTATAGAAGCCGAATCCGGATCTTCACCAAAATCTAATCATTTCGTCCGTGTCACATGCACTACCTCTGTGCCAAATTTCGTCTGAATCTGTCCACAACTTTTTGAGATATCTTGTTCACAGACAGACAGACAGACAGACAGACAGGGGTGAAAACATAACCTCCATCCACTTTCGGCGGTGGAGGTAATAACTGTATTAACTTATAAGCACACAACTTGAAATGTTATAACTTTCACCATTTCAGACAAATGCCTCAACAATACACAGCCATCTTAAATGGCAATATCTATGAAATTGCTTCCTTGAGTGAAGGGTATTTTTATATATATTATCCCCCGTTTAGGGTGTTGTTGATCTACAGGAATTAAGGTCGATGCAGATGGTCGTGAACTGCTGGTAAAAGGCATCCCCTTGAGCGCAGTATTTGATTCATCTGCCAGATGTCTGTTTCAGGAATTTATCCAGTTCAATGGAGCAATGGGTTGTCCTTTTTGCAAGACTCCAGGGGTAACTGTAAGAACTGCTCGTGGTGGCCATACTCATGCTTACCCATTCAATGTGGAGAGGAGAACAGGTAACCATGACCCACAAACCCATGCAAAAACCAAACGGAATGCTGCTCAAGCTCATCACAGTAAACATTGTTAATGGGGTTGTGGGAAGTCCTTATGGACTTCTGGGTTGATTGAAATGTTAATCTGTCCTGATAAGTGAGTTATCACTTGTACCCAGTTCTAACCTTTTCGTACTCTCTTCTCATTCCAGGAAGACACAGAAACATGAGTGTTGTTTTGTAAAACTAATTATGATGCAAAGCAGTATTATATAATCTTTAAAAATATGGAATGCTTATAAAGGTGAAGCTACATTTAATGATAACTAGCAACGGTACCCGCCCTACGGGCGGGACTTCAACTTGGAGGCCCAGATGAAAAGGCTAAATAACAGAAATTGAAGGCTTTTTTAAATTTTAAATGATTCATATAAACATCCGTTAAATCTCGATCGGTGCAGCCGTTTGTGCGGCACCCGGGAAAAGAATGTCATGCGGGAGCAAGTATCAGCAGGATGTGGCAGTGTGGGAGTCCACGTTTCGGATCCTCCTTCATGCCGAAGTAGCCCACCACTTCTCCAAGCATTCCACTCTTCAGGTCCGCCATGACAGATTTAAGCTTGATACTGAAGACGTGTGCAGTTAGTCCTCCTGATGTCTATGTACTCCTGATACCTGTTTCCTTCATTGTAAAAACTACCAAATCAACTGTTAAAAGGATTTTGAGCTGATAGCTGTTACGCCCTTGGCAAGATCGATGGAGACAGCGATCTGTTAGCATATACACCGCCCAAGTAGCTATGTGGAATTCTCTCATGAAGAGATTAAATGTCGTTTGAACTTTGGCCGAGGTCATTATCTACTTTTAATGATGTTTATATACGAATGATGTTTAATGATTATATTGGTTTTGGGTCGTCCTTTCTGCATATCTCTTGGGATTGTGAGTTGGAGAGACGGCCGCGATGACGGGGAGGGGGTTGGAATTCTCTCATGAAGAGATTAAATGTCGTTTGAACTTTGGCCGAGGTCATTATCTACTTTTGATGATGTTTATATACGAATGATGTTTAATGATTATATTGGTTTTGGGTCGTCCTTTCTGCATATCTCTTGGGATTGTGAGTTGGAGAGATGGCCATAATGACGGGGAGGGGGTTGGAATTCTCTCAAGCAGGGATTCAACCCATGTCCTACAAGATCGAGGCTCGTGAAAGAGCGAACATTTATCACACAGAAAGACAAACCGACAAACCGACACACAACCGACAAACCGACACATAAAACAAATAACATCGGGAGCGGTAGACAAGATGGGGAGAGATGGGGAAGCACACAAACACAACATTTGGGAGCAGGGACCTCGGGAGATCTGTGGGAGGGAGAGGGCTTGGGGGGGGGGTGTGGGAAGGGGAGGAAGGCCTTCGATAAAAGCCTTGAATTTGTCGGACAATATGCAAAAGCCGATAAACGCCATTCCTGTCAAAACTGAACTAAGCATGCCATGGTGTCGCTTCCAGTGCCATCTTTGCGACAACCAAATCGCTGTTTTGCAAAACTTGATATAAACCCATATAATTATTTATTACTATTCAATGTTTTATTTCAAAAGCCGATAAACGCGGTGCGCATTTTATTACAAAACCTGCTTAAATCCATTTAATCAATCAGCGCATCAATTTGCAATTGCAATCAATTTAATCAGCATCATCATCACGTGATGCAATATGTCAGCGCCCATGTTCTGATCGCTTCGCCACGTGAAAGACGTCATAACATAACCTCCCGGAAATAAGCAAATTTCTCTTGAAATAATGCAGAGTTTTGACCATTTTGAAGAAAGAGCTTGTGCTGCTCTCACCATCGGGACGTAAAAAGAAGCGGCTTCCAGAAAATTTTGCCTTCTGAAGGCAAATGAAGAATCCCTGTAAATGAAGAATTCCTCGGTGTATTGTGTGAGTATAGTCTGGATGGTCTCAATTATTTATTTATTGCAAAAAAAAAAGAACGACTGCACTGTGGTCACAACCTGCAACACTAAATATATATTTTTGCCTCCTCTGTCCACTTAACTCCCTTGTCCTTGCTGTTGAAAGTTTTATACAATTCATCTCCGAGGTCTTCATGGTTTAGTTCAATATCAATTACGAATCTGATGGACAGCTGGGTCTAGTTTCAGGAAACTAGTGTACCCACTTCAAACATGCCGTGAACAAACTTTAGATTTAACAATAGCATAACAAGAAGACGTCATGCGGAGCACGATACTTGCAAAATCCCCCCCCCCCCCCCCCCCCCCAAGAAAAAAAATTCCATTGATACAGCAAATTGTCCATTTCATCGATTAAAATTGACAATCTTGATCAACGCTCGGGTCAACAGGAAGAAAAGTGACGATTTTCCAGATGAAAAATGATGATTTTGGAAGGTTGACCTTGAGTTGACCTTTGACCTCAAAAATAGTTAGTTTCCCTATTTAGTGACTGGATGTGCAAATGCTGTTCAATTTTCAATTCAATCGGATGAAAAGAGGATTTTTGAAATTTGGCCTATGTTGGCCTTTTGGCCTAGGTTGACCTCAAAAATACTTGGTGGTTGAATTCAGTGACCAGATATGCAAGTCCTGTTCAAATTTCAAGTCAATCGGATGAAAACTGAGGATTTTAGAAACTTGGCAAAGTTGGTGATCTTTGGCCTGTGTTGACATTTTGACCCCAAAAACAATAGGCTTCTCAATTGGGACGACCTACACATCTTGGTGAAGTTTCCTGACGATCGGTTTAAAATTGTGACCTGTCGGCTGGTGACAGACAGACAGACAGAACCACAAACGCAACCGACCTATATACAGTCACGTGAAAAAGTAAGTACACCCCATGTAAAGTTTTGACTTTTTCAACATATTTCAACATACAGCTATTTGATCTTCATTTCAACAATATTGATAGATAAAGGTGATATAATATAACAAATATCATGAAACATTTACATTTTGTAGTTTATTGTATAATTTAAATGAACATAAATGCAAATTTCGGATGTGGAAAAAGTAAGTACACCCTTGGCTCCAATAGGTGGTATTGCCCCCTTTGGCAGAAACAACCTCAAGTAGGCGTTTCTTATAACTGTCTACCAGTCTCTGACATCGACTGGGAGAAATTTTTGCCCACTCCTCCATGCAAAATTCTTTCAGCTGTGCGATGTTTGAGGGGTTTCTTGCATGCACAGCTCGTTTCAAATCCTCCCACAACATCTCGATGGGATTTAGATCCGGGCTTTGACTTGGCCATTCCAGAACCCTCCATTTCTTTCTTTTCAGCCATTCCTTGGTGGATTTACTGGTATGTTTAAGGTAATTGTCATGTTGCAAGGTCCACCTTCGGTTGAGCTTCAACTCTCCGCAGATGGCCTCACATTATCCTCAAGTACCCTCTGGTACAATGAAGAATCCATAGTGGATTCTATGATGGTGAGCTGCCCAGGCCCTGATGCAGCAAAGCTGCCCCAAACCATAATATTTCCACCACATGCTTCACAGTTGGTATCAGGTTCTTGTGGTCAAATGCTGTCTTTGGTTTTCGCCAAACATATCTTCTGGTACTGTGGCCAAATAGCTCTACCTTTGACATCTGTCCAGAGCACATTGTTCCAGAAGTGCTGGTCTTTGCCTCGGTGTTCATTGGCAAACTTTAGTCTTGCCCTGATGTTCTTTCTGGACAGCAAATGTTTCCTCCTGGCACACCTCCCATGTATACACAAAGAATTAAGTTAAGCACCCCTACACAACGAATTAAGGTAAGCACCCCCTAATATATATTCTTTGTGTATATGTATACATTGGCATATATTCTAAGGTATGTGAGATCAAATAATGATTGGTATGACATTAGCAATTATCCATTGATGAAATTGAGTGATCAAAGTGAAAAAAAGTGATTGGTTGAGTCAGTGATCCGATCACGTGGGTCCTACACACGTTATTGACGCAAAGATCGCTAGAGGTCTTCTCAGAACAATGACTGTACGTTAGAAAACATAAACGTCATCCACACTGTCCGTGATGGACCTATAGCTCCATACTTAAATTGAGGTGAAAATATGCCTAAAATTCCCAACAAATTGCACCTTAAATTATTCAGAATAAAATATTGAAAACGGCATGATTGTTATGTTTTTATGTGACCATAATATCACTTCTCCAGAAAATATAGCAATATCATGGGTATATTACACTGTTTTGACGACAACAAACTTGTAATGTGCGAGGTTGTAAAAAAACGGGGGGGGTGCTTAACTTAATTCTTTGTGTATAGATCAAATTTGTGCAGCCTCTTTCTAATGGTAGACTCGTGCACTTTGACATCAAGAGTGGCAAGAGCTACCTGTAGGTCCCGTGATGACATTCTGGGGTTCTTAGAGACTTCTTTCAGCATCTTGCGGTCTGCTCTCGGGTTGAACTTGCTGTGGCGGCCTGGCCTGAACAAGTTGGCAGTTTTTTGGAATCTTCTCCACTTGTAGATGATCTTCCGGACAGTCGAATGATTGATTTCAAATTGTTTGGAGATCTTTTTAAATCCCTTCCCAGACTCGTCGGCATCTATAACCTTCTTTCTGAAGGCCTCAGAGAGCTCTTTTGATCTAGGCATGGTGACGCCGCACACTTCAACAACAAAGAGCAAACCAAAACAAATGTCTGAGGTTTAAATTAGACAGGTCCCTCCAAGATCCTCTCTAACGATGTTCTAATCATTTGCACCTGAGCTGGTGCACCTGATTCTAATTTTAGGTATTTGAAGTAGTGATAAATGTAGGGGTGTACTTTCTTTTTCCACATGTGAAATTTGTATTTATGTTTATTTAAATTATACAATGGACTACAAAATGTAAATGTTTCATGATATTTGTTATATTATATCACCTTTATATATCAATATTGTTGAAATGAAGATCAAATAGCTGTATGTTGAAATATGTTGAAAAAGTCAAAACTTTACATGGGTGTACATACTTTTTCACGTGACTGTACTTGAAAAATCTTCGATTTTGCAAGTAACAAGAAGACGTCATGCAGAGCACGATACTTGCAAAATACGCTCCTCCCCAAAATAAAAGGCTGCCATGGATACATCAAATTGTCCATTTCATTCAAATTAAAATTGATGATTTTTCAGATTAAAATTGATGATTTTAAAACTTTGACCTTGAGTTGACCTTTTTGATGCGATGCAAGACATATTTGTTATCGAATTGTTTGTTTGAACCTGTTTTCAATTCAATAGGATTTGCACATCTTTAAATTTCTTGTTTCCAAATTTCCAATCATGTTGAAATCCTCTTTTGACCTCAAAAATATTTGCTTTCGCGATTCAGTGATGCACTTTTCATGCAATTGCTGTTTCATTTGCAAGTTAATCGGATGAAAATGGACAAATTTTCAGACGAAAATTGATGATTTTAGAAGTTTGACCTTGAGTTGACCTGTGACCTCAAAAATAGTTGGTTTTTCAAATCAGTCTCAATATGCAAATTTTGTTCAACTTTCAAGTCAATGAGATGAAAAATGACAATTTTAGAAATGTCACCTCAAGATGACCTTTAACCTTTGACCTCAAATCAATAGGCTTCTTCCTTATGACCAAGTCTACCCTTTGGTCAGGTTTCATGAAGATCGGTTTAAAATTGTGACCTGTAGGCGATTGACATGCAGACAGACAAAGAGACAAACATACAGACAAAATAACGCACAAGACAAACCAATATACCCGACAAATCTTCGATTTTCGTAACAAATAAATCATTTGGTTTACAACGTTTTTTCTTCTTGTTGATTAATTGATGGTTTTGTAATCGAAGTAATTTTATTGTTGTGGAACACCTTGATGTTGGTCCTTTTGGAAAAGCACTCCAGCAACATTCAATACAACCGTGCACTGCATATGCCTCACCTGAACGGCTGTACATTACCTGTCATCCTCTTATTATTATTCCCAAGACTTTCACGAACCGCGGCTGGTTTGATTTGATGCTCGACGAAGTCGTTTCGGTAGTAATTTGTTCAGGGTGCCGGAGATAGCTTGCCTACTCTTCGTCATCAAAGGACACCGTGGGGGTGTTTAACGTCCAACTATCAAGCTGCCATACACAGACGGGCCCTTCATATGATCGCCCTCCATATGATCGCCCTCCACATGATCGCCCTCCATATGATCGCCCTCCACATGATCGCCCTTCACATGATCGCCCTCCATATGATCGCCCTCCATATGATCACCCTCAATATGATCGCCCTCCATATGATCGTCCTCCATATGATCACCCTCCATATGATCGCCCTCCATATGATCACCCTCCATATGATCGCCCTCCATATGATCGCCCTCCATATGATCACCCTCCATATGATCGCCCTCCATATGATCGTCCTCCATATGATCACCCTCCATATGATCGTCCTCCATATGATCGTCCTCCATATGATCGCCCTCCATATGATCGCCCTCCATATGATCGCCCTCCATATGATCGCCCTCCATATGATCGCCCTCCATATGATCACCCTCCATATGATCGCCCTCCATATGATCGCCCTCCATATGATCGCCCTCCATATGATCGCCCTCCATATGATCGCCCTCCATATGATCGCCCTCCATATGATCGCCCTCCATATGATCACCCTCAATATGATCGCCCTCCATATGATCGTCCTCCATATGATCACCCTCCATATGATCACCCTCCATATGATCGCCCTCCATATGATCGCCCTCCATATGATCGCCCTCCATATGATCACCCTCCATATGATCGCCCTCCATATGATCACCCTCCATATGATCGCCCTCCATATGATCACCCTCAATATGATCGCCCTCCATATGATCGTCCTCCATATGATCACCCTCCATATGATCGCCCTCCATATGATCGCCCTCCATATGATCACCCTCCATATGATCGCCCTCCATATGATCACCCTCCATATGATCGTCCTCCATATGATCACCCTCCATATGATCACCCTCCATATGATCGTCCTCCATATGATCGCGCGCCCTCCATATGATCACCCTCCATATGATCGCCCTCCATGTGATCGCCCTCCATATGTATGAAAGAAGATCAGGTTTATCTGTCGTTTACGGATGAAGTAGCTAATTACTGTGGTCGCCTCGCCCAAAACAGTCCGAGTATGATGTTGGCATTCCCTTCATGTGACATCAGCAGGTGATTGTATCACTGTGTGAAATTTCAAATTTCTAGGTCTATTATGTGTAAATACCTCAGAACCTTGCGGGTAAATGCTTCAAGCGTCTCCCATATTTATTTAGCCTTTACAGGCCGAGGGGCGTCCGCCAAAAACGGCGAGAAAACACTTTTTGTTCCGAGGAAAAGGTGCGACTTGAACTTTCAGCAGCTGGTAGACAAATGTATGGTGGAGTGTGAGGGAAAAAGTTCTCCACGATACAGTATCTCGGCTCAGGAAACCGCGAGCAGTCAAAGTTGGGCGCCAGGGTCAGAAAAGGTGGCGTTTTGCGATTTTACTGCCCCGGTAGCTCATCGGATATGCACCTCCAAGCTTAAACTCTCCAGGAGCCATCACATACAGTAACACAACTCACAAAGCAGAAGTATTGATCACGCAAACGCTTTATCATACTAAAATATGCAATTTGGTGTCTGTCTGTCTGACTATTTTAGACCGCGATACAAACACACGTACACACAAACACACACACGTACACACGCATGCACAAACACACGCACACGCACACACACACGCACACGCACACACGCACGCGCGCGCGCGCGTAACGCATAACACGCACTCGTGCGCTCAAAAAGCGTGACCTTCTTGCACTATGAATAGACAGAATTGAAACAGAATACAGCCTGGCGTATGAACATGCATCAGCGAATAAAATAGTTCCAAGCCGCTGAACAAACAAAATGGCGGAGTGGCAGCGAGGCCAATGGGAGCGAGCCGAGGGTCGATGCTGGTGGTGAAGATTCCCAGGTAGGGAACACATTCCCTGGGTGGTGATGATCCCTTGGCTTCCGTTGCATCAATTCCAATTTGGTTTCAGGATCCCAGTGGTGAAGCAACATTTCTCCCCCAGTTACCAGATGAGTGATAAAATTGATTTTTCTCTGCATTGAACAGTTTGAGAAGCTCACGACAATTTGAGAAGCTCACGACAATTTGAGAAGCTCACGACAATTTGAGAAGCTCGCAGAAATTTGTCTGTGTTGACCTCAAAAATACTTGGTGGTTGAATTCAGTGAGCAGATATGCAAGTCCTCTTCAAATTTCAAGTCAATTGGATGAAAATTGAGGATTTTAGAAATTTGGCCTATGTTGACCTTTTGGCCTATGTTGACCTCAAAAATACTTGGTGGTTGAATTCAGTGACCAGATATGCAAGTCCTCTTCAAATTTCAAGTCAATTGGATGAAAGTTGAGGATTTAGAAATTTAGCAAAGTTGGTGACCTTTGGTCTATGTTGACCTTTTGACCCCAAAAACAATAGGCTTCTTGCTTTTGACCAACTCTACCATTTGGTGAAGTTTCGTGAAGATCGGTTGAAAATTGTGACCTGTAGGCCGGTGACAAACAAACAGACAGACAGAACCACAAACGCAACCGACCAATATACTTGAAAAATCTTTGATTTTGCAAGTAACAAGAAGACGTCATGCGGAGCACGATACTTAAATAAGTCATTAATAAAAAATAAAAAAATAAAAAAATTAATTTATCGAAAAATAATTAATTGATCGATTAATTAATTAATCAATAAATCAAAAATACCCTTTATAGCCAAATCACTTGGTCATTGTCAAGTCCAAATATCAGCTTCCTAGCTCAAAAGGTGTCTGAGATATTGCCCAGATGAACACGTGCAGAGTTCAGAGAGTCCGATGAACATGTACAGAGTCCGATGAACATGTACAGAGTCCGATGAACACAGATTAAATTGAGATTTTTTTTTGTTACTGATCTACACATAATACCCCATAATGTCAAAGTGGGGGACAAAAAGTTTAAAGAATTTTTTTTTTACAAAATTAAAAGCTGAAATATCTTGAGTCAATAACTATTCATTTATTGACAAGCGGCACTCGGGGAGAGAGAGAGAGAGCGTGTCGCGCTACAGGAGTCATCGGGCGACTCTCAAAACCGATGCGGTGCAGAGGAAAGCACCGGAATCAGGACATTATGAACATCCACCGTAAGAACACATTTTCAGAAAGTGTTCGTAAACTGGGGACTTCCTGTATGTATGTATGTATGTATGTATGCATATATTATATACACATACAAACATACATCTACTAGTCAGGTTCACTATGTTTTTTCGTTCAAAATTTTGGTAGATTAGCAAAACTATACATTTTTGGAATATTCAGAGCATGAGGAATCCAAAAATTAATGTTTACATTTGCGTAGACACCTTTGCGAAAATGACACTCAGGACAGTGATGAAGATCTGTAAAAGCATATTCCTGAACGGTATAGACCTCGTAGATCCTGTGTATAGGACTTATAGTTCAATCTGATACTACCTATAACTTCCTATAACAACCTATAACTTCAAAGGACTTGCAATATCATGTATTATGTAATACAGTTATATCATAAATATAACGACAATGGTTTTCAATTACCTTTGTTTGTTGTTTTTCTATAATCCTGAGCACTATTTTGAGGCCTTTATTGGATTCCTTGACCCAGAAAACATAGGATTAGCATATTTAATTAAGTCTCTAGGTTGACTAGAAGCCGAGATAGCGCAAAATATGTATTTTATGGCGGCCATTTTCAAAATCCAAAATGGCGGCCATGCAGGTGTCTGTGCAAATGCCAACGTTGATTTTCAGATTCTCCATGCTCTGAAGATTCCAAAAATGTACAGGTTTGCTAATCCCAAAATTTTGAAAGAAATTATATTTGTTAACATCGTGAACCTGACTAATACCATATAAAACACGTCAGTTTGTGTGTTTGTAGTTTTCTGTCCCCCTTCATAAGGGTAGGTTTTAAAGACCAATCTTTGAACACGAACGTGTGTTCACTGCTGTTTCTTGAGGATAAACGAAATCCATTTTCCATAACAAAAAGTAATATGTCTCGTCTATTGGAATTGTAGATGTTGGCTTGCAAACGGAGCCCCAAGGGCGGTATACATCAGCTTTTTTTTTTTTTCAACAATAAATACAAGGCACAGGGAGGTGAAATTCGCTGCACATGATGTGCAATGTGCGCAGCGCAAAACGAGCTCATTTACATCAGTGATGTCTAATAAATAAAGAAATAACACACCGAACACTTGGCTGAGGCTTCAGATGTTGGCATGCTCATGGACTGCACCATCAATTAAACTGTTCCAACCCATCATAAATGGCGGCCTTTCGACTCGTATATACAGTCACGTGAAAAAGTAAGAACACCCCATGTAAAGGTTTGACTTTTTCAACATATTTCAACATACAGCTATTTGATCTTCATTTCAACAATATTGATAGATAAAGGTGATATAATATAACAAATATCATGAAACATTTACATTTTGTAGTCCATTGTGTAATTTAAATAAACATAAATGCAAATTTCGCATGTGGAAAAAGTAAGTACACCCTTGGCTCTAATAGGTGGTATTGCCCCCTTTGGTAGAAACAACCTCAAGTAGGCGTTTCTTATAACTGCCTACCAGTCTCTGACATCGACTGGGAGAAATTTTTGCCCACTCCTCCATGCAAAATTCTTTCAGCTGTGCGATGTTTGAGGGGTTTCTTGCATGCACAGCTCGTTTCAAATCCTCCCACAACATCTCGATGGGATTTAGATCCGGGCTTTGACTTGGCCATTCCAGAACCCTCCATTTCTTTCTTTTCAGCCATTCCTTGGTGGATTTACTGGTATGTTTAGGGTCATTGTCATGTTGCAAGGTCCACCTTCGGGTGAGCTTCAACTTTCCGCAGATGGCCTCACATTATCGTCAAGCACCCTCTGGTACAATGAAGAATCCATAGTGGATTCTATGATGGTGAGCTGCCCAGGCCCTGATGCAGCAAAGCTGCCCCAAACCATAATATTTCCACCACATGCTTCACAGTTGGTATCAGGTTCTTGTGGTCAAATGCTGTCTTTGGTTTTCGCCAAACATATCTTCTGGTACTGTGGCCAAATAGCTCTACCTTTGACATCTGTCCAGAGCACATTGTTCCAGAAGTGCTGGTCTTTGCCTCGGTGTTCATTGGCAAACTTTAGTCTTGCCCTGATGTTCTTTCTGGACAGCAAAGGTTTCCTCCTGGCACACCTCCCATGTAGATCAAATTTGTGCAGCCTCTTTCTAATGGTAGACTCGTGCACTTTGACATCAAGAGTGGCAAGAGCTACCTGTAGGTCCCGTGATGACATTCTGGGGTTCTTAGAGACTTCTTTCAGCATCTTGCGGTCTGCTCTCGGGCTGAACTTGCTGTGGCGGCCTGGCCTGAACAAGTTGGCAGTTTTTTGGAATCTTCTCCACTTGTAGATGATCTTCCGGACAGTCGAATGATTGATTTCAAATTGTTTGGAGATCTTTTTAAATCCCTTCCCAGACTCGTCGGCATCTATAACCTTCTTTCTGAAGGCCTCAGAGAGCTCTTTTGATCTAGGCATGGTGACGCCGCACACTTCAACAACAAAGAGCAAACCAAAACAAATGTCTGAGGTTTAAATTAGACAGGTCCCTCCAAGATCCTCTCTAACGATGTTCTAATCATTTGCACCTGAGCTGGTGCACCTGAGCTGGTGCACCTGATTCTAATTTTAGGTATTTGAAGTAGTGATAAATGTAGGGGTGTACTTTCTTTTTCCACATGTGAAATTTGTATTTATGTTTATTTAAATTATACAATGGACTACAAAATGTAAATGTTTCATGATATTTGTTATATTATATCACCTTTATATATCAATATTGTTGAAATGAAGATCAAATAGCTGTATGTTGAAATATGTTGAAAAAGTCAAAACTTTACATGGGTGTACATACTTTTTCACGTGACTGTACTTGAAAAATCTTCGATTTTGCAAGTAACAAGAAGACGTCATGCAGAGCACGATACTTGCAAAATACGCTCCTCCCCAAAATAAAAGGCTGCCATGGATACATCAAATTGTCCATTTCATTCAAATTAAAATTGATGATTTTTCAGATTAAAATTGATGATTTTAAAACTTTGACCTTGAGTTGACCTTTTTGATGCGATGCAAGACATATTTGTTATCGAATTGTTTGTTTGAACCTGTTTTCAATTCAATAGGATTTGCACATCTTTAAATTTCTTGTTTCCAAATTTCCAATCATGTTGAAATTCTCTTTTGACCTCAAAAATATTTGCTTTCGCGATTCAGTGATGCACTTTTCATGCAATTGCTGTTTCATTTGCAAGTTAATCGGATGAAAATGGACAAATTTTCAGACGAAAATTGATGATTTTAGAAGTTTGACCTTGAGTTGACCTGTGACCTCAAAAATAGTTGGTTTTTCAAATCAGTCTCAATATGCAAATTTTGTTCAACTTTCAAATCAATGAGATGAAAAATGACAATTTTAGAAATGTCACCTCAAGATGACCTTTAACCTTTGACCTCAAATCAATAGGCTTCTTCCTTATGACCAAGTCTACCCTTTGGTCAGGTTTCATGAAGATCGGTGTAAAATTGTGACCTGTAGGCGATTGACATGCACACAGACAAAGAGACAAACATACAGACAAAATAACGCACAAGACAAACCAATATACCCGACAAATCTTCGATTTTCGTAACAAATAAATCATTTGGTTTACAACGTTTTTTCTTCTTGTTGATTAATTGATGGTTTTGTAATCGAAGTAATTTTATTGTTGTGGAACACCTTGATGTTGGTCCTTTTGGAAAAGCACTCCAGCAACATTCAATACAACCGTGCACTGCATATGCCTCACCTGAACGGCTGTACATTACCTGTCATCCTCTTATTATTATTCCCAAGACTTTCACGAACCGCGGCTGGTTTGGTTTGATGCTCGACGAAGTCGTTTCGGTAGTAATTTGTTCAGGGTGCCGGAGATAGCTTGCCTACTCTTCGTCATCAAAGGACACCGTGGGGGTGTTTAACGTCCAACTATCAAGCCGCCATACACAGACGGGCCCTCCATATGATCACCCTCCATATGATCGCCCTCCACATGATCACCCTCCATATGATCGTCCTCCATATGATCACCCTCCATATGATCGTCCTCCACATGATCGCCCTCCATATGATCGCCCTCCACATGATCGCCCTCCATATGATCGCCCTCCACATGATCGCCCTCCATATGATCGCCCTCCATATGATCACCCTCCATATGATCGTCCTCCACATGATCGCCCTCCATATGATCGCCCTCCACATGATCGCCCTCCACATGATCGCCCTCCATATGATCGCCCTCCATATGATCGCCCTCCATATGATCGCCCTCCATATGATCGCCCTCCACATGATCACCCTCCACATGATCGCCCTCCATATGATCGCCCTCCACATGATCACCCTCCACATGATCGCCCTCCATATGATCGCCCTCCACATGATCGCCCTCCATATGATCGCCCTCCATATGATCGCCCTCCACATGATCGCCCTCCACATGATCGCCCTCCATATGATCGCCCTCCACATGATGGCCCTCCATATGATCGCCCTCCATATGATCGCCCTCCATATGATCGCCCTCCACATGATCACCCTCCACATGATCGCCCTCCATATGATCGCCCTCCATATGATCGCGCGCCCTCCATATGATCACCCTCCATATGATCGCCCTCCATGTGATCGCCCTCCATATTTATGAAAGAAGATCAGGTTTATCTGTCGTTTACGGATGAAGTAGCTAATTACTGTGGTCGCCTCGCCCAAAATAGTCCGAGTATGATGTTGGCATTCCCTTCATGTGACATCAGCAGGTGATTGTATCACTGTGTGAAATTTCAAATTTCTAGGTCTATTATGTGTAAATACCTCAGAACCTTGCGGGTAAATGCTTCAAGCGTCTCCCATATTTATTTAGCCTTTACAGGCCGAGGGGCGTCCGCCAAAAACGGCGAGAAAACACTTTTTGTTCCGAGGAAAAGGTGCGACTTGAACTTTCAGCAGCTGGTAGACAAATGTATGGTGGAGTGTGAGGGAAAAGGTTCTCCACGATACAGTATCTCGGCTCAGGAAACAGTGAGCAGTCAAAGTTGGGCGCCAGGGTCAGAAAAGGTGGCGGTTTGCGATTTTACTGACCCGGTAGCTCATCGGATATGCACCTCCAAGCTTAAACTCTCCAGGAGCCATCACATACAGTAACACAACTCACAAAGCAGAAGTATTGATCACGCAAACGCTTTATCATACTAAAATATGCAATTTGGTGTCTGTCTGTCTGACTATTTTAGACCGCGATACAAACACACGTACACACAAACACACACACGTACACACGCACACGCACACACGCATGCACAAACACACAAACACACACGCATGCACGAACACACGCACACACGCACGCGCGCGTAACGCATAACACGCACTCGTGCGCTCAAAAAGCGTGACCTTCTTGCACTATGAATAGACAGAATTGAAACAGAATACAGCCTGGCGTATGAACATGCATCAGCGAATAAAATAGTTCCAAGCCGCTGAACAAACAAAATGGCGGAGTGGCAGCGAGGCCAATGGGAGCGAGCCGAGGGTCGATGCTGGTGGTGAAGATTCCCAGGTAGGGAACACATTTCCTGGGTGGTGATGATCCCTTGGCTTCCGTTGCATCAATTCCAATTTGGTTTCAGGATCCCAGTGGTGAAGCAACATTTCTCCCCCAGTTACCAGATGAGTGATAAAATTGATTTTTCTCTGCATTGAACAGTTTGAGAAGCTCGCTCACGACAATTTGAGAAGCTCACGACAATTTGAGAAGCTCGCAGAAATTTGTCTGTGTTGACCTCAAAAATACTTGGTGGTTGAATTCAGTGAGCAGATATGCAAGTCCTCTTCAAATTTCAAGTCAATTGGATGAAAATTGAGGATTTTAGAAATTTGGCCTATGTTGACCTTTTGGCCTATGTTGACCTCAAAAATACTTGGTGGTTGAATTCAGTGACCAGATATGCAAGTCCTCTTCAAATTTCAAGTCAATTGGATGAAAGTTGAGGATTTAGAAATTTAGCAAAGTTGGTGACCTTTGGTCTATGTTGACCTTTTGACCCCAAAAACAATAGGCTTCTTGCTTTTGACCAACTCTACCATTTGGTGAAGTTTCGTGAAGATCGGTTGAAAATTGTGACCTGTAGGCCGGTGACAAACAAACAGACAGACAGAACCACAAACGCAACCGACCAATATACTTGAAAAATCTTTGATTTTGCAAGTAACAAGAAGACGTCATGCGGAGCACGATACTTAAATAAGTCATTAATAAAAAATAAAAAAATTAATTTATCGAAAAATAATTAATTGATCGATTAATTAATTAATCAATAAATCAAAAATACCCTTTATAGCCAAATCACTTGGTCATTGTCAAGTCCAAATATCAGCTTCCTAGCTCAAAAGGTGTCTGAGATATTGCCCAGATGAACACGTGCAGAGTTCAGAGAGTCCGATGAACACGTGCAGAGTACAGAGAGTCCGATGAACATGTGCAGAGTACAGAGAGTCCGATGAACACGTGCAGAGTACAGAGAGCCCGATGAACACGTGCAGAGTACAGAGTCCGATGAACATGTGCAGAGTACAGAGAGTCCGATGAACACGTGCAGAGTACAGAGAGTCCGATGAACACGTGCAGAGTACAAAGAGTCCGATGAACACGTGCAGAGTACAGAGAGTCCGATGAACACGTGCAGAGTACAGAGTCCGATGAACACGTGCAGAGTACAGAGTCCGATGAACATGTGCAGAGTACAGAGAGTCCGATGAACATGTGCAGAGTACAAAGAGTCCGATGAACATGTGCAGAGTGTCCGATGAACATGTGCAGAGTGTCCGATGAACATGTACAGAGTCCGATGAACATGTACAGAGTCCGATGAACATGTACAGAGTCCGATGAACATGTACAGAGTCCGATGAACACAGATTAAATTGAGATTTTTTTTTGTTACTGATCTACACATAATACCCCATAATGTCAAAGTGGGGGACAAAAAGTTTAAAGAATTTTTTTTTTACAAAATTAAAAGCTGAAATATCTTGAGTCAATAACTATTCATTTATTGACAAGCGGCACTCGGGGAGAGAGAGAGAGAGCGTGTCGCGCTACAGGAGTCATCGGGCGACTCTCAAAACCGATGCGGTGCAGAGGAAAGCACCGGAATCAGGACATTATGAACATCCACCGTAAGAACACATTTTCAGAAAGTGTTCGTAAACTGGGGACTTCCTGTATGTATGTATGTATGTATGTATGCATATATTATATACACATACAAACATACATCTACTAGTCAGGTTCACTATGTTTTTTCGTTCAAAATTTTGGTAGATTAGCAAAACTATACATTTTTGGAATATTCAGAGCATGAGGAATCCAAAAATTAATGTTTACATTTGCGTAGACACCTTTGCGAAAATGACACTCAGGACAGTGATGAAGATCTGTAAAAGCATATTCCTGAACGGTATAGACCTCGTAGATCCTGTGTATAGGACTTATAGTTCAATCTGATACTACCTATAACTTCCTATAACAACCTATAACTTCAAAGGACTTGCAATATCATGTATTATGTAATACAGTTATATCACAAATATAAAGACAATGGTTTTCAATTACCTTTGTTTGTTGCTTTTCTTTAATCCTGAGCACTATTTTGAGGCATTTATTGGATTCCTTGACCCAGAAAACATAGGATTAGCATATTTAATTAAGTCTCTAGGTTGACTAGAAGCCGAGATCGTGCAAAATATGTATTTTATGGCGGCCATTTTCAAAATCCAAAATGGCGGCCATGCAGGTGTCTGTGCAAATGCCAACGTTGATTTTCAGATTCTCCATGCTCTGAAGATTCCAAAAATGTACAGGTTTGCTAATCCCAAAATTTTGAAAGAAATTATATTTGTTAACATAGTGAACCTGACTATACCATATAAAACACAATGTCAGTTTGTGTGTTTGTAGTTTTCTGTCCCCCTTCATAAGGGTAGGTTTTAAAGACCAATCTTTGAACACGAACGTGTGTTCACTGCTGTTTCTTGAGGATAAACGAAATCCATTTTCCATAACAAAAAGTAATATGTCTCGTCTATTGGAATTGTAGATGTTGGCTTGCAAACGGAGCCCCAAGGGCGGTGTACATCAGCTTTTTTTTTTTTCAACAATAAATACAAGGCACAGGGAGGTGAAATTCGCTGCACATGATGTGCAATGTGCGCAGCGCAAAACGAGCTCATTTACATCAGTGATGTCTAATAAATAAAGAAATAACACACCGAACACTTGGCTGAGGCTTCAGATGTTGGCATGCTCATGGACTGCACCATCAATTAAACTGTTCCAACCCATCATAAATGGCGGCCTTTCGACTCGTATATACAGTCACGTGAAAAAGTAAGAACACCCCATGTAAAGGTTTGACTTTTTCAACATATTTCAACATACAGCTATTTGATCTTCATTTCAACAATATTGATAGATAAAGGTGATATAATATAACAAATATCATGAAACATTTACATTTTGTAGTTTATTGTATAATCTAAATAAACATCAATGCAAATTTCACATGTGGAAAAAGTAAGGACACCCTTGGCTCTAATAGGTGGTATTGCCCCCTTTGGCAGAAACAACCTCAAGTAGGCGTTTCTTATAACTGTCTACCAGTCTCTGACATCGACTGGGAGAAATTTTTGCCCACTCCTCCATGCAGAATTCTTTCAGCTGTGCGATGTTTGAGGGGTTTCTTGCATGCACAGCTCGTTTCAAATCCCCCCACAACATCTCGATGGGATTTAGATCCGGGCTTTGACTTGGCCATTCCAGAACCCTCCATTTCTTTCTTTTCAGCCATTCCTTGGTGGATTTACTGGTATGTTTAGGGTCATTGTCATGTTGCAAGGTCCACCTTCGGGTGAGCTTCAACTTTCCGACAAATGGCCTCACATTATCCTCAAGTACCCTCTGGTACAATGGAGAATTCATAGTGGATTCTATGATGGTGAGCTGCCCAGGCCCTGATGCAGCAAAGCTGCCCCAAACCCCAATATTTCCACCACCATGCTTTGCAGTTGGTATCAGGTTCTTGTGGTCAAATGCTGTCTTTGGTTTTCGCCAAACATGTCTTCCGGTACTGTGGCCAAATAGCTCTACCTTTGACTCATCTGTCCAGAGCACATTGTTCCAGAAGTGCTGGTCTTTGCCTCGGTGTTCATTGGCAAACTTTAGTCTTGCCCTGATGTTCTTTCTGGACAGCAAAGGTTTCCTCCTGGCACACCTCCCATGCAGATCAAATTTGTGCAGCCTCTTTCTAATGGTAGACTCGTGCACTTTGACATCAACAGTGGCAAGAGCTACCTGTTGGTCCTGTGATGACATTCTGGGGTTCTTAGAGACTTATTTCAGCATCTTGCGGTCTGCTCTCGGGTTGAACTTGCTGGGGCGGCCTGGCCTGAACAAGTTGGCAGTTGTTTGGAATCTTCTCCACTTGTAGATGATCTTCTGGACAGTCGAATGATTGATTTCAAATTGTTTGGAGATCTTTTTTAATCCCTTCTCAGAATCGTAGGCATCTATAACCTTCTTTCTGAAGGCCTCAGATAGCTTTTTTGATCTAGGCATGGTGACGCCGCACACTTCAACAATAAAGAGCAAACCAAACTAAATGTCTGAGGTTTAAATAAGACAGGTCCCTCCAAGATCCTCTCTAACGATGTTCTAATCATTTGCACCTGAGCTGGTGCACCTGATTCTAATTTTAGGTATTTGAAGTAGTGATAAATGTCAGGGTGTACTTACTTTTTCCACATGCGAAATTTGCATTTATGTTTATTTAAATTATACAATGGACTACAAAATGTAAATGTTTCATGATATTTGTTATATTATATCACCTTTATCTATCAATATTGTTGAAATGAAGTTCAAATAGCTGTATGTTGAAATATGTTGAAAAAGTCAAAACTTTACATGGGGTGTACTTACTTTTTCACGTGACTCTATACTGTGTGTGTGTGTGTGTGTGTGTGTGTGTGTGTGTGTGTGTGTGTGTGTGTGTATATATATATATATATATAGTCTTGCGTCACTTTACGTCCGTCCGAACAACGTCCAATCGCTTCTACGTCCGTGGCCCATACAAATAATAAGAAAATATTGGGGATTAAAAAAACCCGTTCAGACAACGGGACGTAGCGGACGTAAGTGGCCTTAGAGCGGGTGCGCTCACGCATGCATCACGTGTTCTTAAACAAAATAGATTGTGCTGCCAGGCGTATGATGACACAGTACAGTAACTATACTGTATATCCATAATATGTTTTGATAGATATAAGAAATGCCTATGTTAGTGGTTTGTGTTTTTTGGCTATTGTAGTGTACAGTACTGTACTTTTCATTTGATTTCCTTACTTACGAAATAAAAAGTTTACAAACTGTATAAACAAACTGTATGCTCGGTTTTGTCGGCAGCGCCGCAGCATCATCAGCATCCAGTCTCGATTACCCCCGCGTATCGTGAGCGTTATTCCATTGTCTTTTCCTTTGATTTTATTTAAAATCAATCCACCCTAAAGTTAATCATGGGTCCCAAACGCAGCGCAACCAGCCCTAGTGGTAGCAGGAGCACGAAACAACACAAGAGCATCGCTTTGGAGAAGCAGAAAATAGCGTGAGGGCGGCAAATCTGTGAATGCCATCGCACGTGATTTCGGCATGTTTTTCGGCACGAATACCACCTCTTTGATTCAGCCTATGGATCAAGGGGCTGTTGCAGCTTTCAAGTCCTATGTTCTGACAACGTCCAATTCAGTTAAAGCCACGTTTTCAATAACGTATCGAGGACGTTAAGCGACGCATGACTGTGTATATATATATATACACATGTGCAGATGGTACTTATCGCTCCCATTAAGGTACAGCATAGCTCGATGGGATACCTTAATAGCGGTTCACCACTGATGGTATGAAATCGCATAGTAACTGATATATATATGTACATATATATATATACACACACACACACACACACACACACACACACACACACACACACACACACACACACACACACACACACACACACACACACACACACACACACACAGTCGTGGCCAAACATATTGGCGCCCTTGCACTTTTTTCCAATAATGCACCATTTCTTCCATAAAATTGTTGAAATTAAAACATCTTTTGGTATCCACATATGTATGTCTGGATTTCAGTGGAACAAAACAAAAAAAAAGCTGAAAAAAATTACTAAATCTTTGCCAATTCCACACAGAAATCCTAAAATGGCCCAGACAATATTATTGGCACCTTTTAGAAGTTGTTAGAAATGATTAAATTTCAAGCAGGTGATTCCCCTTAATTTGGAATTGAACTCACCTGTGATGAGTTGCAGGTGTCTGCAAAATAAATATCACTCATTCATCCAGTTTGTATGGAGAAAAGGAGTCATTCTGCTGGTTTGTGTCACTGGGTGTTTGTGTCACCGCAATGAGCTTGAGAAAAGAAAGAAAACTAGAGAATTGTCTGAGGAGGTCAGACACAAGATTGTAGCCAAGCATGGACAATCTCAAGGCTACAAGTCCATCTCCAGAGATCTTGATGTTCCTGTGTCCACCATACACAATGGTATCAGGAAGTTTAAGGCCCATGGCACATTGGCACAGTAGGCAACCTCCCTGGATGTGGCCGCAAGAGAAAACTTGATCTAAGATTACAGCGAAGGATTTTTCGAATGGTGGAGAAAGCACCTTGATCAACTGCCAAACAGATTCAAGCTGACCTTCAGACACAAGGTACGACAGTTTCGACTCGCACCATCCGTCACCAACTCTATGAAAGGGGGTTCTATGGTAGGAGACCCAGGAGGACCCCACTGCTGAGAGAGAGACATAAGAAAGCCCGACTGCAGTTTTCCAAAACCCACCTGAACAAGACAAAATCCTTCTGGGAGAATGTCCTGTGGACAGATGAGACCAAATTAGAGGTTTTTGGTAAAGCACATCATCTCTATGTTTACAGAAAACAAAATGAAGCCTTCAAAGAAAAGAACATCTTCCCTGCAGTCAAACATGGAGGAGGTTCGGTGATGTTTGGGGTTTCTGTGCTGCCTCTGGCACTGGGTGCCTTGAATGTGCGCACGGCATCATGAAACAAGAAAAAGAGCAATCAGAGATTGCAAACCCTCGCCAGAACTAAGGCTTTTGTGTTAAAACAAACATGGCGGCCGAACCACGTGACCGATGACGTCATTTTTTTTTTTTTATAAACTCATTTATTCCTACATGACGCTCAAGAAATTTCATCTTGATCGGATGAAGTTTTGTACTTGTCGAATTATGATGTCATAATGGAGGCACCTATGACATCAACATATTTTATTCCCCATGGAGAGTTCTTTACAATGAGCCATGTCTCAATTTTTTCTATTCAGCGCTTTCCGAGATATCGAGGTGCAAAGTTTTTCGATTTTTCCAAGATGGCGGCCGAACCACGTGACCTATGACGTCAAAATTATCATTAAAAATTTATATAAGTGGAGTTGCACCTATGGTCAAAATTTCCTGTCAATCGGACCAACGGTTGCAGAGAAAATCATATTTATTCTGTGCGGACAAACAAACAGACAAACAAATGAAAAATCGGTCAGAGACCGAGGACTTGCCGGAATGTACATTTTTATTGGCCATTGAGGACAAATATGGCGGCCGAACCACGTGACCGATGACATCATCATTAACATATTTTATTCCCCATGGAGAGTTCTTTACAATGAGGCATGTCTCAATTTTTTCTATTCAGCACTTTTGGACACATAGAGGTGCTAAGTTTTTCGGTTTTTCCAAGATGGCGGCCGAACCACGTGACACATGACGTCATCATTAACAAATTTTATTCCCCATGGAGAGTTCTTTACAATGAGCCATGTCTAAATTTTTTCTGTTCAGCACTTTTGGAGATATAGTGGTGCAAAGTTTTGCCGTTTTTCCAAGATGGCGGCCGACCACGTGACATATGACATCAGCATTAACATATTTTATTCCCCATGGAGAGTTCTTTACAATGAGCCATGTCTCAATTTTTTCTGTTCAGCACTTTTGGAGATTTCGTGGTGCAAAGTTTTGCCGTTTTTCCAAGATGGCGGCCGACCACGTGACTGATGACGTCATCATTTACATATTTTATTCCCCATGGAGAGTTCTTTACAATGAGCCATGTCTCAATTTTTTCTGTTCAGCACTTTTGGAGATATGGTGGTGCAAAGTTTTGCCGTTTTTCCAAGATGGCGGCCGACCACGTGACATATGACGTCATCATTAACATATTTTATTCCCCATGGAGAGTTCTTTACAATGAGCCATGTCTCAATTTTTTCTGTTCAGCACTTTTGGAGATACAGTGGCACAACGTTTTGCCGTTTTTCCAAGATGGCGACCGAACCACGTGACTGATGACGTCATCATTAACACATTTTATTCCCCATGGAGAGTTCTTCACAATGAGCCATGTCTCAATTTTTTCTGTTCAGTACTTTCGGAGATATAGCGGTGCAAATTATTTCGGTTTTTCCAAGATGGCCGCCGAAACACGTGACCGATGACGTCATATATTGGGCACAGTCTATTCCAGGGCAAGACGAATATGTGTGCAAAGTTTGGCGATTTTCCGTGCAACGGTGTAGACGCAGTGCTGCAAACAGACAGACAAACAGACAGACAAACAGACAAACAGACAGACAAACAAATGAAAAATCGGTCAGAGACCGAGGACTTGCCGGAATGTACTTTTTTATCGGCCATTTAGGACAAATATGGCGGCCGAACCACGTGACCGATGACGCATCATTAACATATTTTATTCCCCATGGAGAGTTCTTTACAATGAGCCATGCCTCAATTTTTTCTATTCAGGACTTTTGGAGATGTGGAGGTGCAGAGTTTTTCGGTTTTTCCAAGATGGCGGCCGAACCACGTGACCAATGACATCATCATTAACATATTTATTCCCCATGGAGAGTTCTTTACAATGAGCCATGTCTCAATTCTTTCTATTCAGAGATATGGAGGTGCAAAATTTTTCGGTTTTTCCAAGATGGCGGCCGAACCACCTGACATATGACGTCATCATTAACATATTTTATTCCCCATGGAGAGTTCTTTACAATGAGCCATGTCTCAATTTTTTCTGTTCAGCACTTTTGGAGATTTTGTGGTGCAAAGTTTTGCCGTTTTTCCAAGATGGCGGCCGACCACGTGACTGATGATGTCATCATTAACATATTTTATTCCCCATCGAGAGTTCTTTACAATGAGCCATGTCTCAATTTTTTCTGTTCAGCACTTTTGGAGATATAGTGGTGCAAATTTTTGCCGTTTTTCCAAGATGGCGGCCGACCACGTGACATATGACGTCATCATTAACATATTTTATTCCCCATGGAGAGTTCTTTACAATGAGCCATGTCTCAATTTTTTCTGTTCAGTACTTTCGGAGATATAGAGGTGCAAATTTATTCGGTTTATCCAAGATGGCGGCCGAACCACGTCACTGATGACGTCATCATTGAGGTACAGTATATTAGAGGGCAAGACCATTATGTGTGCAAAGTTTGGCGATTCTCCGTGCAACGGTGTAGACGCAGTGCTGCAAACAGACAAACAGACAGACAAACAGACAGACAAACAGACAGACAGACAAACAAACGAACAGATCAACATACTTGCCGGAAAATTTTTCCGGCAAGTAACAAGACTCGAATGCAATACCCTCTCCTCTGGCGAGGGTAATCAGGAGATTACCAAGGCATTTTGGAGCACAATGTTCAACCCAGTGTCAGAAAGCTGTGTCTCCGTCGAAGGTCATGGGTCTTGCAGCAGGACAATGACCCCAAACACACTTCAAAAAGCACCCAGGAATGGTTCAAGACAAAACGCTGGACTGTTCTGAAGTGGCCAGCAATGAGTCCAGATCTAAATCCCATTGAACACCTGTGGGGAGATCTGAAAACAGCAGTTGGGAGAAGGCACCCTTCAAATCTGGGAGAACTGGAGCAGTTTGCACAAGAAGAGTGGGACAAACTGCCAGTAGAGAGATGTAGGAAGCGCTTGACTGCATTTATTTTGTCCAAAGTTTGTGCTACCAAATATTAAGTCTCGGGTGTCAATAATTCTGTTAATGCCATTTCTTTTTATTTCCTGATTTAAAAGGATATATTAAGTTCTGAATCAAAAACAAAGGATCTGTAATATTAACAGTGAAATAAAGAATTGTGGAGACAAAATACTTTTGTCAATTTCAACTTACTTTTAGAGAGAAAATTTGAGTTATTTGAAAAAAGTGCAAGGGTGCCCAATATTTTCGGCCACGACTGTACATATCCATTGAGGGCGTCTCAAAAAGATGTTTACAGGTTTTAAAGGGCATCTCAAGAGGCTTTTTGAATTTGCCACGCTGAGCGCACAGGAAATATTATATACATATTTACGTATACATGTACAAAATAAAGTGATCCTTTTACAGCCACGATTAATCCCACCTTCTTGAGGAGTCAGCAAGGTTGAGTTTTTGGCCCAATTCTTTCATGAACTGGCTAGTCAAGCTTTAAGTTTAACGAAGTTAGTTCAAGCACGAATTAGTCCTTGAGCCAACCGGCCATTTTTTGAAGTGAATGCTCCGGCGGGGGGAGTAATTCTCATTATGATTTTCCATTAGACCAATGTCTCAAGTGTCAGAAAAGGTGTGATGGACATCTGAGAACGGTAGCTTAGTGCCCGGATGGACGCCATCTTTGAAACCACCCAGCTCGAAAATGCCCATTTGGTGGGGTACATTGTTGCACGTGTATCTGGACTTCTATACTAGCTATCGATGTGCGGTTGACGACTAAATATACGTCCGATGTGTACCGTCTAAATAAAAAATAATATGAAGCATTTTGTTTTAGATTAATTATTATAAAAATCAATTATCGAAAAAAAATCATATATTTTTCAATATTTTATTATTAGACTTGTACTTTTTTTAGTGAAACAACACTGGTATGATTTTCCAAATTATGCATTGTGCTACACCGTTTATCTGTCTATAAAAATAACTCAAAAACTAAAACATATCATCCACCACGAGTGTACACAAAAAATATATGAAAAGGCATGCACTTTCCACAAACCGAAACTATGTCAGTTGGAATTTCCCGCCGATAATCAACCCACAGAACCCAGTGCCGAAAGTGACGTCAGTCTATTCTATATCTATATTCTATATTCTATATCTCAGTCTGAGATTTGTTGCGGTGACCTGATTAATTTCTGAGGGGGGGGGGGGGGGGGGGTGGGTGGCTTAAGAACTAAAAGTGAACATGTTAGATGGCGCCACATACAACTCTATTATAGAGTTGTATTGTGGCGCCATCTAACATGTTCACTGACTTGGATGAGTATGTCTATGTAAGCTGGCGAGCTTTTCGGATATCGGAGTAATCTAACGTCAGTCTTTTTGTTCTTTCAGCTGAGATGGCCGGTGTCGAGGCGAAACGGGCGAAGATTGAACCTGAGTCCGGAACGTGCATCCTGTGCAGCAAGAAGTCGCCACTCTCTGAACTAAGCAAGGCAGCGGGCAACAGTTCTTGGAAGACATTGTGTGACGCAGCCGCAGTTAGAAACTTTTATCCAATTCTAAAGCTAGTCCAAGAAGGCGCAGTTGAACTTCCTAATATTCCAATATTATACCATAGGGCTTGTAGATCAGACTTCACTCACAAAAACCACCTAGCTACTTTGACCAATGCAGCTAGAAGTTCTTCAGTTGATACTGGCGATGCGGTGCGACGGCGATCATCACGGGAAGAGACAGGATCAACTTCAACGGTCTACGATGATAAATGCATTTTTTGCCAGCGTGCTTCAAAATTCATAAAAGGCAGTCGTACCCGTGAAACAGTTGTCTTGGCTGTTGAACTTCGAGCAGATAAGACAATAAGAGATGCTGCGACAGCTCGCAATGATGAGAGAGTTTTGGCATTGACTACACGAGATATGGTTGCAGCTGAGGCTCACTACCACTTCTCCTGCTATAGAAACTACACACGGCCCCAAAAACCTCAAGTAGAAACTGACATTGAAGATAATATCGAGAAAAAAGAAATGATACGATGTATATTCAATTTCATTCGCACTGACTTGTTCTTGAACCCGAGGATTGTTCCAATAGTTGATGTTGCAACAGATATCCTGTCTTCAGATACATTTTCAGTTGATGTTCGTGACTCCATCAAGAAGAATCTGCAGCGCACATTACAAAGAGAGTTTGGAGAATCGCTCATCTTCTTCAATGTGAAACACCGTGTATACTTGATGCCCGATAATCTGACAAAGCGAGAGATTGCTGCAGAGTGCATAAACCTGAAAGCAGAAGTGAAAGCATTTGAACGAACGGACGGTGAAAGTAACATTGTGCGTGCAGCTACTTCACTGCGACACCAGATCAAAGATGCTCATTACAATGAACGTTGGCCGCCTCAGCCAGCAGAACTCACTTCAGATTACGTGAAGATACCAGATTCTCTTCGTGTATTTCTGCATACTTTGATTTGCGGGAGTGGGGGTAGCTCTGCGCGTGCCGACACACTGGTATGGTCGATGGCTCAAGATATCATCAATGCTGTACACCGGGGTACCATCAGAACATCGAAGCATGTCCTACTTCCGTGGGTCATGAAAACGCTCACCGGTAATACAGAGGTCATCAGAATATTGAATCGACTCGGGCACGGATGTTCGTACACAGTTCTGGAAGAAATCGAGACAGCGCTATGCATAGACAAATTAGCAAGTGTGGAGAAAGATACAGTACCACTTCCGTCACATGTGCACCCTTCGGTCCCGACTGTATTAGCATTCGATAACATCGACAGGCTAGAGGAATCGCTGAGTGGTGGCGGAACATCGCATCGCGTCAACGGTATCATCGTCCAACCGAAGTCGCAGTCGTGTTTGCCGCCCCAACCTCCATCGGCAGTATCCAAAGCAGATAAGAAGCGATCTATCCCGTCATCCAGCGATTTAGTTCCAATATACAGCGGTGGGAAACGAGAGGGCCCACCTGCAATCAAGCCTGCAGATCTTTCTGACACTCTTGCAGGCGCAACATCCCTTGCGCAGCGCCGAAATCACGTATGGATTATGACTCGCATGCTGGAACCATGCGACCAGACAATCAGTTCGTGGACTGGTTTCAACATCATGACTAGAGATCGTGTTCAGGTGACGGAAGATGTAGTTGGCTACCTGCCGACTATAAACGCGCCTGCCACAGATATGGCAACAGTGCAAGAAATCCTCAGAGAAGCTCTGAACATCATGTCATCACTTCAGCTTGAGCGTATACCGGTGGTGCTAGACCAGGCACTATTTGCTAAGGCGACCGAAATAGCATGGAAAGATGTCGATCGATATGGAAGAATCGTGCTCATGATGGGGAACTTCCATACCATCTGTAACTTCATGTCGAGCATTGGGAAAATGTTTGGAGATGCAGGCCTTCGGGATGTAGCTGTTGAGTCAGGAGTAATCGCTGAAGGTTCCATCAACAGGGTTCTGGAAGGCAAGCAATACAACCGTGCTGTGCGACTCCACAAGTTGATGTACGAGGCACTAATGCGCATCATTTGGAAGGGCTTCCAGGTGTGGATAGAAAGCAATCATCCTGACAAGGAACCCCAGATTCGAAGCACTGACCTCAAAATTCGCAGCATCAAGGAGGATGTTTGCCACGAGACTCTCGCTGCTGCTCTCGATGATGATTCATGTGTACAGAGCTTTGACATGTTCGCGAAATACCTACATTTTCTGCGAACCAAACATGGAGACCTGGCTCGCTTCTGGATGATGTATATTGATATGGTAGAGACCCTGCTGGGGTTGATTCGTGCGGATAGAGAAGGCGACTGGATGCTTCACTTGGCTTGTGTCAGAAGAGTGATCCCTTGGTGTTTCGCAATGAACAAGGTGAACTATGCTAGATATCTACCAGTGTACTATGCACAGATGACGCAACTCCACGAAACATGCCCCGAGTTGTACAGGCATTTCAATCAAGGCTACTTCTCCGTACAGCTTAGACCAGGGAATCCATTTGCCAGAATCGCTGTTGATCAGACAACAGAAGAAACAGTAAACAAAGATACGCAAACAGCTGGAGGAACACGAGGGTTTAGTCTTCGACAAGGGGCTGTGTCACGATACTATCTAACTGCAGAAAATCGGGCTACTGCACTGAGGCAACTACGAGAAACTATCCTTGTGAATGGCAGCGACACATCTCACGCCAAGCACCCTGACTTGTCTACTTCTCGCATCAAACGTGATGAGTCTGGCGTCACAGCTATCTGTGATCTACTGGAAAATGACTGGACCAATCCATTCGCCGATGATCCGTCATGTCTTCTCAGTATATCTACCGGAGCGGCTGCGAGGGAGGACGTTTCTAATGACCTACTCAACACCCTGCAAAAGGGGGAAGCGGCATATCAAAGCTTCCAGAAACGTCTTGAAGAGGGAACAGGCTTTCATGACACATTGAACAAGCTAAACTTGAAGACCTTTGGTAAGATCAAGCAGAAAGTTGTGAAGGGCACAAACAAGGAGATCGTCCTGAGAGCTGACAGACAACTGTTTGCCACCATGATACTCATCGCCAAGACAAGGAACCTCGACATGCAACTTGTCCTTTGTCACCCACTAGGGCCGTTACCATGGTCTTTGGCAAACGTTGATGGGTCAATGAAAAAAACGAACAAAGCTGCACTTGCGAAACACATGGAAGGTCTTGTGGAACCAGCCGAGAACGTTGACAAGCGAAGTGCAACAATAATTGATGCGATGGCTCTCATACAAAAGATGCATGGCGAGAACGACACGTTCGAAGAACTATCTGACCGCATCCTTGCTGCAGCGCTTCACGCTGGTCAAGGCAGTGAGCGCATCGATGTTGTCTTTGACACATACACAGAAGAATCCATCAAAGCAGCTGAGCGTGTGAACCGCGGTTCAAATGAAGGCATCAGTTTCAGCGAGATCAGACCCGCACACAAAATCATGAACTGGCGGCGTCTCCTTGCTTGCAGCCAGACAAAGGAGAAACTGGTTGTGTTTCTGGCGGAGTCGTGGAAACATGAAACAAATCGCGAAAAGCTAGGCAACAGAACACTGTATGTCACCTGTGGTGAAAAATGTCTGGTACTGACCCGCGATAGGTGGAAGTTGGTGCAAGCACTCGAATGTAGCCACGAGGAAGCAGACACGCGTATGTTTCTCCACGCAAAGCACGCCGCTACCCACTACAAGACGATCATCTTAGTGGCAGATGACACCGACGTTCTGATCATCAGTCTTCATCTCAGCAGAACCATCGATAGTCAGCTCTTCATCAGACGAGGAACAAAGGTTCGAGTCAGAATGATCGACGTTGGAAAGTTGGCTGCGGTATTGGGGTCTGGAGTTTGCAGTGCATTGCCAGGGCTTCATGCATGGAGCGGGTGTGACACTGTGAGTGCTCTGGCTAGCCAAGGAAAGATAAAGGCTTTGAAGCTTGTGCAAGCGAATGAGCTGTATCTTCAAGCATTCACAGATCTGGGATCTTCGTGGAATGTACCAACAGACGTCTTCAATAGCATTCAGGCCTTCACGTGTCAGCTGTACGCCAAGAACACGAAGATCGTCGGTGTTAATTCGCTCCGTTATCACATGTTCTGTGCAAAGAAGGGCCAGATCGAATCTGGACAATTGCCGCCTTGTGAAGACTCCTTGATGCAGCATACGCTTAGGGCCAACTATCAGGCGGCTATCTGGCGACGCAGCCTTGAAAACCTACCAGACGTCCCAACACCATCAGCAGGACATGGTTGGGAACTCGATGATGGCGGTTCGCTCACAATCCGATGGATGGCGGGTCTACCAGCTCCAGATGTCGTCTTGAATCTCATCTCATGCACATGCAGAAGGACGTGTCGACCGTCAGATTGCTCCTGCATACTGAATGGGTTGAAGTGCACTGTTGTGTGTAAGCTGCAGGGATGCTCCAACATGGTGCAGGATGATGCTATCGTGGCTCAGGATGCCAATGACTCTGATGGCGACTCTGATGATTAACTTTGTGTGCACTGTATATTGTATAGCATATGTTGTTCTCTATTATAATGCAGGCCAAATTGCCTGAAAATCTTTATAGACAGATAAACGGTTTAGCAAAATGTATAATTTGGAAGATCATACCGGTATTATTTGACTAAAACATGACATGTTCAATGATACCTCCGCTTGCTTATTAGGAATATACATCGTATGGTGTTAAAATCAGCTCCATACGTCTTTCCAAACTCTAGTAATGAATAATTAATATAATTGGCGGCAATTTTGAAATCCAAGATGGCCACCAAAGTGCAGATTTCCTATGTAACAATTTCCGCCTGCTTATTAGATATCGTATGGTGTTAAAATCCTCTCCGTACGACATTCCTAACTTGCGTTATCGTCAGAATAGATAATGCCAGCGGCGGCCTAAGTCATTTTATGCCTCTTTACATTTATTTGTTGTAAACTCGTGGTGGATGATATGTTTTAGTTTTTGAGTTATTTTTATAGACAGATAAACGGTGTAGCACAATGCATAATTTGGAAAATCATACCAGTGTAGTTTCACTAAAAAAAGTACAAGTCTAATAATAAAATATTGAAAAATATATGATTTTTTTTCGATAATTGATTTTTATAATAATTAATCTAAAACAAAATGCTTCATATTATTTTTTATTTAGACGGTACACATCGGACGTATATTTAGTCGTCAACCGCACATCGATAGCTAGTATAGAAGTCCAGATACACGTGCAACAATGTACCCCACCAAATGGGCATTTTCGAGCTGGGTGGTTTCAAAGATGGCGTCCATCCGGGCACTAAGCTACCGTTCTCAGATGTCCATCACACCTTTTCTGACACTTGAGACATTGGTCTAATGGAAAATCATAATGAGAATTACTCCCCCCGCCGGAGCATTACTTTTGGTCTGGCTCAAGGACTAAATTTGTAACTTGTTCAGGGTGCCGGCAATAGCTCGCCTACTCTTCCCGAAGGACACCACGGGGTCTTACCATCCACCAACACAGGACACCCAGTTAACGTTCATCCGAGGGACGACAGATTGATGGCCATTGACTGACGCACACACATAATTCTCTAGCAAAGCAAGTTGTAGATAAATCAAAAAATGCATATTGATTTTAATGCTGCATTAGAGCTGTGTAACATTAATGTGGTTTTAAAGTTTGGTTTAATCAATCGTTCCTCGCATCCTTTTGTAGATGCAAACATCATTGTTGCACATATATCTTTATGCTGTTCAGTTGATCAGAGGAATCAATAATGATGTTTAGAATTCAATAACCACTTCACACTTGCCTCAATTGATCGAGATATGTACATAAATGACACTGAAAGACACAATTTGGAATGTGCGGTTTAAAGAAAATAAAAAAAAATAAAAAAACAGCCCTTGAAAAGGAAGCAAAACAAACAAAAAATCATCACATTTGCCACAGCATATCAGAGGTGATTCGTTTAAGAATTTCCACCTTGTGGCATAAACAAGAGTTCTCTCTGGATACTGGGGTCCATCCCCGCTGCCTGCTTCCTTGTTGGTGTTATATCCGTTACCAAGGTAATTTTGTTGAACACTCCTCTCCCGAAATAATCCGCAACGACAGAAAATCCATCCTTCGAGTGCTCCAACTGAAAAATAAAACAGGAGGAAAAAACTTCGTACAAGCTGGATAATATATATATATATTCTGCAACTTGTTCCACTGATATTTTAACAGGCAAAACTATCCTCCTCACCTTCATATGAGGTCGGCTGGGAAACGTTAATGGAACAAGTCTTTGGAGAACTGACTGGACCTGCTTGACTTTCATCTGTAGCCAATTTGGAAAGGATTAGCAATTTGATTAAGGTGTCAGCGACACCTTACCAAGTCTTTGTGATCTTTGTCCACTAGTTAACGATGACCAGACTAGTATAGAAAGCAGAAAGTATGCTGCCAGAGGGACGGCACATCTCGTTAAGCAATGCCCTGTGTGCGAAACACAAATCTGACAGCTTATAGTCTCACCGGCAATCGAACCTAGACTAGGCAGCTCACAGGTAAGTGTGCTACCTCCGCACCATCCCATTACACAGACTCTGCAACTATGATGGAAAAGAAAAGTTCCAGATGTCCAGTCATTTTGAATAAAACAACATACCTTGTTGTAAAACTGCTCATACAAATTGTGGGTTTGCTCTTGTGCTTTCAGAAGGTCCAAAACTTTGCGATTTTCAGGGAGGCAAGCTGGACATTCGGAGTCGTTTTCTGCATACGTTTCAAAGCAGTGCTGGTGATATGCGTGGCCACAAAGAAAATTCACCGATGGCAACTCCAGTGGGTGTTTGCAAACACTGCACTTGGTCATCTGAAAAATCTTCGCACTGCACAGACAGGAAAACAAGTGCTTCGATCACAAGAGCATCACAAGGCATTTAAAGGTATATAAAGGTGTTTCCTGCTATATTGGGATGGAAACGGACGCCAGAAGCAGAAGACGGGAATATTTTTTCATTTTTGAGAAAAAAACGTTTCAACGGACGAGGAATCCGGAAAAACAAGTAAACTTTGGTTTTGCCTTTTCTTGCAGCATCCCAAAATTGACAAAATTATTTGCAAGAGCAAATGGCAATGTGATAACGAGCAAAATCTGCCAGCAACCCTCTTCTGGTGAAACTGGCAAAATCAACACTCTTTGCTCACCTTCACTCCTTCATTGCTCTTTACTCCCACCTCTGGAACAAACTCCCCCACTCTCTTCAATCCCACTCCTCCCTCCAGGTCTTTAAAACAGCTGTTCACCACCATCTATTATCTTCCCCCATCCAAAGCCTTGATCTCTTCTACCCCCGTTAATTCACCCCAGATCCTTTTTTTTTTAAAATACTGAATTCTTTCTTCGAAGTGCTAGCAGTGTCCATGTGTTCCCCACCCCCCCCCCCCCCCCCCCCCATTGTAGACGAGCAATTTTTTGGTATAGTTTGTGCTTTGGGCCCCTGCTGACTTCTCTTTTACCCATGGACAAGATTTTTTTCTCATCTCAATTCAATTGCACTCCCTTTTCTTCTGAAAGTTTCATTCCACCTTCTCCAATTCAACTGCACAGATTTCATAATCACCCAGGAATCAAACCATTCACCCAAAGCCTTAAATATTTTGCCAACAAAAAGATAACGTTTGTAAGGAATGCACACATTCAGTCAGACTACAATACAGACCTGGACTTCAGCTCCTGGACCTGATGTTGGATGCCTTCCGTTTCCATTTCAAATTGACTGATCATTCTTTCATTATCGGCAATTTCTTGCTGTTCCTGCTGCAATCGTCGAATAACATAATCCTTTACTGAAGCCAAAGTTGCTGTCGAGTTCCGAGCCAATGTTTGCACGACTGCAAAAGGAGGACAAAATTAAATTACACAATGATACAATCTCACAAATACAGCAGTCCTGTTATAAGGAGAGTGCGGTAACAAGTGCAGTTATAACCAACGGCATCTTCGGTGGTAGACGCGTCTCTTATGCCGCCATTGAAAGCAGCATTGTTGTCTCTTCCTAATTCACCACAAAAGTGATTGTCTGTGTTCTAACTTGCCCATTTACACAGGGACAAGTGAAATCAAAACAGATTGTTTTCATGGAATTGTATTTTATGTTTTTTTTTGTATACTGAATCGAGGCTCGTGAAAGAGCTAACATTTATTTCACAAACAAATCAACCAGACAAACAAAATATACAAAAAGAGGGAGCGGAAGACAAGATGGGGAGAGAAGGGGAAGCACACAACCACAACATTTGAGAGCAGGGAGAAGTGTGGGAGGGAGAGGACTTGGGGGCAGGAGGCGTGGGAAGGGGAGAGGTATAAAACACCTTCATCACCATTGATGAAGACCAGAAAAAGCACAGGGCCCAGAACACTACCTTGGGGAACTCCAGCCTGAACAGGAAGAGGAGATGAGAGAAACCCATTCAGGGCCACACGTTGACTACGACCAGAGAGGAAGTCCGCCAGCCATGCGTGGAGATTTCCATGGATACCAAAGGAGGAGAGTTTGGTGAGCAGAGCAGGGTGCCAGACCGTATCGAAGGCACGTGAAATGTCAAGGGAGACAGCTCTAATTTCCTGTTTGGCGTTGAGGACCTCCATCCATTGTTGAGAAAGCAGAAGCAGCATGTCCAGAGTAGAGTGACCAGGTCTGAAACCAAATTGATGATCAGAGATCAAGCCATTGGAGAAGAGGAAAGATTTCATATCTGAAGCAATAATGGATTCCATGACTTTGCTGATAATTGGGAGAAGGCTGATTGGTCTGTAGTTGCTAGGATCTGTTTTTGCACCTTTTTTGTGCAAAGCGGTGATGTTGGCTGATTTCCAAGCAGATGGCAGATGACCTTGAGCAAAAGAGAGGGTGAAGAGAACAGAAAGAGGGAGTGAAAGAGCGGAAGAACATGATTTTAGGACCCGTGGGCTGATGCCGTCAGGACCAGTTGCAGAATCAGAGTCGAGGGTTGACAGAAACTTTTCCACCTTGTCAGGAGGAAAGGACACAGAGTCCAGGAGCAGCTGGGTACGACTGGGTACGGTGGGTACAGAGAGGGATGGGTTTGGGACACAAGATTTAGAGGCAAACACAGAGTTGAGGCATTCAGCTTTTTCACGTGCGGAGTCAGCCGTTAAGTCGTTTGAGGTGAGGGAGGGGATGGTGGGGGAACAAACACCAGAAACAGATTTGACCAGACGCCACCAGGATTTGGAAGAGGGAGACAGATAAGAGAGTTCGGTCTTGAGAACGGTGAGATATTGTTTCCTGGCTCTCCTGAGGGTGGACACACACTTGTTTCGGGCTTTGTGAAAGGAAATGAGATTTCCTTCCGTTGGATTTGCTTTCCAGGAGACGAAAGCAAGTTGTTTCAGGGCAACAGCCTCACCACAAGATTCCGTGTACCATGGACGGGAGGAAGGGTATGACAACTGAAGACGAGATGGGATAAATCTGTGCATGAGAGAGAGCAATTTACTTTGAAAGAATTCCCAGGATGAGTTGATGTCAGAGGCGGTAGAGATGGGAGACCAGTCCAGATGATTGATGGCTGCTTGAAGACCGACAGGCTTGAAGGCCTGACAGCATGAGAATCCCCCACAATGTTTCCAGACAATTCAGTAAAAGCATGCCAAGTATATTCAAAGGGAAATTCCATAATTACCATTTATTACAATTACTGGACTGAACCACCTTGAGAGGCCATTTTTTCCCCGCAGAGCAGGGTTTGGCCTTTTTCGAGCACCGTGGTCCCCTTTTTGAAACAATGTTTTATGGCCGGATGCCCTTCCTGCCGCCAACCCTGTTAGTCGCCTCTTGCGACACACAGGGAATTACCAGTGAGCTGGTACTCGATTTGCCGACCTCGGAAGGATGACGGGCTGAGTCAACCCCCCTGGTGTTAATTCAGTGATCGACCGGGATTCGAACCCAGGATCCTAGGATCCCAAGCCGGCACCCTAACCGCTAAGCCAACACACACAAACAATTACTGGACTATTTATTTCAATTAGAGGAAGAGAATTACTGTTGTGTTTACAATTTATTATTACAACTAGAAACACCCAAAAGTGTGTGTGTGTGTGTGTGTGTGTGTGTGTGTGTGTGTGTGTGTGTGTGTGTGTGTGTGTGTGTGTGTGTGTGTGTGTGTGTGTGTGTGTGTGTGTGTGTGTGGTTTCAGGGAAGAAAGCAAATACATATTTGGAGGTTTGTTGAAGGGGGAGGGCCAAGGTGTCAATCCTGGACCCACTTTGAACTGGAGCTAAAAATAGGGGCAATACCAATGGGCATTCACCCGGTAGAATATTGTCAAGTCCGTAGTCGATGAACACCAGCCTTGGACGAATAGCCGGACGGTCTTTAATTCCGAGGTGAACGGCCGAATTATTGGCAGTGTTTTTTTAATGGCGCGTGCGGAAGGTGCTTACCGGAAGGCGAAGGTGCTTTTATGGTGGAAGGCGGCGAGGTGTTTACCTGAACGAAACACATGGGTTGATTCTCAAAACCCACGAACAAAGAAACACGACACAACAAATAAAAGATGCCACAATAATGATTTAATGAAAATAAATGCAAGACGAAATAAAGGTTGAGGTAACTAAATTTCCTAACATGAGAATCCCCCACTCAGACACATATACGAACAAGGGGAAAGATAAAATAAAAATAAATGTTCCCTTTTTAAACGGCTGGCACTCCGCTCTGGTCCAAAATGCGTTGAGGGGCTTGCTGGTTGCTGCCGCAGAAGCACCCCAAAAATGGCGCCGCGCATCAAAAACACCCAGGCATGAAGTAAGCAGCCAAGACGGCCCTTCCTCGCTTCCCCCGTCAAGTGTCACGCAGACCCCAGCTTCCGCCGAAGAGCACCACAGTCCAAAAACACCCCTCCTCTAACAGGGCAAAGGTTCCACAAAGCTCCAAAAAGTTCTTCCTCCCTCCTCTCGAAGACGTCACTCTGACCAATCCTGAGCCCCATCGAATCACCCCGTGTCTCCACAACCAATGACAAAGCTCGAGGCCTGGCCTGACAGTTACGATCCTTTGGAGGCGGGGTTTAGTTGTCGATCGACAAGGTTCGGGCTTCTGTCGGCAATTATGCCGGCTATGGTTGGTTAATGGACGGGTGTTGTTAAAAACTTGAGTCTTTATGGCCGGCCTTGATATAATTGTAAAAACATAGGGAAAACCCACCGAGGGCAACTACATACTGGGGTGGAAACTAATCTTAACCTCTATCGAGTTACCATAGCTTGACCCCTCATGTGAAGACATAAGCTCCAGTTACAACTTGAGCTCCAATTTCCCTACTTAATACATCGAGATGTCTCCTACTCGTCCACGGTCCATGCTATACCTATACGATCCTATCTCCACTATGGTAATCCATCATCTACCCCACAAACGTAATAATATGATAACCAGGGAACCACTGGTAGGCATGGATGACCCACAAAATATTAACGGAGAAGAAAGTACATACCTATTTTGGCGGGGGGAGGGGGTGGGTAAACACATAAAACATTTTTTCTAATGCTGCGAACAAACTTTGGTACATCACAGTTGATGAAGGTTGTGGTCGTTTCATCTTAATCATGTGTGTAGCTCTATTGGTGAGGGGGGTAGGAGAGGACGGGTTAAACCTGGATCCACTTTGACCACCCCACTAGACCCCAATTTTTTAATGCCATGAACAAACTCGAGTTCCAACATACCAAATATCATTTTAGCCAAGATTGGTTACAATCCCATCAGCAGTTTCGGAGAAACTCAAATGAAGAGTGGAAAAGCGGGAGGGCCGACGGGAGTTGTGGGAGATATGTTGAAGGCAGCAGGAAGTTGGGGTGTGAAGAGAATGACAGAGATCTGTAATCTGGTGGTGAAAGAAGGTCGCATTCCAGTGGATTGGGAACTGAGTACCCTCGTCCCTCTATACAAGGGGAAAGGTGACCCTCTGGAGTGTGGCTCGTACCGAGCGATAAAGTTATTGGAGCATGGAATGAAGGTATTGGAAAGGGTGTTGGAGAGGAGGATAAGGAAGAAAGTGAAGATCGACAAAATGCAGTTTGGATTTATGCCAGGAAGAGGAACGACAGATGCACTTTTCATTGTGAGGCAGTTGCAGGAGAAGTACATGGAGAAGAGGAAGAGGTTGTTTTTTGGGTTTGTTGATCTGGAGAAAGCATTCGATAGGGTTCCACGCAAAGTATTGACATGGGCATTGAGGAAGTTAGGAGTGGAGGAATGGTTGATCAGAGTAGTGATGGCAATGTACAAAAGAGCGCGCACAGCTGTAAGGACGAAGGACGGGAACAGTGGTGAGTTTGAGGTGAAGGTGGGAGTGCATCAGGGGTCGGTACTAAGTCCACTACTATTTGTAGCTGTGATGGAGGTGCTGGCTCAGAACGTAAAGGAGGGTTTACCGTGGGAGTTGTTGTATGCAGATGATCTGGTGTTGATTGCGGAAAGTAAGGATGGACTGAAGGAAAAGATGAACAAGTGGAAGGAATGTATGGAGACAAAAGGTCTGAAGGTGAATATCAGAAAGACGAAGGTGATGGCAAGTGGTAAAGCATGTGGTGAGGTGGAAAGAACTGGGAAGTGGCCGTGTGCTGTGTGCAGGAAGGGTGTCGGAGTGAACTCCATTCAATGTACAATGTGTGCTGAGTGGGTTCATCAAAAATGTAGTGGTCTGAGAGGGTCATTTACCAGTGTGGCAGCTACATTCAAATGTAAGGTGTGCACAGAAGGAGCTGCAGATGGAGGAAATGTTGAGTTGGATTTTGGAGACGGCGTGAAGCTGGAAGGTGTGAAAACATTTTGCTACCTCGGAGACATGCTGAATGGAGAAGGTGGATCAGACTCGGCAACGGTTGCTCGAGTGAGATGTGCATGGAAGAAGTTTCGGGAACTGAGTGGCGTGCTGATGAGGAGGAGAGTGTCGCTGAAGCTGAAGGGAAAGGTGTATGCTGCATGTGTGAGAAGTGTTATGATTTATGGGAGCGAGACATGGGTAATGAACGTAGAGCAGCAACGAAGGCTGGAAAGGGTGGAAATGCAAATGGTTCGATGGATGTGCGGAGTGTCGTTGAGAGAGAGGAAGACAAATGATGAATTGCGAAAGATGATGGGAATATTGCCTGTGATTGATGCTGTGAAGAGGAACAGGTTGAGATGGTTTGGTCATGTGTTGAGGAAGGATGAAAGTGACTGGTTGAGAAGAGTGATGGAAGTTAATGTAGAAGGAAGTAGAGGACGGGGAAGACCGAGAAAGACTTGGCGAAAGATGGTGGAAGAAGAAATGCGGGCAAGGGGGTTAACAAGGAGAGATGCAGAAAATAGGGCAAAATGGAGAAGATTGTCATGGGGACCGCAAGGCTAACCCCCGCTCTAGCAGGGAAAATGGCCTTAAAATGCATGTTGTTGTTGTTGTTGTTGTAGTTTCGGAGAAGTTGCAAGTGTTTACTGACGGACTCACAGACGGGCAACGCTTCATCACATAAGCTCCCCGGAACTACGTTCCAGACGAGCTAGAAATAAAGGTTGGTTTGGGCGTTTCATAGCACAAGGTCACCATTGCCCTGATTCACCCAAACTATTTCCTGCTTGTACCGTATTACGTCACAAAGCTAACAAGCAATTTTGATGCCAGAATTCTCCGAAAGGAAAGTCCATTTGGCAAGGCTGCACCCAGGCATCACAATTTGTACAAATCACACGCAACTTACCCAACAATGGCAACATCAGGTTGTTCGAATCAATGTGCTCCAAAACTTCCACAATGTATGGTTTGCAGTTCTCTTCCTTGCCAGCAAAGTAGCCTAAAACCTGTTCCCACAATCCACTCTCTTTATCCCCAAACTTTTTACAAGTTTCTATGACGTGCGCGTAATCATCGTTGTCCATGTGATACTGAACAACCTGTTGGTAACTGGGAAACATAGAGCAAGACACACAAGATTTAAAAATAAATAAATGAAAGCATTACCATGTCACTTATTATTGCATTACTCACAGTTGCCCTGGTCCCTGGTGTTGGGCTAGCGGCTAGGGTGCCGGCTTAGGATCCTAGTGATCCTGGGTTCGAATCCCGGTCGATCGCTGAATTAACACCAGGGGGGTTGACTCAGCCTGTCATCCTTCCGAGGTCGGCAAATTGAGTACCAGTTCACTGGTAATTCCCTGCTTGTCGTTAAAGGCGGCAAAAAGGGTTGGCGTCAGGAAGGGCATCCGGCCGTAAAACATTGCTTCAAAAAGGGGACCAAAAAAAAAACAACAACAACCACGGTTCCCGAAAAAGGCCAACCCCCGCTTGCGGGGAAAAATGGCCTCTAAACGGTTGTTTTTGGGTTTGGTTCACAGTTGCCATATCTTGCCTTTGGATAAATCACAAGCTCCCGAGAGATCAATTTTCATAATGTAATTTTAAAAGTTACACAATCAAGAACAAACAAGAACTAGAAAGAGCAATCAGAGATTGCAAACCCTCGCGAGGACGTGTTTTTAGTGGTTTTTAAGGCTTTTGTGTTAAAACAAATATGGCGGCCGAACCACGTGACCGATGATGGCATCATTATTTTTTTTCTCCACCAATTTATCCCTACATGATGCTCAAGAAATTTCATCTTGATTGGATGAAGTTTTGTACTTGTCGAATTATGACGTCATAATGGAGGCACCTATGACATCATCATTAACATATTTTATTCACCATGGAGAGATCTTTACAATGGGCCATGTCTCAATTTTTGGCGATGCAGCGCTTTCGGAGATATAGAGGTGCAAGGTTTTTCGGTTTTCCAAGATGGCGCCCATACCACGTGACCTATGACGTCATAATTATCATTAAAAAACATTATACAGGTGGAGTTGCACCGATGGTGAAAATTTCCTGTGAATTGGATCAACGGTTGCAGAGAAAATCATATTTATTCTGTGCAGACAAACAAACGGACTCGAATGCAATACCCTCTCCTCAGGCGAGGGTAATAACCGCAACAACATCCTGTGGTACAATATATATATGGAGATGAAAAGCTGGATGTCATCGGCGAAGCAGTGGAATTGGAGACCATGACGGCGGATTAAGTGACCGAGGGGGGACAGGTAAAGGATGAAGAGGAGGGGGCCAAGAACTGAACCTTGGGGTACACCTTGGGGGAGGGGAGCAGTGGGGGATTTGCAGTTATTGATGGACATGAACTGGCGTCTGTCAGAGAGGTATGATTTAATCCAAGAAATTAATTTTTGATAGATAAAGGTGATATAATATAACAAATTTCATGAAACATTTACATTTTGTAGTCCATTGTATAATTTAAATAAACATGAATGCAAATTTTGCATGTGGAAAAAGTAAGTACACCCCTACATTTATCATAATACCGTAGAGATCCGTAACAATATTATATATATATATATATATATATATATATATATATATATATATATATATACACGGTGTGTGTGTATGTATATATAATTTTATATATATTTATATATATATATATATATATATATATATATATATATATATATATATATATATATATATATATATATATATATATACATACATACATACATACATACATACATACATATATATATATATAATATATATATATATATATTGTGGATTTGAGAATTGTTGTAAATATCACCCTTCGTAGTGTAAAGGTCTAAGGTCGTCCTAGTTAAATCCATATACATGCACGTAGCAAATCATATATCCTTCTAAATAGTTATTTCCTTATTATGTGTATTAGTTTAAGGCTGTGTCTTCCATTAATTGACACTGCATTGCACCGAATTCAAATAAGATAGGTCCCCTTTCGTTTCGATCCCAGCGGTGCGAGTGGTTTTCTATCCCAGCGGTGCGAGTGGTTTTCTATCCCGCAAGACGCCATTGGCCATGTGCTCTGTCTCGGAGAAGAAGGGGGGAGGAGCCGCCAAATCACGGGCGTGGCCCGCCCCCTCGTCACCAGGTGGAGCCAGGAAGCCCTCGCGTCCAACCAGGACTCAGTGGGTATGGCTTGGTAGGGCGTGTGATATAACCCGCAGCGCGACGCCCCCACCGAGAGATGAGTGAGGAGAGGCGATCAAATAAGAAGGGAGAGGCACTCGGCAAGTTCACTTGAGTTTCAAAGGGGGTCACGCATTGCGAGCGAATGCTATTAAGAGAACGCATTGAGCCACTGAAGAGCGCATTGTTCACTGTTATCAGTACTGCTTCGCTTGTTACATACTCGGCTGAACCGAGAGGGTAACCGCCAAAGCCGGCCTACCGTTGCCCTGTGATAGTTCCGCACACACCAAACGACGTGCGGGGAGCTCCCGCCGTCTGGTTCATCTGCTTCGCGGTGCGAGTTGGGGACTGGAGAACGAGCTACCTGGATGCCATACCCGAACCATCTCCTCCAGCCAATCCTACCTGCATTCTCCCCCCGTGTAAGTCTGACTGTCGTCCGTCTTCTATGTTGTCCTGGGGGTTAAGTAAGCTTGTATAGGTAAGTTAGAATTGCACTGTGTCTTCTGGTCCTTCCATCCTTTGTCTTTATTTTCTTTTCTTTCCTTCTCCTTGGTTCTTTTGATTGTGTACATAATAGTTAGTAATAAATTATATTTGTATTTCCTACCTTCGTTCTTCTTCTTCATGCTCGTCCGGTCGTCTTTGTGATTTCCCCATTGAAAACCTGTGGCGCGATTTTGGCCAACGTTTCAGGATCGGGCTTAGTCTCTGCTAATGGTTCGTGCCGCGGTTGCTAATCCGCTCGGCAATTAACATCTGTCCGCGGTCGCGAACGGGGTTGCGCACCTGCCTCTCCGGAGGGAGCTTGGGCAACTTCAGGACTCACGTCGGTCAGTCATAGACAAGGGGATTAATCCCCCCTTCTTAAGGGGAAAAAGGCCGACGTAGAGATCCGTAACAATCGGTGTCAGGAGCGAGATTCGGACCTGAAGTGCGCTTAGCGCACTCAAAATTATGAGTGGCCCAAAATTTTATTTTATTTAACATCCTAAATTTAAAATCGTGCCATGGATAGTCAAGGCGATCGGGTGCCGGTGGGAGAATTAGAGGGTTTAGAGTCGACCCAGGACCCCGGGGAAATGTATATGGGGGAGAGAGAGGAGGAGAGCAATGGTGATGTGGTTGCGGGGGTATCAGGCACACGAGATGGCGGCGCCTCGCACATGTCGGCGAGAGCCACGGCCTTTGTACCAACGGTGGAAGACATGCAATTATTTCTGGCTGAAATGAGGGCCCTATTGGCCGAGGAGAGGAACAAATCAAGGACAGAAATGGAGGGAATGGAAAGCAGAATGATTGGAGTAATGAGGGCCAATGGAAAGCAATTGAGAAATCTAATTAAAGAAACTAATGAGGGGTTGGCGAGGGGGCAAGCCGCATATGAGGTGAGGGAAGCCGAGAGGGAAGACATTGGCCGCAGATCGTGCGAAAGGGTCCCAAGGGTGCACAACGAGGTAAAGCAGGTCGATAAGCCCTGGTTGAGCGAGGTGGAGGAAAGCGCGGGTGAAATGACTGGTGTAGAGATCGCGACCCGGGGTTTGGGGCAGCCGGCGACCGCTGAGGTAAGAGAGGGAATTTTAATAAAGCCAGCTGTCGTCAAAGAAAAAGTAGTGGGCATTGAAATTGAAAAGACCGGGGACTTAGAAAAGCACTCGCGGCAGGGAAAGATGGAAAATGTGCAAAGTCCCTGCTCACATCACGATGCTGTGCTTAACCCAAATGAAAGTTTGCAGGTGTTGGAGCAAAGAAGAAGAAGAAGCGCCCAGGTGAGTCGTGCTGTGTATTGTGCGGGGAGATTTTGCAGGAGGATGTTTGGCGCAGAAAGAATTTTCGCGCGCTTGGGATCGAGGAAGCATCCGGGCGTTGGTGAAGGGTCCCCTGTGAGTGGAAATGGCGCGCTTGTGAAAAAAAAGTGTGCATCGGGGAATGAGCGTGTTACAAAGCGCGAGTGTGTAACCGAGTGCGAGCGGGAATGCACGTCGGAGTGTGACACGGAGAGTGAGTTGGTGGTGGCGCGAGTGCGAGAGGGCACATCGGAACGCGTGTGAAACCGAGTGCGAGCGAGAATGCACGTCGGAGTGTGACACGGAGAGTGAGTTGGTGGTGGCGCGAGTGTGAGAGGGCACATCGGGGCGCGAGTGTGAAACCGAGTGCGAGCGAGAATGCACGTCGGAGGGTCTGTGTGAAACAGAGTGTACGGAGTGCGACACGGAGAGTAAGGTGGTGGTGGAACGTGTGCGAGAGTGTACATCTGAGTTGGTTGTGGCGCGTGTGCGGCAGGGCACATCGGAGCGCGTGAGTGGGTGGATGCAAGAGTGCACCCCCATGAGTGGTACGGAGTACGTACCGAGGGAGAGTGCGCAAGACGGTGCGCGAGGTGTGTTAAGGAAGTGTGCGAATGGGGAGAGTGCGCAAGGCGGTGCGCGAGGTGTGTTAAGGAAGTGTGCAAACGGAGAGTGTGCACAAGAGGATGCACGAGAAAGGTGTGTAACAGGGAGTGCGGTGGTGGAATGGACGGAGACAGAGTGTGTGGGATGCACTGGAGGCGCCGAGACGCCGGGTTTGGTGAGTGTGAAAAGGGTCGCGTGGTGTGAGCATGCAAGTGAAGCATCGACGTTAACCGGGTTAGCAGTTCGGGCGACGGATAGCCGAGGCGAGCACTCCGTGCGCGGTGCGTTTTGTTTGCAGCGAGGACCGGCCGGGACCGTAAGCGCATCGCTCTTCAGAGCGTCGCGCACGAATCGGGCCGGGTCCCGCACTGAATGGTCGGTGCCGCGTCAAAGCGGCGATCGGCGCGATTCCGGGGGAGGGGTGCCAGGTCGAAGGGATCGGAACGGTGCCCCCTGGTGGCGGGGGCGGGGTTCCGACCGGGCGAGATTGAGCCATTGGGCCAGCGACCGCAAGGTGCCGCGCCGAGATAGTGCGTGGAATCTCGGCCCAACGAAGCCTCCTCCCCAGAATCGTGAATCCCGGACGGACTCAACCTGCAGGCGACCAAACCACCCGAATTCATTGCTCGGCTGTGCAGAGCCGAGCTGTGTAATAATGTAAAGACGCACCGAGGCTCCAGTGAAAGGACATTTGGTAGGGATAGGCAATTTGTGATTGGAAAATTTTTGATTGGCTGGAATTTGATGAGCGAAATTTATAGTAGAAGATGCCCGATGTGGTGGGATGGCAACTCTGCCATCCCTCACAAAATGGGGCACATGAGCGCGAGCTATGGGGTTTATGGCAGCGTAAGCTCGCCGAGGGAGGGTTAGGATAAAATGATAGGGATCTAGAGAAGAATGACCATAGGTAACTGGAGATTTAGGTAGCGACATTGGACAGGTAGTTGGGGACATAGAGAGGTTAGAATGGTTGTTAATGACGTGGGATGTGCTTAGTTTAAAGGGAAGAAGGGGAGCACCAAGTTAGCAGGAAACCAGGTAAATCAGATGATGCCGTGTGTTTGAGAATCGGAAGTGTATGAAGCAGCGTATGAGGAATAATTGCGATTGTGAGTTGTATTGAATGATTGAAGAAGCCTGGGAGGAAGGAGGGTGCAGGAGGCACCAGGTGTGATTGCACAGGTGTGCAAGTGAACAAGTGTATGGAGCAGTGTATGAGTGAGTAATGGTGATTGTGTGTTGTGATGACCAAATGGTCCTGGAGGAAGGAGGGTGCAGGAAGCACCAGGTGTAGGAGTGATGGCACAGGTGTGCAAAAACAGGTGTATGGAGCATGGTTGTGTGGAATACATGGAGTATGGAATATATGGAGTATGGAATGGAATGAGTATGGTGGAAACTGTGGAGTGGAGTGGATATTGCGAAGGTGTGAATGGGGGAAAAGTGGACCCCTATCACGAATACCCGGGGAGGGTAGTTTAAGAGTTAGGTAGAGGGAGTAGGTAAATTGTGGTTGGATATTGGCATCTGTGGTGCGTGTGGAAGAATGGTGTTTGGATGGGTGCATTGGTGTCGTGGAAATGGCTGGGCGTGTGGCCTGTTAGTGTGTGTAGCTAAATGGGCACTCCACCACTGTGAAGATGTCGGCCAGGTGAGGCCGCAGGTGGGCTCTGGGAGCCGTTAGAGTTGTGGATGGGGCCCGAGGATCCGGAGGACGGACCCGGGTAGCCCAGTGCCAGAGAGGGCACCGAGTGGGGAGAGCGCCAGAGGGCCTTCCCCAGGTAGATAGGTTAGGTAAGGAGCAGGTAAGCTCGGAGGCAACTGCAGTGGTGGAGGTGTGCAGGTGGGTAGACCTGCTGGGAGAGCCACACGACCCAGTCCTGAAATTGTGCAAAGGCACAGGGAGTTGAATCGGGGGAGTGAGACCCCAAATTGATGAAGCACCACAGTTTGGTCAATGGGAATTTGGTTCTTAAAACCGCATAGAGTGTAAGATGGCCAATGGATTGGCAGGGAAAGACCCCGGGTAGTGTAAAGTGTGTTAATGTCATTTAGAAGGTAGATAGGATAGAAATCTCCTTGCACCATCTACATCCACTCACCTGAGGTAACGACGGTACACCGGTGCTCCACACCGTGCCATGGTTTGTTGGTTTTGATTTTTCTGTGCAAATGTTTGGATTGTGAGACGCATCATGACGTGGGTGTGACATTGTGCTTTGTTGTTCCATCTCTCCCTCCTTATGAGGATTGATGATGAATTGGTGATGGCAAATTTTGGATTAGAGGGATTGTGGTGACGAATTTGGTATTAGGGGAAAGATGGGGAAGACGAGACAGTAGTGATGAATTTGTAAAGGTGTAGATTTTTGTACATACGGGGGTATGGGGCAAGGGTAGAACAGGTGACGGGTGGGGTGACGTACGATAGGGACGAGCTTTTCTCCGCTCGGTCTCCAGACGCACCTCACCTTGCATTGCCTTTATTGATGTGTACCCTTGTGACCTTACCCCTCGCTAACCTGCCCTCTCTGTCTTCCTTCCCCGACCCATGGATCGTGCTCTCTGGGCACCGAGGGGAGCGTGCGGGGAGTCCGCCATTGTGTGCCCGAACCCCCGCAACCAGCTGCTTGCATCGATGCACCACTTATGGACAACATGTCTGTGGCTGAGCACCACTCATGGACCCCACGGGTTGGGGCATGGCCCCTCTGCTGGAACCGGCCAGGTTGGCCAGAGTAAGATCTTGCTTGCGGACCTCGGTAACGTGGCACCGATGCCATACAGGTGAACCACCCATAGTCAGCCCCTGTGGGCCATAAATAAAAATGGACACGTTCTGTGCTTTTTATTTTTATATCCACCAAATAGGCCGCAACCAAGAAGATAAGAATGACAACATCAGGAAGAATAATGGCCAGCAGAGGGAGCCGAAGAAGAAGACCAGCACCAGGGGTTTGTTTATTTTTGTGTGAACTGTGGTGACTGTGCACTCTGGTGCGTTTATGGTGCTTTATGGTGCTCTTTGTTGGTGCTGGTGCGTCGATGCAGTGCAGGCTGTCTCCCCCCCCAAAAGAACAATCACAGGTCCTGGGTTAGTTTTGTAAATACCATTAGCGTCAATTGTAAATAATTCTCCCCACCGTTCATGTATAGTTTGAAGACAATTCCGCAATTCGGTTAGCTGTGGGCGTAAATCTGTTAGGCAGGGTGCAATGCAGCAGGGGGACATACTTATTTGTGTCTTAAAACTGTCACACTCAGGGTCAGGTCAAATGTAGAGGGAACTTCACCTACGTGCCACACTAAAGTTAAAGTTTTATAGACCCGAGTACGTGCCTAGAGGATGAGGGTGCAGTGTTGTGGATTTGAGAATTGTTGTAAATATCACCCTTCGTAGTGTAAAGGTCAAAGGTCGTCCTCCTAGTTAATCCATATACATGCACGTAGCAAATCATATATCATTCTAAATAGTTATTTCCTTATTATGTGTATTAGTTTAAGGCTGTGTCTTCCATTAATTGACACTGCATTGTACCGAATTCAAATAAGATAGGTCCCCTTTCGTTTCTATCCCAGCGGTGCGAGTGGTTTTCTATCCCAACGGTGCGAGTGGTTTTCTATCCCGCAAGACGCCATTGGCCATGTGCTCTGTCTCGGAGAAGAAGGGGGGAGGAGCCGCCAAATCACGGGCGTGGCCAGCCCCCTCCTCACCAGGAGGTGGAGCCAGGAAGCCCTCGCGTCCAACCAGGACTCAGTAGGTATGGCTTGGTAGGGCGTGTGATATAACCCGCAGCGCGACGCCCCCACCGAGAGATGAGTGAGGAGAGGCGATCAAATAAGAAGGGAGAGGCACTCGGCAAGTTCACTTGAGTTTCAAAGGGGGTCACGCATCGCGAGCGAATGCTATTAAGAGAACGCATTGAGCCACTGAAGAGCGCATTGTTCATGGTTATCAGAACTGCTTCGCTTGTTACGTACTCGGCTGAACCGAGAGGGTAACCGCCAAAGCCGGCCTACCGTTGCCCTGTGATAGTTCCGCACACACCAAACGACGCACGGGGAGCTCCCGCCGTCTGGTTCATCAGCTTCACGGTGCGAGTTGGGGACTGAAGAACGAGCTACCTGGATGCCATACCCGAACCATCTCCTCCAGCCAATCCTACCTGCATTCTCCCCCCGTGTAAGTCTGACTGTCGTCCGCCTTCTATGTCGTCCTGGGGTTTAAGTAAGATTGTATAGGTAAGTTAGAATTGCACTGTGTCTTCTGGTCCTTCCATCCTTTCTGTCTTTATTTTCTTTTCTTTCCTTCTCCTTGGTTCTTTTGATTGTGTACATAATAGTTAGTAATAAATTATATTTGTATTTCCTACCTTCGTTCTTCTTCTTCATGCTCGTCCGGTCGTCTTTGTGATTTCCCCATTGAAAACCTGTGGCGCGATTTTGGCCAACGTTTCAGGATCGGGTTTAGTCTCTGCTAATGGTTCGTGCCGCGGTTGCTAATCCGGTCGGCAATTAACATCTGTCCGCGGTCGCGAACGGGGTTGCGCACCTGCCTCTCCGGAGGGAGCTTGGGCAACTTCAGGACTCACGTCGGTCAGTCATAGACAAGGGGATTAATCCCCCCTTCTTAAGGGGAAAAAGGCCGACGTAGAGATCCGTAACAATATATATATATACATATATATATATATATATATATATATATATATATATATATATATATATATAAATATATATATATATATATATATATATATATATATATATATAGTTACGGATCTCTACGGTATTTTGATAAATGTAGGGGTGTACTTACTTTTTCCACATGCGAAATTTGCATTCATGTTTATTTAAATTATACAATGGACTACAAAATGCAAATGTTGCATGAAATTTGTTATATTATATCACCTTTATCTATCAAAAATTAATTTCTTGGATTAAATCATACCTCTCTGACAGACGCTAGTTCATGTCCATCAATAACTGCAAATCCCCCACTGCTCCCCTCCCCCAAGGTGTACCCCAAGGTTCAGTTCTTGGCCCCCTCCTCTTCATCGTTTACCTGTCCCCCCTCGGTCACTTAATCCGCCGTCATGGTCTCCAATTCCACTGCTTCGCCGATGACATCCAGCTTTTCATCTCCACCAAGTCCATCTCCACCACCACCCACTCTATCCTGACAAACTGCATCACTGAAATAAAATCCTGGCTTCAAATCAACTTCCTCAAACTTAACTGTGATAAATCTGAAATAATCATCATTGGCCCAAAAACGCTCATAAAATCCACCCATAACTTTGCCCTCAACATCGATGGTATCCCAGTATCCACCTCCCCTCACATCCGGAATCTTGGCGTCATCTTTGACCAAACCCTCTCCTTCGACAAATACACTAAACAGATCACAAAGTCAGCCTTCTTTCACCTGAAAAACATTGCCCGTCTCCGCTCATCCCTCTCCTCCACGGCTGCAGAAACCCTCATCCACGCCTTCATCACCTCCCGTCTGGACTACTGCAATAGCCTCCTCTATGGTTCACCCTCAAAAATCACCAATAAACTCCAATACATTCAGAACTCCGCTGCCCGTCTACTCACCCATTCCCGGACCCGTGACCACATCACCCCCGTCCTTTACAAGCTTCACTGGCTCCCCATCCCCCAGAGAATCCAGTACAAAATCCTCCTCTTGACATACAAAGCCCTCCATAACCTGGCCCCATCCTACCTGGCTGACCTCCTCTCCAGACACACTCCCACCCGCAACCTCCGCTCTGGTGGTACCAACCTCCTGACCCCCTCCATCCGGACCAAATTCAGATCCTGGGGGGACAGGGCCTTCTCCATCGCTGCTCCCACCCTCTGGAACTCACTACCTCACACCATCAGACACTCCTCCTCACTCACCACATTCAAACATCACTAAAGACCCACCTGTTCAACACTGCATTCAACATTCAACCCACAGCATTTAACCCCTGACTATCTCTTCTCCTTCTCCCTCCTTTTGCTTTAAATATTTCCCTATTGATTCTTGTCTTTTTGCAATTGTTGTTTTCATGTATTGTTATGCATTATGTTTTCCACTCTGTCAAAGCGCCTTTGGGCTTCTTGAAAAGCGCTATACAAAATAAATGAATTATTATTATTATTATTATTATTATTATTATATCACAGGTGGCGTGACAAAATGTAAGGACAGGTACATTTGACGATTGGCTTCACAATCGGGTATATAAGGGTTGTTGCGTTCTGTATTAGTGGAAAACAACTGCTGCACGTCTCCAAAAGTTATTGACGCTTCCTCTGGAGATGGTCCGTCAACTTGACAATGCTGTTTGTCATGGAGTGGTGGCTTTACGAAATTCTGGCATGAAACAGCGTGCTATTGCTCGGCAGTATGGCATCACTCAAGGTCAGGTGTCAAAGATCCTGAAACTAAATGCTCAGAGGGGTGTCCCTACTCCAATACCAAGGCCAGGACGTCCACGCAGAACCACAAGGAGAGATGATCGCCAGCTGCACCGGTTAGTCTGCAATGGCCGTACCAAGTCAGCTAATCGGCTTAGGGCTGAGTGGCAGCAACTGACAAATGTGCCTGTATCCAGAAGGCTAGTCAACCAACGACTGGTTCAAGCAGGCTATCGTGCCAGGCGTCCCCTGAGAAAGCCATGCCTGACCAGACAACACAGTCAGCGCCGATTGCAGTGGGCCAGAGAGCACCGTCAATGGCAGCCAGGACACTGGAATCACGTGACCTTCAGTGACGAGTCTAGATTTCTGGTCTATCGTCAAGATGGCCACGTCCGAGTGCGCAGAGAAGTGCATGAAGCACACAACGAAGATTGTATAGTGCCAAGAGTCCAAGCTGGAGGTGGTGGGGTGACCGTTTGGGCTGCTTTTCATGCAGGGGGCAAAACTGACCTGGTTGTTCTGAATGGAAACCTGAACCAGTTCAAGTACAGGGTCATTCTGGAAGAAACATTGCTTCCATTTGCTCGTGCAGCCTTTCGAGGAAACTTTGTCTTCCAAGATGACAATGCACGACACTTTCTTGCTGGCCGTGGTGTAGAGCATATGGAGTGGCCTGCCATGTCCCCGGATATGAATCCGATAGAGAACTTGTGGGCAGAATTAACGCGTCAAATCGACAACTTGGACCAGCAGCCGACCTCTGTGCGTGAATTGCAGCAGACTATTGTCACTGCATGGCAAGCGATTCCAGTCCAAACCTTGGCAAATCTCGTGAACAGCATGCCTTGACGTGTACGTGCTCTCCTGAATGCTCGTGGGGGTTACACGAAGTACTGAACTGTAATTTTACTGTCCGTAATCCCAGTCATAATTTAGCTTTTGTTTTTGTTGAAATTTTTTTTGGCTAATGTGCAAAATAACGAGATACTTCTGGAAAACGTACAGAAGTTTAACACAGTACTGTCCATGAATTGAGTTTGATATCAGTTTACATCACTTTCAAGGATCAATTTATTTGCTTCGAAATGTCAAATGTGGTTTTTGTTTCTTTTAATGGTCACATTAACAAAATCTAGAATAATTTCAACATAATTCCAATGAACTTTTGGTTCTAAGTCATCTTGAAAAGTAAGTTCACCCCCACAAAAAATAAATTCCATATTAAATGCCAAGTCTGTGTATGTGTGTGTGTGTATATATATATATATCTATATATACATATATATATATATATATACATATACACACACACACACACACACACACACACACACACACACACACACACACACACACACACACACACACACACACACACACACACACACACACACACACACACACACACACACACACACACACACACACACACACACACACACAACCGGTCATCAAAAGTTTCAGAACACCTCAATTTTTCCAGTTTTTATTCAAATTTACACAGTTTAATGTCCAGTGAATAACCTGAAATGGTACAAAGGTAAGCAGTAAACTGCTCGAGGTTAAAAAAAAAGTTTAGGTTAGCAAAAACAGGAAAACAATGTAAATTGCACAGTTATATTGTAAAAAAAAGGCCTTCTTCAGGGAACAAGTAATGGGTTAACAACTTACACCTGTTCTGCAGCAATGTAAGTAAATCAAGCCTTGAAAGTTGATGCAAACAATTCCTACAGGTGTCCCAACCTCTGCTGATTACTTGATTACAAACCCCCTGTCTGTATAAAAGCAGTGTTGGAACAGACTGTTATTACGCCCTCTGAAGCATTATTTGGACAATATTGCACTACAGGAAGTAGTATATTGGAAACTGGAGAAAACTCTGACAGGAAGAGGTCTGGCAGACCCAAAGCCACAACAGAATCAGAAGACAAGTTTCTGAGAGTCAACAGCTTGCGTGATAGGCGGCTCACAGGACAACAGCTTCAAGCACAGCTTAACACTGGTCAAAGTAAACAAGTCTCAGTTTCAACTGTGAAGAGAAGACGTCACGCTGCAAGTTTGACAGGTTGAGTGGTAGTAAGAAAGCCATTGCTGAGATGATAAAATAAGAAAAAGAGGCTTGCCTGGGCCATGAAGCACTGCCAGTGGACTACTGAAGACTGGAAGAAGGTGTTATGGACCGATGAATCAAAATTTTAAATCTTTGGTTCATCACGCAGGGTTTTTGTATGCCGTCGAGTAGGCGAAAGGATGGTTCCTCGGTGTGCGACACCAACTATCAAACAAGGAGAAGGAAGCGTGATGGTCTGGGGCTCTTGTACAGGATCCAGATTCGTCGACTTGCACAGAGTGACTGGCACCCTAAACCAAAAGGTCTACCACAGCATTTTGCAGCGCCATGCAATACCCTCTGGTATACGCCTAGTTGGTCATGGGTTCATCCTACACAGTGGCGTACCTAGGGTATGGCAGGTATGGCACATGCCCTGGGCGCCACTTGAAGGGGGGGCGCCACTGAGCAGTTTCTATTAAAGTCAGACAAGCCATCCTCGGATAGTGAAAAAATAATTTTCTTCATATGTATGATCTGTCTGATTATCATGGGTGAGAAGCACGAGGATGGCTAGATTGTTAAACCACTTATATTAATTATTAGGTAAAAATACAGTGCTGGGAGCTACATGACCACATACCTCACAGTACCACTGCTCAGTGCCAACTGGCAATAAGACCATTCTCCTGCACAAACTAGGGAGGTAGTCGAGAATTTTGTGCAAAATCTGTGAAATTTAATGTTCTTATTAAAAGTGCCATTTCCTTATTTCAGAGCATTGTGTAAGAAGACCATGAAACGTTTCTTCACGAAGAAGGAAAGTGGAGGTGAAGGACGGAAGAGATGAAAGTTGGAGACAGAGGAAGCCAAGAAGTCGAGCAAGTTCTTCATGCCCTTCTTTGAAAAGCCCAGAACAAGTTGTTCGACACGTTCCATGGAGTCGCCTGCACCTGCTGCAAGTTCGTTAGAATCCGAAGTTGGATCAAGTACAAATGCGTCACAAGCCGAGGAGGAAGTCAAGTCAGATAAATCCGAGTCTGACGAGATTAAAAGTGAGGCTGCCAGAGAGAACGTGGACATGACAGGAGGGGAAGACGATGGTGGTGGTGGTGATGTTGAGTTTATCGACGAGATTTTACCTGACGAGATTGAACCTGACGACACTGAACCTAGTGAACTGGATGGTGTCGAAGAGCCTCGAACTGTCATACCAGAAGTGATTGAACAGCATGACATTGGACTTCTGAAGTACAACAAAGATACTGGAAAAGCAATTCTGCCTGACGCGTTGAGAACAGAAATAATAAAGCTGGGTTCGAAGTATTTCCAGAACAGTGAGGGGCCTTTCCTACCAACAACTAACCACTCAATGAACAAAACTTGGTTCAAGAGGAAATTGGGAAATGGTCGTGGTGAGGAAGTGACTCGCTCATGGCTGGTCACTCGCTCTTTCGTCCCTTCTAAAAAGTCTGCATTTTGTATCTGTTGTCTTCTCTATTCCCGTTCCCGGGCAGACCATCAATCCTCATTGGAGCAGGAAAGTGGATTCAACCAGTGGAAAGCACGTGAAAGGATTAGTGTTCATGAAAATGCTAAGAATCATCGGGAGTGCTTCACACAGTGGAAAGAAATGGAGAGAAATTTAGCTGAAAGCAGAGGAGTTCTTGACGTGGAACTTCAGTCACAGATTGAGAAGGAAAGGCAGAAGTGGCGTGATATCTTGACGAGAATCCTTCACTGCATAAAATTCCTTGCGACTCAGAACCTGGCTTTGCGAGGACACAGGGAGTCACTTCAGCTGGACGATAACTCCAATGTGGGAAATTCCCTTGGCTTACTGAAACTACTGGCCATCTTTGACCCTGTCATGAAAGAACACCTCACTCGTGTGGAAGGTCATCCTGGATCCACGTCTTATCTTTTACCGGGTGTCCAGAACGAATTCACCCAAATGATGGCATCCACTGTTCGTCAGAGGTTACTGAGAAGCATTCGTGAAGCCAAGTACTATGGTCTCATGTTCGACTCGACTCCTGATCAGGCACACCGTGAGCAGATGTCAGAAGTAGTGAGGTACGTGGAAGTTGATTTTGAGAGGAAAACAGTCCGTGTTAGAGAGTCTTTCCTTGGTTTTATCCAGATGAGCCAGAAGGATGCTGAGAGCTTGGTTGAAGACAAGGACGAAATGGAGCTACAAGATTGTCGGTCACAGTGCTATGACAACGCTGCTGTGATGGCTTGACACAGAAGTGGTGTTCATCAAAGAATAAGTGAGAAAAATAACCTGGCAGTGTTTGTGAATTGCGACAACCACTCACTCAACTTGGTGGGTGTACACTGTACATGCAGCCAAGCAGGATACAATGATGGTCACGTTTTTTGGAACCATCGAAGCTCTCTACGTGTTCTTCTCTCGTTCAACACAGCGCTGGGAAAAACTCAAAAACGCCGTGCCTGTGGTTGTTAAGTCGGAGTCCGAAACCAGGTGGAGTGCAAGGACAGAAGCAGTGAAGCCCGTCAACAAGTACCTTGAGGAGATACTTCAAGTTCTCCAGGACATGATAGACAATGAAAACGAGACCAGTGAAACAAGAAGTGACGCAAGGCAGCTGTATAACCGCATGTTGAGTTACGATTTTCTGACTTTGCTAGGATTTTGGAACAAAGTACTCATTCGCATTGACCGTATTCAAAAGAGGCTGCAGGATCCTAGCATGAACTTCCACGATGCTGCCCTGGATTTGAAAGCCCTCCGAGATCATTTTGATGATGAAAGAGAAGTGTTGGTCAGTGAGTCACTCGAAGAAGGACTCGGTCTCTGTCAAGAATGGAATATTGAAGTTGAAAGACGTCAAAGACAAAATAAACGAATGGCTGATGAGAACTCGAGAGACGCTGGGTTAACAGCCAAGGAGGAAATGGAAAGTCATGAAGGGAACACTCGACCGTCTTCACAGAGAAATGGATGAAAGGTTCGCTCGTTTGCACGACAATGACGCCAAGTTTGGGTTCCTTCTCGATGTCGAGGGACTGTGTTACGGTGCCGACGGTAACGACCTAAAGAAGAAGTGCGAAAATTTGGGTGAATTGTACAGCTCTGATGTTGATGGACAGCAGCTATATGACGAAATTTTGGATTGCAGAATGTTGCTATCAAGTCGGGCCAACATGAAAATATTAAGACCTGAAGAGCTTCTCGAATTAATTGTTCAGTATGGAGATGAGAGCGTCTTCCCCAATCTTCGCATTGCTATTCAGATAATGCTAACCATCGCAGTTTCCATCGCCATCGCCAGCTGTGAGAGATCATTCAGCAAGTTAAAACTAATACTTTCGTATTTGAGAGCCTCCATGGATCAAAGCAGACTCTGTGATCTTGCTCTGCTGAGTGTAGAAAGAGAAGAAACTGAAAAAACTGACATTGAGCACATCATAGACCAATTTGCATCAGTGAAAGCAAAGAAGGTGCAGTTGTAATGTTCATGTAGTGCCATAATTTGTTAATGAAAAGATTAACGAGCTTGACTTGTATGTTTGACCTGATTTTATGGTAAAGTTATCTAAAAGATGGGTGTCAGATGTTTGTACAGGGGCGCAATTTCAGTGCTTGCCATAGGCGCTATTTTCCGTTGATACGACCCTGATCCTACAGCAAGATAATGACCCTAAACACACCTCCAGGCTATGTCAAAACTACCTTCGAGGAAAAGAACAAGACGGTAGGCTTCAAATCATGGAATGGCCAGCACGGCAGCACAGTCTCCAGACTTAAACCCCATCGAGCTGGTTTGGGATGAACTGGACAGAAGGGTGAAAGCAAAGCAAACTACAAGTGAAACACATTTGTGGGAACTTCTGCAACAGTGTTGGGAAGAACTTCCCGAACAATATTTGATTTCCATTGTAGAAAGAATGCCACGAGTGTGTTCGGCGGTTATTTCACGATTCGGCAAAAGGGTCAACTTCGCTGAGTCAAAAATTTAAATTAAATTTTGTTAAACAAAATGATTCCATAGATTTCTTTTTTATCTTCAATTGTTTATTTGTTCTATGCTTAATTTCAGAGTACATTGAGACATTAAACTGCGTAAATTTCAATAAAACTGGAAAAATTGAGGTGTTCTAAAACTTTTGACCGGTGGTGTATGTACACAGTGACACACACACACACACACACACACACACACACACACACACACACACACACACACACACACACACACACACACACACACACACACACACACACACACACACACACACACACACACACACACACACACACACACACACCACCTCCTCCTCCTCCTCCTCCTCCTCCTCCTCCTCCTCCTCCTCCACCTCCACCTCCTCCTGTTCACTCAACTCCCTCATCTTTGCTGTTGAAGGTATTATACAATTCATCTCCGAGGTTCTTCATTGTCTGGTTCAATATCAATTACAAATCTGATGGACGGCTGTGTCTGGTTTCATGCAACTAGTACACCAATCCCATTAGCAAGCTTCGTGACTGAACAAATGCCAGGTTTCTTCCCTTTCAGGTTGGTGTTATTTCAGACAATGGGGAAAAAAAACATTACCTCATGGCTCAGCTTACATTCTCCAATCTGTCTCATTAACGTTGTGCCGTGTCTGGCCTGTGTTCCCGTGTGAATGAAGAAGATAAGATTAGATTCATTGCGATTCCAAACAGAGAATTTATCACCTCTGCCACCAAAGGTGGATGGAGGTTATGTTTTCACCCCTGTCTGTTTATTTGTTTGTTTGTGAACAAAATATCTCAAAGTTGCGGACGGATTCGGACGAAATTTGGCAGAGATGTAGTATATGTGACGAGGACGAAATGATTCGATTTTGGTGAAGATCCGGATTCGGATCCGGCTACTAGAATTTTTTAAGTGATTCTTCACCATTGGGTGATGGGGCCAAAAACTATACATTGTGGGATATCTCAAAAAGGTATGGATGGATTTGGACGGAACTCGGTGGACAGTTTGGGTCGATTTGAGGAACAAGGAAGAACAGAGGACGGAACAAGGAAGAATCGATTCGATTTTGGTGAAGATCTGAATATTGATTCCGATATGAGAATTATTTAATTTCTGATGAAATTTTGATTCTTCACCATTGAGTGATATGGCCAACCAGGCGGAGGTATGCTCTCAACTGAGTGCCGTTCTTCTTTTATGCTCTGTCTCTGTGTCTGTGTGTGTGTGTCTGTGTGTGTGTGTGTGTCTGTGTGCGTGTGTGTGTCTGTGTGCGTGTGTGTGTCTGTGTGTGTGTGTGTGTGTGTGTGTGTGTGTCTGTGGGTGTGTGTGTGTGTATGTGTCTCTGTGTGTGTGTGTGTGTGTGTGTGTCTGTCTGTCTGTGTGTCTGTCTGTCTGTGTGTCTGTCTGTCCGTCTGCGTCTGTCTGCGTCTGTCTGTCTGTCTGTGTGTCTGTGTGTGTCTGTGTGTGTCTGTGTGTGTCTGTGTGTGTCTGTGTGTGTCTGTGTGTGTCTGTGTGTGTCTGTGTGTGTCTGTGTGTCTCGTTCATAAAAACCTTTCGAGGTACGGGACTTTAGCATTAAGCACGAGTGAATTGGTCTTAAAAATCCAGTCACGGGCCGAATGGGAAACGCGCATATGGGGCCGCATACGCGCATATGGGCATATGGGGCAGAGAGGTGCTATCGAGCTAAATTAGACCTTACTTATAATTTAACACTGGACCCAAAACAAAACCAATGGATATCTGAGCAACAAAGCCCGGTAGTGTACGATCAGAAAAAACCAAGATGGCGGCCTTAACGTTTCGTCTTGGTGCTATGGTGGGTGGACCCGGTGCTATGGTGGGTGGACCCGGTGCTATGGTGGGTGGACCCGGTACTATGGTGGGTGGACCCGGTGCTATGGTGGGTGGACCCGGTGCTATGGTGGGTGGACCCGGTGCTATGGTGGGTGGACCCGGTGCTATGGTGGGTGGACCCGGTGCTATGGTGGGTGGACCCGGTGCTATGGTGGGTGGACCCGGTGCTATGGTGGGTGGACCCGGTGCTATGGTGGGTGGACCCGGTGCTATGGTGGGTGGACGCGGTGCTATGGTGGGTGGACGCGGTGCTATGGTGGGTGGACGCGGTGCTATGGTGGGTGGACGCGGTGCTATGGTGGGTGGACCCGGTGCTATGGTGGGTGGACCCGGTGCTATGGTGGGTGGACCCGGTGCTATGGTGGGTGGACTCGGTGCTATGGTGGGTGGACCCGGTGCTATGGTGGGTGGACTCGGTGCTATGGTGGGTGGACCCGGTGCTATGGTGGGGGGACTCGGTGCTATGGTGGGGGGACTCGGTGCTATGGTGGGTGGACCCGGTGCTATGGTGGGTGGACCCGGTGCTATGGTGGGTGGACCCGGTGCTATGGTGGGTGGACCCGGTGCTATGGTGGGTGGACGCGATGCTATGGTGGGTGGACGCGGTGCTATGGTGGGTGGACTCGGTGCTATGGTGGGTGGACTCGGTGCTATGGTGGGTGGACTCGGTGCTATGGTGGGTGGACTCGGTGCTATGGTGGGTGGACTCGGTGCTATGGTGGGTGGACTCGGTGCTATGGTGGGTGGACTCGGTGCTATGGTGGGTGGACTCGGTGCTATGGTGGGTGGACCCGGTGCTATGGTGGGTGGACCCGGTGCTATGGTGGGTGGACCCGGTGCTATTGTGGGTGGACCCGGTGCTATGGTGGGTGGACCCGGTGCTATGGTGGGTGGACCCGGTGCTATGGTGGGTGGACCCGGTGCTATGGTGGGTGGACCCGGTGCTATGGTGGGTGGACCCGGTGCTATGGTGGGTGGACCCGGTGCTATGGTGGGTGGACCCGGTGCTATGGTGGGTGGACCCGGTGCTATGGTGGGTGGACCCGGTGCTATGGTGGGTGGACCCGGTGCTATGGTGGGTGGACCCGGTGCTATGGTGGGTGGACCCGGTGCTATGGTGGGTGGACCCGGTGCTATGGTGGGTGGACCCGGTGCTATGGTGGGTGGACGCGGTGCTATGGTGGGTGGACGCGGTGCTATGGTGGGTGGACGCGGTGCTATGGTGGGTGGACGCGGTGCTATGGTGGGTGGACCCGGTGCTATGGTGGGTGGACCCGGTGCTATGGTGGGTGGACCCGGTGCTATGGTGGGTGGACTCGGTGCTATGGTGGGTGGACCCGGTGCTATGGTGGGTGGACTCGGTGCTATGGTGGGTGGACCCGGTGCTATGGTGGGGGGACTCGGTGCTATGGTGGGGGGACTCGGTGCTATGGTGGGTGGACCCGGTGCTATGGTGGGTGGACCCGGTGCTATGGTGGGTGGACCCGGTGCTATGGTGGGTGGACCCGGTGCTATGGTGGGTGGACGCGATGCTATGGTGGGTGGACGCGGTGCTATGGTGGGTGGACTCGGTGCTATGGTGGGTGGACTCGGTGCTATGGTGGGTGGACTCGGTGCTATGGTGGGTGGACTCGGTGCTATGGTGGGTGGACTCGGTGCTATGGTGGGTGGACTCGGTGCTATGGTGGGTGGACTCGGTGCTATGGTGGGTGGACTCGGTGCTATGGTGGGTGGACCCGGTGCTATGGTGGGTGGACCCGGTGCTATGGTGGGTGGACCCGGTGCTATTGTGGGTGGACCCGGTGCTATGGTGGGTGGACCCGGTGCTATGGTGGGTGGACCCGGTGCTATGGTGGGTGGACCCGGTGCTATGGTGGGTGGACCCGGTGCTATGGTGGGTGGACCCGGTGCTATGGTGGGGGGACTCGGTGCTATGGTGGGTGGACCCGGTGCTATGGTGGGTGGACCCGGTGCTATGGTGGGTGGACCGGTGCTATGGTGGGTGGACTCGGTGCTATGGTGGGTGGACCCGGTGCTATGGTGGGTGGACTCGGTGCTATGGTGGGTGGACTCGGTGCTATGGTGGGTGGACCCGGAGCTATGGTGGGTGGACCCGGTGCTATGGTGGGTGGACTCGGTGCTATGGTGGGTGGACTCGGTGCTATGGTGGCCCAGCAGCTGTCTGTCGGTGGATGCACATTTCAAAAATCGACTCCAACAAAAAAACAAAAACAAAAAAAACACCTTTAGAGGCCATTTTTCCCCGCAAAGCGGGGGTTGGCCTTTTTCGGGGACCGTGGTTGTTGTTGTTTTTTGGTCCCCTTTTTGAAGCAATGTTTTACGGCCGGATGCCCTTCCTGACGCCAACCCTTTTTGTCGCCTTTTTACGACAAGCAGGGAATTACCAGTGAACTGGTACTCGATTAGCCGACCTCGGAAGGATGACAGGCTGAGTCAACCCCCCTGGCGTTAATTCAGCGATCGACCGGGATTCGAACCCAGGATCCTTGGATCCTAAGCTGGCACCCTATCCGCTAGCCCAACACCAGGCTATGGTGGGTGGACTCGGTGCTATGGTGGCCCAGCAGCTGTCTGTCGGTGGACGCACATTTCAAAAATCGACTCCAACAAGAACCTCAAAAAAAACCAGCAATGCAAAGCTCTTGTGGACCTGCGACATGTCGCAGGTAAAAATGACATTATTGCAATCACCAAAAATGGAACGGTCACAGTGCAAAAACGACCAATTGAAGACCATAGAATTATAACCAGGCTAAGTCACATTTTATTTTCACGTTTTTCAAAATATTTTTCACGTTTTTCTCGAAATGACTAAAATGTGACTTAGCCTGGTTATAATTCTATGGTCTTCAATTACTTGGTTAAAAGATGCAATTATACTTACAGGTGAGCTTTTTCATACAGGAAAAGAACCCCATCTTTAAAGTTGTGCATTTGGCACATGATCAAGGCCTTGTCAATGTCATTACTGAAAACTCCACTTCTCAAAAGCTTCATCAGTCGATTCAGCAACTCCAATTTAAGCTGAAAAGAGCAAGGAATACTTTGTTACGTTCAAACGTATGAAAAACGCTGCTTTTCGGAACAGACTTCCAGTGTACCTTTAAATTAAAAACCTCCATTTCTGAGGTTTTATGGAAACATTTTTACTGCAAACGCAATCGCCAAATTTTGAAACGTCGTTGAAGTCTTACTCGAGGGTCATTTTCACGGACCCAGTCCCGAAGCTCCAGTTCCAGCAACGTCTCATAGACTCCCATTGGGCAAACTGCCTCAACCTCCGTCATGTGCTTCAGAAACTCCTTGAGGTGTGCACGATTGTTTGCAAAAATATGAATGAACTCTTCTGCGTTACCCTGTTAATGACAATGATCAAAGTTTAACGACATGCATTTGCAAACAAACAGGTAACCAGGTGAAGGCAAGTTTGGATAGTGCTTGGATGGAGACCACTGGAATTAACGAATTGTTAAGAGGAAACACATTCAAGGGTAAAATAAACAAGTTGAAAGGTTTTTTGTTTTATTTCTTTGATGATTGTGAATGAATAAAATTTTGAAAAACTTTCAGAATGGATTATGCTCTATGGTGTTATTTCTATACATCGGAATATTTAGGAGTTAAATAATGCGCGGATACCTCGATAGGAAACAGTGATTAGTAGAGGATCAGTACTAACGGCCCGTGACCAAATCTCTTGAACAAAGGTTGGAAAGTGTTTTTGACATGCCTGAAGGGTACTGAAAAATTTGGCTTGGGCTGCCCTCTTCAAAGTTGTGGCAATTTTCGGTAGGGGTCAAATGAGGTCAAACAGGGGTCAAAATTGAAAAATATTCTAATCCTTTTGGAAAGTATACCAAATTACTCGTCTGGTCATAAGGAATCCAAAAAGGTATAGTTTGCCCTATCTGCGAACTTAAGTTACCGCTTAAGTTCGGACCTTGGATCATTAATTGGTCAAACATATACTGCTGGTTAATAGGGACAGACTTAAAGAAACACTTTAATACATTTGTCTCCATGCTTTGGGCATGAAGCATCAGCACATCTACTGATATTATCCATTCTATTCTATTCTTGGTAGGTAGTATGATGAGTCTGTCCCTATTGACCAACAGGATCTGTTTAACCAAGTAATGATCCAAGGTCCGAAAAATTTGACCGCAAAACCGGGTTACCCAATTTTATGTACAAACCTTCATTTATGGTGGCCATTTTGAAATTTCAAGGTCAAGGTGGCTATTTTGAAATTTCAAAGTTGTTCAGTTGAATTTGTCATGTCAGAAAACATATAATTGGACACCAAGACCATTGAAATTGGACAACCTTAACCGTATTAGTAAATTTGACCCCCTGCCCAAAGTGCATTGACCTTTTCATGTTTCTGTCCATAGCGCGGTAAATAAAGTTCGCAGATAGGGCAAACTATACCTTTTTGGATTCCTTATGACCAGACGAGTAATTTGGTATACTTTTCAAAAGGATTAGAATATGTTTCAATTTTGACCCCTGTTTGACCTCATTTGACCCCAACCGAAAATTGCCACAACTTTAAAGAGGGCAGCCCAAGCCAAATTTGTTCAGCACCCTTCAGGCATGTCAAAAACACTTTCAAACCTTTGTTCCAGAGATTTGGTCACGGGACATTAGTACTGATCCTCTACTAGATGTGACAAAAAGCAATTGGATAAACAGACAACAACAACAACAACAACAACAACAACAACATGCATTTTAAGGCCATTTTCCCTGCTAGAGCGGGGGTTAGCCTTGCGGTCCCCATGACAATCTTCTCCATTTTGACCTATTTTCTGCATCTCTCCTTGTTAACCCCCTTGCCTGCATTTCTTCTTCCACCATCTTTAGCCAAGTCTTTCTCGGTCTTCCCCGTCCTCTACTTCCTTCTACATTAATTTCCATCACCCTTCTCAACCAGTCACTTTCATCCTTCCTCAACACATGACCAAACCATCTCAACCTGTTCCTCTTCACAGCATCAATCACAGGCAATATTCCCATCATCTTTCGCAATTCATCATTTGTCTTCCTCTCTCTCAACGATACTCCGCACATCCATCGAACCATTCGCATTTCCACCCTTTCCAGCCTTCGTTGCTGCTCTACGTTCATTACCCATGTCTCGCTCCCATAAATCACAACACTTCTCACACATGCAGCATACACCTTTCCCTTCAGCTTCAGCAACACTCTCATCAGCACGCCACTCAGTTCCCGAAACTTCTTCCATGCACATCTCACTCGAGCAACCGTTGCCGAGTCTGATCCATCCTCTCCATTCAGCATGTCTCCGAGGTAGCAAAATGTTTTCACACCTTCCAGCTTCACGCCGTCTCCAAGATCCAACTCAACATTTCCTCCATCTGCAGCTCCCTCTGTGCACACCTTACATTTGAATGTAGCTGCCACACTGGTAAATGACCCTCTCAGACCACTACATTTTTGATGAACCCACTCAGCGCACATTGTACATTGAATGGAGTTCACTCCGACACCCTTCCTGCACACAGCACACGGCCACTTCCCAGTTCTTTCCACCTCACCACATGCTTTACCACTTGCCATCACCTTCGTCTTTCCGATGTTCACCTTCAGACCTTTTGTCTCCATACATTCCTTCCACTTGTTCATCTTTTCCTTCAGTCCATCCATACTTTCCGCAATCAACACCAGATCATCTGCATACAACAACTCCCATGGTAAACCCTCCTTTACGTTCTGAGTCAGCACGTCCATCACAGCTACAAATAGTAGTGGACTTAGTACCGACCCCTGATGCACTCCCACCTTCACCTCAAACTCACCACTGTTCCCGTCCTTCGTCCTTACAGCTGTGCGCGCTCTTTTGTACATTGCCATCACAACTCTGATCAACCATTCCTCCACTCCTAACTTCCTCAATGCCCATGTCAATACTTTGCGTGAAACCCCATCGAATGCTTTCTCCAGATCAACAAACCCAAAAATCAACTTCTTCCTCTTCTCCATGTACTTCTCCTGCAACTGCCTCACAATGAAAAGCGCGTCTGTCGTTCCTCTTCCTGGCATAAATCCAAACTGCATTTCGTCGATCTTCACTTTCTTCCTTATCCTCCTCTCCAACACCCTTTCCAATACCTTCATTCCATGCTCCAATAACTTTATCGCTCGGTATGAGCCACACTCTAGAGGGTCACCTTTCCCCTTGTATAGAGGGACGAGGGTACTCAGTTCCCAATCCAATGGAATGCGGCCTTCTTTCACCACCAGATTACAGATCTCTGTCATTCTCTTCACACCCCAACTTCCTGCTGCCTTCAACATATCTCCCACAACTCCCGTCGGCCCTCCCGCTTTTCCACTCTTCATTGCTTTTATCGCTTCCTCAACTTCCTTCTCAGTTATCTTTTCTGCCGGTCCTAAAACTGGGTTACTCTCTATGTTGCCATCCCATTCATTCTCTGTATTCAACAGCATTTCCATACATCTTTTCCATCTTCCTTTAATTCCATCTGGGTCGACAACGATTTGTCCCACTTCATCCTTCAAGCAACTCACCCCCATCACATCACACCTCTCTTTCGCTATGTGCTTTGCAATCATGAATACTGCTTTCTGACCCTCTTCCGTATCCAAGCGTTCTCCGAACATTTTCCTACATGCCTCCTGCGCCTTTGCTACCTCTTTCTTTGCAGCCTTCCTGGCTGCCTTATAACTTTCATGCTCTGCTGTTTCTGCTCCCGTACCCTTCGCCTTCTGCCACTCCTTGAACTTCTTCCTCTTCTCGTCAATCCTCTTTCCAACTTCATCATCCCACCACCATGTTTCTGAGTGCCTCGGTGGTCCTTTTGTCCATCCACATACCTCACCAACGGCTCCCAACAGACTCGCTTTCATTGACATCCAACCACTTTCAAGCTCAACCACATCATCCTCTACCCTACTCAGCCTCTCTTTTAATTCCTCCCTTACTGTCACCTCTTTCAACCTCCACACCTTCATTTTCGGTGGGTACTTCACCCGCCGAGCTCTCCTCGCACCTTTCACCCTTATGTCGCAGACAACCAAGTGGTGCTGTGAAACAGCCTCCTCCCCCGGGATCACCTTTGTGTCCCGGAGGTGCCCCCTATCTCGCCTACGCACCATCAGGTAGTCAACGGTTGTCGTCGACCCACCTGTCGTGTATGTAACAAGCTTATTATCCTCTTTCTGGAACTGAGTATTACAAATCAACAAATCAGCTCCATCAGCAAACTCTAAAATCCTTTCACCTTCTCCATTTCTCACACCATATCCGTAACCCCCATGAACTCCCTCAAAACCATCCATACTCCTTCCCACATGTCCATTCAGGTCTCCTCCCACCACAACAACTTCCTCATCTTTCACGTTTTCCATCAGCTTCTCTATCGCACACCAGAACTTGTCCTTCTCTTCATCGCTTCGACCAACCTGCGGAGCATATCCCGAGATGACATTCACCAAGAGCTTTCCAATCATCATTTTCACCATCATCAACCTATCACTCACTCTAGTCACACTCACCACACTGTCTACAAACTCCTCAGAAAACAGGACACCAACACCATTCACGCCCTCCGGGCACCCTTGCCACACAAACTTGTATTTCTGTCCCTGCCTCCCCTTCACCATTCTCACACCACTTCCCTTCCATCTCGTCTCCTGCACACAACATATGTCCACTCTTCTTCTGACCAATACTTCCACCACTTCTCCTGATCTCCCTGTCATTGTCCCTACATTCCATGTCCCAAACCTCAGAAACCGATCTCCACTTCGGGCTGCACCCTGCCCATATGTAGTTGTAATTGTCATGGTTCTCTTTTTGAGGCAATGTTTTTATGGCCGGATGCCCTTCCTGACGCCAACCCTCTTAGTCGTCTCTTACGACCAGCAGGGATACGGTGTACCTATTCTGACCAGGGTACACACTGGGAAACGTTTAAAACATGGAAATTCTGGGGGGGGGGGGGGGGGGCGGCGTCAGCATCACGGCTGCGGTTTAAACATATTCCAACAGTATCCAAACAGAACCATGAAAACCATGAAAAACAATCTGGGAAAAGTCTCCAAGCGAGAACGTGGATTTGAGAAAGAAGGAGCAGAGGCGGAAGAAAAACGAGATACCGGGGGCGGGGCACAAGTCGAGACGAGGAGGAGAGCGAACAAGCACGTGTCCGGGAGGAGAGAAAGAATCAATATAGAATTCTTTGTCTATCCGTTTGTCCTGTGTTTTTTTTTAAACGCCGGACAAAGGGGTAAGATGCCCGCGAGAGGCAGGGGGGGAGAAAAGAAAATCAAAGAAACAAGCAAATGCTATGAAGGAAAGAACTTACACTCACAAAACACCGACGGGGGGAAGGGAGCCCGGAAAGACCAGGCCGCGCACGACGCGCGAATAAAAAACGACCAATCACACACAAATCCGCAACAACCACAAAACCAAAACTAAACAGAAACACACAACAACACACACAAAACAAAACAACCAGCGGAAACCCGACAAAGACACGAATGGGAAAACACTCAAACTTCGATGCCGTGGAGAGCTCGAAGCAAGCCTCGTCGCTCGAGGGACCGGAAGTCTATCTTTGATAAACAGAGAAAGCAAAAAAAGCAGTAGATATGAAGGAATAACAGGAAATAGATGCAAAAGGTCATTGAAAGGTTAGAAAAGATCACCGGTAGATTTGATGATGTTGTCATGAACAGGCTCTAAAGGACAGAGGAGCATAAATGGAAAAGTCTTAAGGACAAACATTTACATCTAGTTTGAAGAAGACTGGATTACTTTTGTAACAAGGGAAATGTTCAGAGTAAGTCGTCTTGTTAAACGTGCACTGAGGTAGTGAGTGTTATTTATAAAGTAGATAGAGTAAGTTTGTTATGTAAAACCTCCTGTCTTCGAGCGAGGCCAGGTGAAGATTTGGCCACAAAGGCACAATTTTGAAGGAATCAGCAGGAACTATTTGGCCGGAGCACAGCAGGCCATGGCGGCAAAATCAGCTGCGGAGCCTTGGAGGGGTGTTTGGGTGCGAGAACCCATATTTACTTTTGGCGCCATATTTGGGTTAGATTTTAAGCCTTACTTATTTTCATTGTGCATAAGTGTGTGTGCCTCCCTACTCATTTATCCTTCGAGCACCTGTTCTGTCCCATTTATTTATTATTGGCATCTCATCTCTCCCCACCCATATACCTTAAATAAACAATTTATTTGTGAGGAAAACGTTTTCCCATTTTCCTGCCTTTCCATGTGAACACCACCCGTTTTTGCTATATTGGGTGAATCTTGGGAAATCCTAAAAAAATTGGAATGCACTAACATCTGAAACACCGTTTCAGGATCCGCGGTGGCATTTATAAAATCTCCGGCTCAGAGCAACTGTTAACGACACCTCTGAGGTGACAATATTCAATTTCCATGTTCTAAGGGTAGTGGAGGAGCTGCAACGCAAATGTCACAGGTACCAACACACACACACACACACACACAGATATTTGGGGAAGGAACAGTATTTCCCAGAACACTCTGGATACCAGCGGCACCATCTTTTACGATTCCATTTTACTATCCACGCAGCGAAACAATTGAGAAGGAATTACCTCCTCCCCATGGATGCGAACCCATGGTTGTTTGTCGGTTCTCTATCGTTTAAATGCTGAGCGGCAAGCAATAAAGCAGCACAGACCATTTTCAAGTCTTTGGTATGAACGGAGGACACCATAACCAACTACAAATAGGACACGGGTTAGTTTAAACTCCCATCCAAGAGCACAAAGGATTGTGGTGGTGCACAGATTGATACATCGCCCTGCAGTGTACAGCTGGGTTAAACTCAAACCCAGGCTAGACATCACAGATTTGAGGGTGCATACATCGAGGCTATGCTGTCAGGCCATTAAAGAAATAGCCTATTTTTTAAATGTTGATCTAAGTTGAAGTAGAAAGAAAAAGTAAAATATAGGGGCAATACCCCTGGCGCTCACCTGGTAGAATAAACAGTACACTGCACTGACTAAAGGTATTTTAAACCAATTTCAATGGTTGCTAGAAGACAGGGCAGCATGAAGAATCATACCAACATAATCATAAGACTTTAAACAAACAAACAAAAAATTACCTATTTTGAGGAGCACCCTTCTCCCCTCCCACTCCACCCGTGTACCTCCTCAGACCCCAATTTTTCCCAACGCCTTCAACAAACATTGGTACATCACACGGATGATGAAGGTTTTGGTGAAGTTTCAACGAAATAGTGTGTAGTTTCTGAGAAGAAAGCAAATTCCTATTTTGAGGGGTCAAACCTGGATCCACTTAGACCCTATTTTTTTTTTTTAATGCTTTAAACAAACTTTAGTCACAACACAAGTATAATTTGTGCCAAATTTGGTCACAATCCCATCAGCGGTTTCGGAGAAGATGTTTCAAGTGTTTACGGACTGACGGACGGAAGACGCGCCATCGCATAAGCTCCCCTGAACTTCGTTCCAGGTGAGCTTAAAAAGAAAACCAAACAAAAGAACACCTTGTTGACATTGTTCACAAGTCCTTCGTCGTGCAGGTTTGCAGCAGATGCAGCCTTGTAATCTGTGCACAAACGCCTCAACAAATTTGTCGTCTCCTCTGGAACATGTTGCATCAGACATTTGCCATATCTTTTCATGTTGCTTTCAGCTTGTGTAAAAGGAAGTTTTGAAATATATTTCAAAGCTCTTTGATAATCCTGCAAAACGCACAAAAGAAATTTCCATCACTTAACGGCACTTGCAAGCTCCTCCTCTTTAAAACAAGTGTTGCGCAGTTCTAAAAGTTACATGTTTTAACACTCAACTTCCAGACCAAGGACTGCCACAATTGTCTTGCCAAATTATATGAAAACACAAGGGCAAGAATATTATCCAAACGGTCAAGATCATCAACTTGCAAAAACCGGTGACACACTGCGAAAGAAAAACATTCAAAAGGTAACAATTCCAAAAAGCTAAAACAGCACTCTTCGACGTCACGATGTTGACCAATACGCTTGCACCCATATTATTATTCCATCATTATACATACTTGTACCAAGTTTGATTTAAATCGCTTCAGCTGTTCTTAAGTATCACATTTTTACCTGACATGACCTCTGACCTTCAATGCCGAAATCTAATCAATTAATCTTTACATCATATTAAATACTTCTCCCAAGTTTGGTCAAAATCTCATCAATGGTTCACAAGTTAGCAAAGTAACAGAATTTTTACCTAACGGGACCTCTGACCGTTGACCTCTTGACACCATAAAGTAACCCATTTATCTTTTCATCATAACACATACTTGTACCAAAATTTGACCTGGTTCTCTTCAGCTGTTATTAAGTTATCGTGGTAACAAAAACCTAGTACAGAAACTGACCTTTGATCTCTTGATGCAGAAATATAATCAATTAATCTTTGCATCATAGAAAATACTTATACCAAGTTTGGTCAAAATCCCATCACTGGTTCACAAGTTAGCTCAATTACAAAACAATTATCTAGCAGAACCTCTGACCTTTGACCTCTTGATCCCATAATCTAAATAGTTCATCTTTGCATAACAATACATACTTGTACCAACTTTGGTCAAAATCCCATCACTGGTTCACAAGTTATTGCGGTAACAGGATTTTTACCTAAAATGACCTTTTACCTTTTACCTTTAATTACCTTTATTAATTACCTTTACCTTTACCTTTTTAATTACCTTTTAATTACCTTTTACCTGCACCTTTGACCTCGTTACCCCAAAATCTAATCAGTTCATATTTACCATATTATTCATTCCTGCACCGACTTCGACTTAGATCAATTCAGCCATTCTCAAGTTATCACGGAAATGAAAACCCATCATGGACAGACGCAAGGACGGACAACCCAAAAACATAATGCCTGCGGCGACTTTGTCGGCAGAGGCATAAAAATCCTCTCCAAACCCAGAGGAATAAAACAATTAAAAACAAGTACAGATACATTCAAAGTACACCGCCCCCATGCCAAAAAAAAAAAAAACATCCTCCAGCGCATAGAGACTGTATTGGGAGGGAGAGGTGTACAATAATTGATTGATTAATTGCACAATTAAAATCAAGAAATGATAAATCATAAAATATTTTCTTAACCAATTGGCTAATAGCATACCTAAACAACCAGTGCTTCATCCGAAGCTGCAACTTTTTGAAAATTAATTAAATGTCATTAATTGGAAAAAAATTAATAAGTAATTGATTAATTAATAAATCGTTAATTGATTAAAGAAATCAAAATGTCCTTCATAGCCAAATCACTTCGTCACTGTCGTGTCCAAATATCAGCTTCCAAGCTCCAAAGGTGCCTGAGATATTGCCCAGATGAGAAAGAAAATAAATAAATGGTGCCCAGCGATGACATCATGCAGCGCCTGGAGATGGCAGAAGACAGGAGCGGTGTGTGTACAAAATATATTTTTTAACATCCACCCACCATAGGCCGTGACAAACAAAAACATTCAAAGAATGGAAAACCCTCTCCAGATCAGGCTAAATAAAAAGGTTCAAACAATGTGGAAATAAAACCCTCGCCGACCAGGATAAACAAAAAGGTTCAAAAATGTAGAAATAAACACTCTCCAGACCAGGATAAACAAAAAGGTTCAAACAATGTAGAAATAAAACCCTCTCCAGACCAGGATAAACAAAAAGGTTCAAACAATGTAGAAATAAAACCCTCTCCAGACCAGGATAAACAAAAAGGTTGAAACAATGTAGAAATAAAACCCTCTCCAGACCAGGATGTACAAAAAGGTTCAAAAATGTATAAATAAACACTCTCCAGACCAGGATAAACAAAAAGTTTCAAAAATGTATAAATAAAACCCTCTCCAGTTCAGGATAAATAAAAAGGTTCAAACAATATAGAAATTAAACCCTCTCCGGACCAGGATAAACAAAAAGGTTCAAACAATCTAAATTAAACCCCCTACAGACCAGGATAAACAAAAAGGTTCAAAAATGTAGAAATTAAACCCTCTCCAGACCAGGCTAAATAAAAAGGTTCAAACAATACAAATTAAACCCCCTACAGACCAGGATAAACAAAAAGGTTCAAAAATGTAGAAATTAAACCCTCTCCAGACCAGGATAAACAAAAAGGTTCAAAAATGTAGAAATAAAACCCTCTCAGACCAGGCTAAATAAAAAGGTTCAAACAATGTAGAACTAAAACCCTCTCCAGACCAGGATAAACAAAAAGGTTCAAACATGAAGAAATAAAACCCTCTCCAGACCAGGATAAATAAAAAGGTGCAAACAATGCAGAAATAAAACCCTCTCCAGACCAGGCTAAACAAAAAGGTTCAAACAATGTAGAAATAAAACCCTCTCCAGACCAGGATAAACAAAAAGGTTCAAACAATGTAGAAATAAAACCCTCTCCAGACCAGGATAAATAAAAAGGTGCAAACAATGCAGAAATAAACACTCTCCAGACCAGGATAAACAAAAAGGTTGAAACAATGTAGAAATAAAACCCTCTCCAGACCAGGATGTACAAAAAGGTTCAAAAATGTATAAATAAACACTCTCCAGACCAGGATAAACAAAAAGTTTCAAAAATGTAGAAATAAAACCCTCTCCAGTTCAGGATAAATAAAAAGGTTCAAACAATATAGAAATTAAACCCTCTCCGGACCAGGATAAACAAAAAGGTTCAAACAATCTAAATTAAACCCCCTACAGACCAGGATAAACAAAAAGGTTCAAAAATGTAGAAATTAAACCCTCTCCAGACCAGGCTAAATAAAAAGGTTCAAACAATACAAATTAAACCCCCTACAGACCAGGATAAACAAAAAGGTTCAAAAATGTAGAAATTAAACCCTCTCCAGACCAGGATAAACAAAAAGGTTCAAAAATGTAGAAATAAAACCCTCTCAGACCAGGATAAACAAAAAGGTTCAAACAATGTAGAACTAAAACCCTCTCCAGACCAGGATAAATAAAAAGGTTCAAACAATGTAGAACTAAAACCCTCTCCAGACCAGGATAAATAAAAAGGTTCAAACAATGTAGAAATAAAACCCTCTCCAGACCAGGATAAACAAAAAGGTTCAAACATGAAGAAATAAAACCCTCTCCAGACCAGGCTAAATAAAAAGGTTCAAACAATGTAGAACTAAAACCCTCTCCAGACCAGGATAAATAAAAAGGTTCAAACAATGTAGAACTAAAACCCTCTCCAGACCAGGATAAATAAAAAGGTTCAAACAATATAGAAATTAAACCCTCTCCAGACCAGGCTAAACAAAAAGATTCAAACAATCTAAATTAAACCCCCTACAGACCAGGATAAACAAAAAGGTTCAAAAATGTAGAAATTAAACCCTCTACAGACCAGACTAAATAAAAAGGTTCACACAAGGCAGAAATAAAACCCTCTCCAGACCAGGATAAACAAAAAGGTTCAAACATGAAGAAATAAAACCCTCTCCAGACCAGGCTAAACAAAAAGGTTCAAACAATGTAGAAATAAAACCCTCTCCAGACCAGGATAAACAAAAAGGTTCAAACAATGTAGAAATAAAACCCTCTCCAGACCAGGATAAACAAAAAGGTTCAAACAATGTATAAATAAAACCCTCTTCAGACCAGGATAAACAAAAAGGTTCAAACAATGTAGAAATAAAACCCTCTCCAGACCAGGATAAACAAAAAGGTTCAAACAATGTAGAAATAAAACCCTCTCCAGACCAGGATAAACAAAAAGGTTCAAACAATGTAGAAATAAAACCCTCTCCAGACCAGGATAAACAAAAAGGTTCAAACAATGTAGAAATAAAACCCTCTCCAGACCAGGATAAACAAAAAGGTTCAAACAATGTATAAATAAAACCCTCTTCAGACCAGGATAAACAAAAAGGTTCAAACAATGTAGAAATAAAACCCTCTCCAGACCAGGATAAACAAAAAGGTTCAAACAATGTAGAAATAAAACCCTCTCCAGACCAGGATAAACAAAAAGGTTCAAACATGGAGAAATTAAACCCTCTTCAGACCAGACTAAATAAAAAGGTTCAAACATGTAGAAATAAAACCCTCTCCAGACCAGGATAAACAAAAAGGTTCAAACAATGTAGAAATAAAACCCTCTTAAGACCAGGATAAACAAAAAGGTTCAAACAATCTAAATTAAACCCCCTACAGACCAGGACAAACAAAAAGGTTCAAAAATGTAGAAATTAAACCCCCTACAGACCAGGATAAACAAAAAGGTTCAAACAATGTAGAAATTAAACCCTCTCCAGTTCAGGATAAACAAAAAGGTTCCTCTGACCACGATAAACAAAAAACAAAAAGGTTCAAAAATGTATAAATAAAACCCTCTCCAGACCAGGATAAACAAAAAGGTTCAAACAATGTAGAACTAAAACCCTCTCCAGACCAGGATAAACAAAAAGGTTCAAACATGTCGAAATAAAACCCTCTCCAGACCAGGATAAACAAAAAGGTTCAAACAATGTATAAATAAAACCCTCTCCAGACCAGGATAAATAAAAAGGTTCAAAAATGTATAAATAAAACCCTCTCCAGACCAGGATAAACAAAAAGGTTCAAAAATGTATAAATAAAACCCTCTCCAGACCAGGATAAATAAAAAGGTTCAAACAAGGCAGAAATAAAACCCTCTCCAGACCAGGATAAACAAAAAGGTTCAAACAATGTAGAAATAAAACCCTCTCCAGACCAGACTAAACAAAAAGGTTCAAACAATGTAGAAATAAAACCCTCTCCAGACCAGGCTAAATAAAAAGGTTCAAACAATGTAGAAATAAAACCCTCTCCAGACCAGGATAAACAAAAAGGTTCAAACAAGGTAGAAATTAAACCCTCTTCAGACCAGGATAAACAAAAAGGTTCAAACAAGGCAGAAATAAAACCCTCTCCAGACCAGTATAAACAAAAAGGTTCAAACAATGTAGAAATAAAACCCTCTCCAGACCAGTATAAACAAAAAGGTGCAAACAATGCAGAAATAAAACCCTCTCCAGACCAGTATAAACAAAAAGGTTCAAACAATGTAGAAATAAAACCCTCTCCAGACCAGTATAAACAAAAAGGTGCAAACAATGCAGAAATAAAACCCTCTCCAGACCAGTATAAACAAAAAGGTTCAAACAAGGCAGAAATAAAACCCTCTCCAGACCAGTATAAACAAAAAGGTTCAAACAATGTAGAAATAAAACCCTCTCCAGACCAGTATAAACAAAAAGGTGCAAACAATGCAGAAATAAAACCCTCTCCAGACCAGTATAAACAAAAAGGTTCAAACAAGGCAGAAATAAAACCCTCTCCAGACCAGTATAAACAAAAAGGTTCAAACAATGTAGAAATTAAACCCTCTTCAGACCAGGATAAACAAAAAGGTTCAAACAAGGCAGAAATAAAACCCTCTCCAGACCAGTATAAACAAAAAGGTTCAAACAATGTAGAAATAAAACCCTCTCCAGACCAGTATAAACAAAAAGGTGCAAACAATGCAGAAATAAAACCCTCTCCAGACCAGTATAAACAAAAAGGTTCAAACAATGTAGAAATAAAACCCTCTCCAGACCAGGATAAACAAAATGGTGCAAACAATGCAGAAATAAAACCCTCTCCAGACCAGTATAAACAAAAAGGTTCAAACAATGCAGAAATAAAACCCTCTCCAGACCAGTATAAACAAAAAGGTTCAAACAATGTAGAAATAAAACCCTCTCCAGACCAGTATAAACAAAAAGGTGCAAACAATGCAGAAATAAAACCCTCTCCAGACCAGTATAAACAAAAAGGTTCAAACAATGTAGAAATAAAACCCTCTCCAGACCAGGATAAACAAAAAGGTGCAAACAATGCAGAAATAAAACCCTCTCCAGACCAGTATAAACAAAAAGGTTCAAACAATGCAGAAATAAAACCCTCTCCAGACCAGTATAAACAAAAAGGTGCAAACAATGCAGAAATAAAACCCTCTCCAGACCAGTATAAACAAAAAGGTGCAAACAATGCAGAAATAAAACCCTCTCCAGACCAGTATAAACAAAAAGGTGCAAACAATGCAGAAATAAAACCCTCTCCAGACCAGTATAAACAAAAAGGTTCAAACAAGGCAGAAATAAAACCCTCTCCAGACCAGTATAAACAAAAAGGTTCAAACAATGTAGAAATAAAACCCTCTCCAGACCAGTATAAACAAAAAGGTGCAAACAATGCAGAAATAAAACCCTCTCCAGACCAGGATAAACAAAAAGGTTCAAACAAGGCAGAAATAAAACCCTCTCCAGACCAGTATAAACAAAAAGGTTCAAACAAGGCAGAAATAAAACCCTCTCCAGACCAGTATAAACAAAAAGGTTCAAACAAGGCAGAAATAAAACCCTCTCCAGACCAGGATAAACAAAAAGGTTCAAACAATGTAGAAATAAAACCCTCTCCAGACCAGACTAAATAAAAAGGTTCAAACAATGTAGAACTAAAACCCTCTCCAGACCAGGATAAACAAAAAGGTTCAAACATGTAGAAATAAAACCCTCTCCAGACCAGACTAAACAAAAAGGTTCACACAAGGCAGAAATAAAACCCTCTTCAGACCAGGATAAACAAAAAGGTTCAAACAATGTAGAAATAAACACTCTCCAGACCAGGATAAACAAAAAGGTTCAAACAATGTAGAAATAAAACCCTCTTCAGACCAGGATAAACAAAAAGGTTCAAACAATGTAGAAATAAACACTCTCCAGACCAGACTAAATAAAAAGGTTCAAACAATGTAGAAATAAAACCCTCTCCAGACCAGGATAAACAAAAAGGTTCAAACAATGTAGAAATAAAACCCTCTCCAGACCAGACTAAACAAAAAGGTTCAAACAATGTAGAAATAAAACCCTCTCCAGACCAGACTAAACAAAAAGGTCAAACAATGTAGAAATAAAACCCTCTCCAGACCAGGATAAACAAAAAGGTTCAAACAATGTAGAAATAAAACCCTCTCCAGACCAGGATAAACAAAAAGGTTCAAACAATGTAGAAATAAAACCCTCTTCAGACCAGGATAAACAAAAAGGTTCAAACAATGTAGAAATAAAACCCTCTCCAGACCAGGATAAACAAAAAGGTTCAAACAATGTAGAAATAAAACCCTCTCCAGACCAGACTAAACAAAAAGGTTCAAACAATGTAGAAATAAAACCCTCTCCAGACCAGGATAAACAAAAAGGTTCAAACAATGTAGAAATAAAACCCTCTCCAGACCAGACTAAACAAAAAGGTTCAAACAATGTAGAAATAAAACCCTCTCCAGACCAGACTAAACAAAAAGGTTCAAACAATGTAGAAATAAAACCCTCTCCAGACCAGACTAAATAAAAAGGTTCAAACAATGTAGAAATAAAACCCTCTCCAGACCAGGATAAACAAAAAGGTCAAACAATGTAGAAATAAACACTCTCCAGACCAGGATAAACAAAAAGGTTCAAACAATGTAGAAATAAAACCCTCTCCAGACCAGGATAAACAAAAAGGTTCAAACAATGTAGAAATAAAACCCTCTCCAGACCAGGATAAACAAAAAGGTTCAAACAATGTAGAAATAAAACCCTCTCCAGACCAGACTAAATAAAAAGGTTAAACAAGGCAGAAATAAAACCCTCTCCAGACCAGACTAAACAAAAAGGTTCAAACAATGTATAAATAAAACCCTCTCCAGACCAGGATAAACAAAAAGGTTCAAACAATGTAGAAATAAAACCCTCTTCAGACCAGCATAAACAAAAAGGTTCAAACAATGTAGAAATAAAACCCTCTCCAGACCAGGATAAACAAAAAGGTTCAAACAATGTAGAAATAAAACCCTCTTCAGACCAGGATAAACAAAAAGGTTCAAACAATGTAGAAATAAAACCCTCTCCAGACCAGACTAAATAAAAAGGTTCAAACAATGTAGAAATAAAACCCTCTCCAGACCAGCATAAACAAAAAGGTTCAAACAATGTAGAAATAAAACCCTCTTCAGACCAGGATAAACAAAAAGGTTCAAACAATGTAGAAATAAAACCCTCTCCAGACCAGACTAAATAAAAAGGTTCAAACAATGTAGAAATAAAACCCTCTCCAGACCAGACTAAATAAAAAGGTTCAAACAATGTAGAAATAAAACCCTCTCCAGACCAGGATAAACAAAAAGGTTCAAACAATGTAGAAATAAAACCCTCTTCAGACCAGGATAAACAAAAAGGTTCAAACAATGTAGAAATAAAACCCTCTCCAGACCAGACTAAATAAAAAGGTTCAAACAATGTAGAAATAAAACCCTCTCCAGACCAGACTAAACAAAAAGGTCAAACAATGTAGAAATAAACACTCTCCAGACCAGGATAAACAAAAAGGTTCAAACAATGTAGAAATAAACACTCTCCAGACCAGGATAAACAAAAAGGTCAAACAATGTAGAAATAAACACTCTCCAGACCAGACTAAATAAAAAGGTCAAACAATGTAGAAATAAAACCCTCTCCAGACCAGTATAAACAAAAAGGTTCAAACAATGTAGAAATAAAACCCTCTCCAGACCAGGATAAACAAAAAGGTTCAAACAATGTAGAAATAAACACTCTCCAGACCAGACTAAATAAAAAGGTCAAACAATGTAGAAATAAAACCCTCTCCAGACCAGTATAAACAAAAAGGTTCAAACAATGTAGAAATAAAACACTCTCCAGACCAGACTAAACAAAAAGGTTCAAACAATGTAGAAATAAAACCCTCTCCAGACCAGGATAAACAAAAAGGTTCAAACAATGTAGAAATAAAACCCTCTCCAGACCAGGCTAAACAAAAAGGTTCAAACAATGTAGAAATAAACACTCTCCAGACCAGGATAAACAAAAAGGTTCAAACAATAGAAATAAAACCCTCTCAGACCAGGCTAAATAAAAAGGTTCAAACAATGTAGAAATAAAACCCTCTCCAGACCAGACTAAACAAAAAGGTTCAAACAAGGCAGAAATAAAACCCTCTCCAGACCAGACTAAACAAAAAGGTTCAAACAAGGCAGAAATAAAACCCTCTCCAGACCAGACTAAACAAAAAGGTTCAAACAATGTAGAAATAAAACCCTCTCCAGACCAGACTAAATAAAAAGGTTCAAACAATGTAGAAATAAAACCCTCTCCAGACCAGGATAAACAAAAAGGTCAAACAATGTAGAAATAAACACTCTCCAGACCAGGATAAACAAAAAGGTTCAAACAATGTAGAAATAAAACCCTCTCCAGACCAGGATAAACAAAAAGGTTCAAACAATGTAGAAATAAAACCCTCTCCAGACCAGTATAAACAAAAAGGTGCAAACAATGCAGAAATAAAACCCTCTCCAGACCAGTATAAACAAAAAGGTTCAAACAAGGCAGAAATAAAACCCTCTCCAGACCAGTATAAACAAAAAGGTTCAAACAATGTAGAACTAAAACCCTCTCCAGACCAGGATAAACAAAAAGGTTCAAACATGTAGAAATAAAACCCTCTCCAGACCAGGATAAACAAAAAGGTGCAAACAATGCAGAAATAAAACCCTCTCCAGACCAGGATAAACAAAAAGGTTCAAACAATGTAGAAATAAAACCCTCTCCAGACCAGTATAAACAAAAAGGTTCAAACAATGTAGAAATAAAACCCTCTCCAGACCAGACTAAACAAAAAGGTTCAAACAATGTAGAAATAAAACCCTCTCCAGACCAGACTAAACAAAAAGGTTCAAACAATGTAGAAATAAAACCCTCTCCAGACCAGACTAAATAAAAAGGTTCAAACAATGTAGAAATAAAACCCTCTCCAGACCAGGATAAACAAAAAGGTCAAACAATGTAGAAATAAACACTCTCCAGACCAGGATAAACAAAAAGGTTCAAACAATGTAGAAATAAAACCCTCTCCAGACCAGGATAAACAAAAAGGTTCAAACAATGTAGAAATAAAACCCTCTCCAGACCAGGATAAACAAAAAGGTTCAAACAATGTAGAAATAAAACCCTCTCCAGACCAGGATAAACAAAAAGTTTCAAACAATGTAGAAATAAAACCCTCTCCAGACCAGGATAAACAAAAAGTTTCAAACAATGTAGAAATAAAACCCTCTCCAGACCAGGATAAACAAAAAGGTTCAAACAATGTAGAAATAAAACCCTCTCCAGACCAGTATAAACAAAAAGGTTCAAACAATGTATAAATAAAACCCTCTCCAGACCAGGATAAACAAAAAGGTGCAAACAATGTAGAAATAAAACCCTCTCCAGACCAGGATAAACAAAAAGGTTCAAACAATGTATAAATAAAACCCTCTCCAGACCAGTATAAACAAAAAGGTGCAAACAATGTAGAAATAAAACCCTCTCCAGACCAGGATAAACAAAAAGGTTCAAACAATATATAAATAAAACCCTCTCCAGACCAGTATAAACAAAAAGGTTCAAACAATGTATAAATAAAACCCTCTCCAGACCAGGATAAATAAAAAGGTTCAAACATGTAGAAATAAAACCCTCTCCAGACCAGACTAAACAAAAAGGTTCAAACAATGTATAAATAAAACCCTCTCCAGACCAGACTAAATAAAAAGGTTCAAACAATGTAGAAATAAAACCCTCTCCAGACCAGGATAAACAAAAAGGTTCAAACAATGTAGAAATAAAACCCTCTCCAGACCAGGATAAACAAAAAGGTTCAAACAATGTAGAAATAAAACCCTCTCCAGACCAGGATAAACAAAAAGGTTCAAACAATGTAGAAATAAAACCCTCTCCAGACCAGGATAAACAAAAAGGTCAAACAATGTAGAAATAAACACTCTCCAGACCAGACTAAATAAAAAGGTTCAAACAAGGCAGAAATAAAACCCTCTCCAGACCAGTATAAACAAAAAGGTTCAAACATGGCAGAAATAAAACCCTCTCCAGACCAGTATAAACAAAAAGGTTCAAACAAGGCAGAAATAAAACCTTCTCCAGACCAGGATAAACAAAAAGGTTCAAACAATGTAGAAATAAAACCCTCTCCAGACCAGACTAAATAAAAAGGTTCAAACAATGTAGAACTAAAACCCTCTCCAGACCAGGATAAATAAAAAGGTTCAAACATGTAGAAATAAAACCCTCTCCAGACCAGGATAAATAAAAAGGTTCAAACAATGTAGAACTAAAACCCTCTCCAGACCAGGATAAACAAAAAGGTTCAAACATGTAGAAATAAAACCCTCTCCAGACCAGGATAAACAAAAAGGTTCAAACAATGTAGAAATAAAACCCTCTTCAGACCAGGATAAACAAAAAGGTTCAAACAATGTAGAAATAAAACCCTCTCCAGACCAGGATAAACAAAAAGGTTCAAACAATGTAGAAATAAAACCCTCTCCAGACCAGGATAAACAAAAAGGTTCAAAAATGTAGAAATTAAACCCTCTCCAGACCAGGATAAACAAAAAGGTTCAAACAATGTAGAAATAAAACCCTCTCCCGACCAGGATAAACAAAAAGGTGCAAACAATGCAGAAATAAAACCCTCTCCCGACCAGGATAAACAAAAAGGTTCAAACAATGTAGAAATAAAACCCTCTCCAGACCAGGATAAACAAAAAGGTTCAAACAATGTAGAAATAAAACCCTCTCCAGACCAGGATAAACAAAAAGGTTCAAACAATGTAGAAATAAAACCCTCTCCAGACCAGGATAAACAAAAAGGTTCAAACAATGTAGAAATAAAACCCTCTCCAGACCAGGATAAACAAAAAGGTGCAAACAATGCAGAAATAAACACTCTCCAGACCAGGATAAACAAAAAGGTTCAAACAATGTATAAATAAAACCCTCTCCAGACCAGGATAAACAAAAAGGTGCAAACAATGTAGAAATTAAACCCCCTACAGACCACGATAAACAAAAAGGTTCAAAAATGTAGAAATAAAACCCTCTCCAGACCAGGATAAACAAAAAGGTTCAAAAATGTAGAAATAAAACCCTCTCCAGACCAGGATAAACAAAAAGGTTCAAAAATGTAGAAATAAAACCCTCTCCAGACCAGGATAAACAAAAAGGTTCAAAATGTAGAAATAAAACCCTCTCCAGACCAGGATAAACAAAAAGGTTCAAAAATGTAGAAATAAAACCCTCTCCAGACCAGGATAAACAAAAAGGTTCAAAAATGTAGAAATTAAACCATCTCCAGACCAGGATAAACTAAAAGGTTCAAACAATATAGAAATTAAACCCTCTCCAGACCAGGATAAACAAAAAGGTTCAAAATGTAGAAATAAAACCATCTCCAGACCAGGATAAACAAAAAGGTTCAAAATGTAGAAATAAAACCCTCTCCAGACCAGGATAAACAAAAAGGTTCAAAAATGTAGAAATAAAACCATCTCCAGACCAGGATAAACAAAAAGGTTCAAACAATATAGAAATTAAACCCTCTCCAGACCAGGATAAACAAAAAGGTTCAAAATGTAGAAATAAAACCATCTCCAGACCAGGATAAACAAAAAGGTTCAAAATGTAGAAATAAAACCATCTCCAGACCAGGATAAACAAAAAGGTTCAAAAATGTAGAAATAAAACCCTCTCCAGACCAGGATAAACAAAAAGGTTCAAAAATGTAGAAATAAAACCCTCTCCAGACCAGGATAAACAAAAAGGTTCAAACAATGTAGAAATAAACACTCTCCAGACCAGGATAAACAAAAAGGTTCAAACATGTAGAAATAAAACCCTCTCCAGACCAGGATAAACAAAAAGGTTCAAACATGTATAAATAAAACCCTCTCCAGACCAGGATAAACAAAAAGGTTCAAAAATGTAGAAATTAAACCCTCTTCAGACCAGGATAAACAAAAAGGTTCAAACAATGTAGAAATAAAACCCTCTCCAGACCAGGATAAACAAAAAGGTTCAAACAATGTAGAAATAAAACCCTCTCCAGACCAGGATAAACAAAAAGGTTCAAACAATGTAGAAATAAACACTCTCCAGACCAGGATAAACAAAAAGGTTCAAACAATGTAGAAATAAAACCCTCTCCAGACCAGGATAAACAAAAAGGTTCAAACAATGTAGAAATAAAACCATCTCCAGACCAGGATAAACAAAAAGGTTCAAACAATATAGAAATTAAACCCTCTCCAGACCAGGATAAACAAAAAGGTTCAAAATGTAGAAATAAAACCATCTCCAGACCAGGATAAACAAAAAGGTTCAAACAATGTAGAAATAAAACCCTCTCCAGATCCAGGCTACATAGAAAGGTCAGGCCCACAAAGCTATTTTCCTCGCAATTCTAGCTGCAAGAATTAATTGATGGCAACAAACACTCACGAACATGACATGATAGATGGAACTATACATGTTTTATGATACCAATTCCCCCAAAAAAATAAAACCGCGTGCCAGAGCTCAGACGAATACCCAATGAAGTCCTTTAATCATGGATGAGAGAAAATCTCACCTTTTTGTCTTCCAACTGAATTTTTAAATACCACTCATGTTGCTGATCACGCTCAGCCAGGAACAAAGCATGGTCAAAGTATCCAGCTTGACGAAGGACCTTGATTGCTGTCTCAACATCGAATATCACTTCTCTGGTCTGGAATTAAACAACAAAAATAAACTTCACATTAACACACTGCAGAACAATTCTGGGCAACCAGTTATCCTTTTGGAAGGGTAAATTAATAACCAGACCAACAAGGTCTGTTAAGGGCTTTTATTTCTATTTTTTTTTTCTATACAGGATCGAGGCTCATGAAAGAGCTAACATTTATCACGCAAGCAAATCAAACAGACACACAAAACATATAATAAGGGTAGAGATAGACAAGATGGGGAGAGAAGGGGAAGCACACAAACACAACATTTGAGAGCAGGGACATCGGGAGATCTGTGGGAGGGCTTGGGGGAAGGAAGCGTGGGAAAGGGGGTGGAGGAAGCGTGGGAAGGGGGGGGGGGGAGGGTGGGAGAAGTATAAAACACAAGGACACTGCAAGGACTTCCAGGAAGGAAGTTGGTATTTCAAAAAAGTGAATAAAACCACCTTTAGAGGCCATTTTTCCCCGCAAAGCGGGGGTTGGCCTTTTTCGGGAACCGTGGTTGTTGTTGTTTTTCGGTCCCCTATTTGAAGCAATGTTTTACGGCCGGATGCCCTTCCTGACGCCAACCCTTTTTGCCGCCTTTAACGACAAACAGGGAATTACCAGTGAACTGGTACTCAATTAGCCGACCTCGGAAGGATGACAGGCTGAGTCAACCCCCCTGGCGTTAATTCAGCGATCGACCGGGATTCGAACCCAGGATCCTTGGATCCTAAGCCGGCACCCTAGCCGCTAGCCCAACACCAGGGATCTGGGGTGAACAAAAAAGTGAATCTGGGGTGAAATTAGCGGGGGTAGAAAAGATCAAGGTTTTGGATGGGGGAAGATAAGAGATGGTGGTGAACAGCTGTTTTAAAGACCTGGAGGGTGGAGTGGGTTTGAAGAGAGTGAGGGAGTTTGTTCCAGAGGCGGGAGAAAGGAGGAATGAAGGAGTGAAGGTGAGCAGAGAGTCTTGATTTTGGCAGTTTAACCATAAGAGGGTTGCAGGCAGATCTCGTGCGACTTGTAGGAATATTTGGGGAACAGAGCCCAGAGAGAGCTGGGGTTGGGTGTTTTCGTTTCAAAAGAGGTAAGGGTTTTCGCCAGAAATTGAAAGTAGGGTGCATATTTCACAAGCGATCACCAATAGACTGGGCACCAGAGGCCTTTGTGCCCCTGGAAGCTCTAGGGTACGCACACCATGCTCGTACACATATTATAGCCCGATTCTGGCTCCAAATGTTGTGAATGCAAAACCGAAGGTTGTGGATGAATTTTCACACATCACTCAAAGTCTGGTGTTGGCTTAGCGGTTAGGGTGCCGACTTGGGATCCTAGGATCCTGGGTTCGAATCCCGGTCGATCGCTGAATTAACGCCAGGGGGGTTGACTCAGCCTGTCATCCTTCCGAGGTCGGCAAATTGAGCACCAGTTCACTGGTAATTCCCTGCCTGTCGCAAGAGGCGACTAACAGGGTTGGCGGCAGGAAGAGCATCTGGCCATAAAACATTGCTTCAAAAAGGGGACCAGGGTGCCCGAAAAAGGCCAACCCCCTGCTCTGCGAGGGAAATGGCCTCCAAGGGTGGTTCTTCTTTCTACTTAAAGGTGCTTCGAACAGAAAAACAAGAAGACGTCATGCAGAGCACGATACTTGCAAAATTTGCCGCGTTGTTAGGGCTAGGGGTGGGACGGTGGGGAGAGAAACCACTGGGTGAGTTAGCAACAGCATGCATAGCAAGAGGGAAGCTTCCTGTATGACTATGACCAATGTTGCGAATAGTTACCTGCAATCGTGGAAGATGACAAAATTTCATGACAAAATTGGCTAACCCCCGCTCTAGCGGGGAAAATGGCCTTAAAACGATCATTCATTCATTCATTCAATCGTGGAAGCATTATCATGCAGTGTTAACCAAAAATCTGTGAGCGGAGGTCAAATAAGGCAGTCATATCTATCTATCTATAATTCCAGTAATCTCTGTGTGTATGTCTGTGTGTCTGTGACCGCTGTTTCTCGACAACCACGGGTCCGATATACTTTAAACTTGCCAGGTATATTGCTGGGGACCCGAGGATGTGCCTTTTCAAGGTTTCATATTAATCGGAGAAGTAGTTACCGAGCTATGGCGATTTATTTACCAAACTCCGCAAGCCGTTCGCTTTGGACCAAACCATTTCATGTAAATAGAGGGGGGGGATTGTCACCGTACTCGCAAGCCGTTCGCTTTGGACCAAACCATTTCATGTAAATAGAGGGGGGGGATATAATTTTAGATATATATATAGTACGGGCATGCCCTAGTACTATTAAAGAGCCGTGTGTGTGTGTGTGTGTACATATATATATATATATACGCGCACGCACACACACACACACACACACACACACACACACACACACACACACACACACACACACACACACACACACACACACACACACACACACACACACACACACACACACACACCAAGGGATGATATGATTATACTGGAGTGCAAACCCCTCCATAAAGCTTTATCATAATCCGTCCACAACTCTGAGATATCATGCTATATATTGTTTTTAGCCCGATCTCACAATGGTGGTCACTTTAAAAATTCTGGATCCGGATCTTCACCAAAACCGAATCAATTTGGCCTCGTCACACACCCAACCTGTCCACCAAATTTTGTCCGAATCGATGAATAACTTTTTGAGACATCCCGCTCACAGACAGGCTGCCAGACATGCAGGATAGAAGTGAAAACATAACCTCCGTCCACCTTCAGTGGCGTAGTTAATAACAGTGCAAAGTGTATACTTGATCATGTGAATAACAAGTAATAATACCTGGCATGGCCAATCAATCAACAGCTCACCTTGATAAACTCATCCAACTTGGAACCATCTTTCAGTTTTGTGTAGCAGTTTAGCAGAAGAGTCGTGTGATCTTCATTAGCCAACGACAGCCGATGCAGAGCTTGCAGATAGGCAGTGAGGTTGTGAATTCGCTGAGCATCCAAGAACTTCCGTATTACGTATGATGGTTCCAACTTCCCAATAGTTCTGGAGAACAAATCCATAGAGATAGGAAAGTCCGAGTACGGCACGTTATGTAAACCGTTTTACAGCATTGCAGTAGCAACTTGCATCAATAACACTCCCTCACCGTATATATTGCTGTATGGCACCATCGTGATCACCTTTATTGTAAAGGTGATCCCCATATTGGCGGAAAATATCAGCCAGGTCATCGCTATCCAAATGCTGAGTTTTAGCGAGGTTGATCGCAAGCACGTACAGATTCTTCTTAAACAGCATCTGGTTAACAAAAACGATTATTACACTTCACTAAATGTCTATGCGCAAATATGTATAATTAAAGTGCAAGAAAAGTTCCTGATTTCACGACAAAACTAGCACGCCACTCAGTAGAGCGCATACTCCCGCCGTGGGTGGCCGCTGCTGAGCAGTATCTTCCAATGGTTAAAAATCCTTCAGAAAATTCCTGGATACGGAATAATATCCCGAGCTTCACCAAAAACTAATCAATTCTTCCTTATCCCAAGGGCAATCATCCCACCAACTTTCATCCAAATCCGTTCAGAACTTTTCCAGATATCTTGTTCACAAACACACGAACACACACACGGACGGACACGATCGAATGCATTACTCCCTGGCGGGAGTAATAAACAAAGGCATTGATGGAAAGGCTACAAAAAGAATCTTGGTACCAAAACAAAGTAAGAAAAATAATAGTACCTCAAGCTTGGTCTGCGTGTCTCTCTCTTGAAGAGCCATCAGTTTACGATCGCCCATCACAACATACAACGATCCCCATTCAGCCAGGACATCCAGCACGTCAGGAAACGGTGCAGAATAGGCAATAAGCTTATTCTCCAAATCGTAAATTGTCAATATGTTAATGTCTACAGCATCCTTGTCCAGTCCTGCTGCATTAACCCTGCAAGGCAAATAAGAAGTTAAACGGACAATACGAGGACACACAATCCAACCAGGAAAAAAACCCCAAAAAAAACAAGAAAGACGTCATGCAGAGCACGCTACTTACAAAATCCACCCCTCCCCAAAATAAAAAGTTGCCATGGATACATCAAATTGTCCATTTCATTAAGATTAAAATAGACGATCTTAATCAAAGCTCGGGTTAATTGGATTAAAACTGATAATTATTCAGATGAAAATTGATATTAGAAGTTTGACCTCGAGTTGACCTTTGACCTCAAAATAGCTGGTTTCCCAAATCAGTGATGCACTATGTAATTGCTGTTTCATTTTCAAGTCGATAGGATGAAAAGTGACGATTTTTCAGATGAAAATTAAATTTCAGAAGTTTGACCTTGAGTTGAACTTTGACCTTTTGACCTTAAAATAGATAGTTTCACAATTCAGTGAAGAGCTATGCAATTGCTGTTTAATCTCTAAATCAATTGGATAAAAATTTATGATTTTTCAGATGAAAATTGATGATTTTTAAAGTTTGACCTTGAGTTGACCTTTGTCCTTTTTAACCTTAAAAACAGTTGGTTCCCCAATTTAGTGACTCAATATGCAAATGCTGTTCAATTTTCAAGTCAAGTCAAATTTCAATGAAAAATTACAATTTTAGAAATTTGACCTCAAGATGACCTGTGACCTCAAAATCAATAGGCTTCTTCCTTATGACCAACTCTACCATCTGGTGAAGTTTCGTGAAGATCGGTTTAAAATTGTGACCTATAGGCAATTGACAGACAAGCAAACAGACAGAATAACGCACACAACCAACCAATATAATTGAAAAATGTTAGATTTTGCAAGTAACAAGTTCCATTGTCTTAACAATTACAATTCTCTACAGATGTAGATTACCTTGAAACACCTTTGGTATCTTTGGTCACGACCACCAAGAACCCTCTGTACCAATGAATGATCTTCTTTTCGCCTTCGAAGGCGAAACAAGGGCCACGCTCCTCTGGTTGGTACAGGTACACACAATCATTTCGAGCGATGACAAACTGATTGTCCTGTGAAAGGTCACTGAGAGCTGAGCAGCGAACAGCGCAGCCATGCTGATCCAACTGCACCCTTGTGCAGTCTTTAGTGGACACATTTAATGACTGAAAACAAGGAAGGGAAAAGCAAGAACAAAACAATTAAATATCGAAAAGATTCACTTCATTAATCCTTCCCACAACGTAAAGTGAAGTGTCGCTGCTTAAAATAAACTACAGGTTGGTGGTGTAAGTTAGAGCATAAGCAAACTCGAGATTGCATGGAACACATTACTCCCCCCCCCCCCCCCCCCCCCCCCCCCCCCCCCCCCCCATGCAGTCTTGGGATAAAAAGTTAGCTTTGTTTGTGAACTTTGAATAACGGGACCAATGGTAACGATACAAAGCCGATGGGGCAAACGGAACAGTCCAGAGCTGAACCTTCTGCCAAATCTGCCCTCGGAACGCACCGCAAATTTGATTGGTCGAGACGGCATGAAATTTTGCCCAGGTACTGCTAAACTGAACGTTTTTGGAAGCGCAAACCAGGAGATTTGTGTTCTACGGTGTTCAAATATATAATTAAGTTGAAATAAAATGAAGGTTTTAAAGGCTGTAGAAAAAAATGTTTTCATCGCAGTTGATGCACCGTCTTTTACACCACCTTATTTAGCATGTTACACATCAGTTCGTCTTGCCTGTCGATTGTGTCCTTTATGATATCCCTAAAAACTAAGTTTCCTGTTTGGAATGATTTTCTATTTTGCTTTACTCTGTGCACGTGCCCTCTGGACAAGACGCCGTACAATTTGCCAATTTAAGAGCCAAAGTACTGTTAAACTGCAAGTTTGCGTTCGAGTGTTCAAAATATAACGCGCTTTTTACGACGCAGGTGAGGTAAGACCACAAATTGGCAACATGAGCGCACACTTTATTAATGGGCCTAGTGGCCTCCTCCCATGTTGAAGTTCCTTGAAAAAATTGTAAGTAGTATATAAAAACACTACCAGGGGGTACCCGGAGTTGCCCGGCTGGGTGAACTTTTCCCGGCTGTGGTTTCGACACGTGTTTGACATTGAAAAGTTATGGAGTTATTGGCCTCAGGGTGGTTACCTTTTGCCTACGGGCCTGCGGAAGCACTGCCTGACCCCGCATCCCAATATACACTTTATAGCGGCCTTTGGTGACCTCAAAATGGACGTCAAGGTCAACGTGTGGTAGCTTAAAACTTTACCCAGACTCTGAAGTACTTACACCCACAATTTGGGGCCTCTGTGTGCTACGGTTCGGCCGTGAAAGAATTAACGTACAAACAAACACACAAACATTTATAGGATTTCCGCAGATAAAAATACACGGCAACATGGAAGTGCAATTCAGCGAAAACCTAAAGTGACATTGATCGAGGTTTTACATTTATATTTACACACGCTTCCATGTGTATCGCTTCATTTAACCATGCATGGTATTCACCTGGACATTATCCGTAGTGACAACAAACAGGAACATGGCCTTGCCAACCTGCCTGAAAGCCAAGCCTGTGATGGGAGATGAGTTTTCATGGACCTGGGTTTTGCAATGCCTGTCCCTTGTAATATCTCCCTTCATGGACATGACACTTCCATCAGTAAAACCTGGAAAGAAAGAAAGAAACAGCATAGTGTACAACCTGGGAAGAAAAAAAAAGATTATAATACGAACAAGGACTTCTGGACCGTTGGAATCTCAAGACAGAAGGCGATTCCCAAGGACCATCACTCTCCCCCAGGTGGAAAGTTGGTTGCCTCAGTATTTTATCCACCCTTGCATCTGGCCTCACTCCTCCCAACATCTCCTGCCTCTGCTCTCCTCAAGCCACTCCAAGTCCCACGGTTTCCTCTTCAACCCCTCCCAAAGTCCAGACAGGTTGCCCACCTGCATTCATCGTCCCCTTATTCTCAACATTATTGAATCGTCTCCCATTGTCCATCGTCTTGTCCTCCACACTTCAGCCTTTAACCGTAAAAGGACTTGGCTTTCCCGGAGGTTCAAAAGACTGGGGATGGTGGGTGGGGGCAGTGGATGGTGGGTGGACAACCACCTCATCTCATCTCTTCCCCCATCCCTACCAGTCACATTTTCTCCCTTCTCGACCCCAACCCTCTTTCAAGCACGTTGCTATTTCCATCCTTCCTTTGCCTCTTTTCCTGTTTGGTCATTCCCTGTGTCCAACTGCAGCCATTCTGGCCTGATGTTCACTATGTCACACCATGCTCAGCTTGATACCAGCGAAATCAAGGCCTTCAAGATCATTAGACTCTCCCTCGACACAGCCGAGTCTATGGGCCTATCACTTTCACATCGCAGACAGGTACTGACCAGACGGACAGGTCTCTCTCTTCTCCCGCATCCTTTCATGTCTTGCACCCTCCGGCCTTTCTGTGCCCTCCCCCGCCCCATCAAGGTTTCTGCAGGGCGCATACGGTCTGCCAGTAACCCCCTTCTGGTGAAGCTCACAAAATCCTGACTGGCTGCTCACCTCCACTGATCCGTTCCTATTTTTTCCCACCTGTAGAACCAATTTCCTCAGTCTTCATAATTTCATTATTCGCTCCAAGGCTTCAAGACATCTGCTCACCACCACCTCAGATCATCCCTCATCCAAAAACCATGATCTTTATACCCCCATTAACCCTCCCAAAACCCACCTCTTTCCAAGTTTCCAGTTCTTCCTTCCATTTGTGTGATTGAGAGTTTGCGGCTGTATCCATCTTGGTCACCATGTGCCCTCCCCTTTTCCTCGTATCCCTTGTGTGTCAATGTCTCCCTCCATTTTGTTTCTCAACCATGCTGGTCTCGTTCTCTCTCTCACACTCTTATTTTCTACTGTTCCTTTTGTTCCGTTATGTCCTGATCCGTTTTACGTTCTAGCTCCTACCTGAGCCTTAACACTGTAGACGAAAACAAAATATTGCTTCTTGTTGTCTAATCGTTGTTGTCTAATAAAATGTTGTCGTCTAATATTGTCTAATCGGTTGTTCCTGTCACCGAACGAACTCGTCCACCTATTGTCACAAGTCGTCCATAACTTTTTGAACTTCCATGCTATATATCCTTTTTGGTCCTATCACTCAATGGTGAATGAATGAATTCATTCATTCATTCATTCACTCAATGGTGAAGAATCACTTTTAAAATTCTAGTAGCCGGATCAAGATTTTCATCAAAATCGAATCAATTAGTCTTTGTCATAAACACAACCTGTCCATCAACTTTCGTTTGAATCCGTCCATAACCTTTTAATATAACCTGATCACAGACAAACGGTGAATATATAACATCCGTCCACCTGTGGTGGCTGAAGAAACAAAACACATTTTTTATATCTTTTTATTATTTGTTATTTGTGGGGGAAGAAGGGAGGTGTGTGTGTGGGGGGGGGGGGGGGGAAGAAGGGAGGTGTGTGTGTGGGGGGGGGGGAAGAAGGGAGGTGTGTGTGTGGGGGAAGAAGGGAGGTGTGTGTGTGGGGGAAGAAGGGAGGTGTGTGTGTGGGGGAAGAAGGGAGGTGTGTGTGTGGGGGGGGGGGGGGGGGGGAAGAAGGGAGGTGTGTGTGGGGGGGGAAGAAGGGAGGTGTGTGTGTGTGGGGGAAGAAGGGAGGTGTGTGTGGAAGAAGGGAGGTGTGTGTGTGTGGAAGAAGGGAGGTGTGTGTGTGTGGAAGAAGGGAGGTGTGTGTGGGGGAGAAGAAGGGAGGTGTGTGTGTGGGGGAAGAAGGGAGGTGTGTGTGTGTGGGGGAAGACGGGAGGTGTGTGGGGGAAGAAGGGAGGTGTGTAGGGGAAGAAGGGAGGTGTGTGGGGGAAGAAGGGAGGTGTGTGGGGAGAATGAAGGTGTGTGGGGGAAGAAGGGAGGAAACAGCAACCTGCAAAGTACTGTGATTGGTTGGGGCTAGGAAAGGTCAATGGCCACTTTAGAACACAACACACATAAATTCAATCAATCAAGTAAACTACTTAAATCAAAGAATGTTGTTCATACAACAACCACAAATCAGAACAACAGTACCAGATTTGCGCCTGACCTACAATTATGGAGCAAAGTTGTCTAGCACTGCATCTGTAATCATTACTCCCGCCAGGGAGTAATGCATTCACTCGTGTCCGTGTGTGTGTGTGCGTGTGTGCGTTTGTGAACAAGATATCTGGAAAAGGTCTGAACGTATTTGGATGAAAGTTGGTGGGATGATTGCCCTTGGGATAAGGAAGAAGTGATTAGTTTTTGGTGAAGCTCAGGATATTATTCCGGATCCAGGATTTTTTTGAAGGATTGTTTACCATTGGAAGATAGGGCTCTTTTTTTTAAACATTATCTTCTATATATTCTATATTTAACATTGTGATATGAAAATAGTTTTCATATTTCTTGTAAATGTAGTTTAAACTCGTGGTTATGCGTTAGAGCAGTGTATTTTTTTAGCAGCGTCGTCTTCAATGTTCATTTTCTTTTCTAATGAAGCCATATTCTGTCATTTTAAAAACACCAAAGTGTGTATTCGGTTTCCCCGTTTTATAAAATGTATCGTTTGATACGTATAACGCTTTAAAACTGTTTTTTTTTTGTTTGTTTTTACCTAAGAAGAGATATCAACATTTAGCTCAGCGAATGTCATTTGCGGTGTCAGTATTTGATGAACTTATAAAGACTTAGTTCCAGATTTGTCAATGGCTGAGGTATATTAACAAACAAATAAAACAGATTTCGCAAAATTCCAACTTTTTTTTTAAAATATCGCATATTCACCCAGGGTTGTGAGAGGCTGAAGAAGAAGAAACCTCACATGGGCTTCCCAGACCAAATAAATAATTCTGGTTCTGGCTCTGCGATTTTCAGGTTTATTACTCCCGCCAGGGAGTAATGCATTCGATCGTGTCCGTCGTGTGTGTGTGTTCGTGTGTTTGTGAACAAGATATCTGGAAAAGTTCTGAACGGATTTGGATGAAAGTTGGTGGGATGATTGCCCTGGGGATAAGGAAGAATTGATTAGTTTTTGGTGAGGCTCAGGATATTATTCCAGATCCAGGTAAAAATTTTGGGAAATATTTTTTCTGTTTTACTGCATTAAAGCTTTTATTCTCGTTCTTAAATGATGTTTTTCTCCTCTAATTCCGAGACATATCAAAATTAATTCTCTGACAGTTAGGGCTTACTTTCTTTTTCATTTATTGTTTTGGGGAGAGGGGATGTTAAACAAAACGTATTATTCCAACTAAACCCACGGCGGGAGTATGTGCTCTACTGAGTGGCGTTCTAGTTTTGGATGCAACAAGTTTCATGAAAAAAAGACACAAAACCCACAATACCTATCGCCATGAAGTTAAGACTCTCGTGAAGAGCAACACATGTGACCTCGGTCGGCTTGTTTCCAGGAATTGCTCGAAAGATTCGGCAGCAAAGTGGGTTTCCAGATTTGTCTTTCTTATCCAGATTCCAGACTTTCACCTGGTGGAATAGATACAGGAGACAAGAAAACCGCAAATACGTTGGCGAGAAGAAAAAAACCATTCAAATCCAGCAATCATTCCCAAACGATTCATTCTCTTTGCAAACAACCGATTATTCCACAACAGCACACGGAAGAATCATTAGGGGCGAATACTTATATGTCGTACACAAGGTGACATCAACACGACGATGATTGAGGTATAACTAGAAGGGCACTCAGTATAGTCAGGGCCCTTAGGGATATTTTGGGGCCGTTTGGTTCAAATTCTTCCAAAAGCACCAAATTTGGCCCAGATGTTGCCCATGCCATACTCTTTCGATTTTTGACGGGAGCCAAGACGGGCGCGCCGCCCCCCCCCCCCCCCCCGGGGGGCCCCATATTGGCGAAATACTAAATGGCCGCCACCCGGATTAGAGGAAAATCAGTTAAATAACCAAAAGGGTTGGAATCATGTATGATACCACTTTTCAGGGGTTTTCGAGGTCGAGGAATCCAATTATGATGTTATTTTGATGATTCGAGGTCAAGGTCAACCCTCAAGGTCATCTTAAAGGTCATTTTTGAGTCAAACATGTCGGTTTTTGAGTTTTTTGTCAAGATTTACGCGAGGTTCACCATTTTATGTTTCTGGGTTGGGTAATCGAACTCTCACCTTATTTTTGACAATTAGAGGAAATATTTACATGTCTATTTCCTAATTTTCAGGCATATGCAGTTCATCAGTCTAATTACAAAGGTACGGATTTTGATGTTTTATGAACTGTATGCCATATCCTTGTGTTTAATTTTTGTGCGATCATGATCCGGGTTCATGTATACATGATTGTATACATGTCATAAATATGACGTCATCGGTCATGTGACCTGGCGGCCATATTGGATTTTATGAAAACCTTAAAAATGGATCCCTGCCTTCATTTTTCGATCGATTCATTTTGAACTTTGACCACTTATAGTACGCCATGTGATTGGATGCATATCCTAATTATGACGTCATAGGTCAGGTGACATGGCGGGATGGACCGGTATGGTCCCCGGATCTTACCGCCCTTGGCGCCCGTCAAAAATCGAAAGAGTATGGCATGGGCAACATCTGCGCCAAATTTGATGCTTTTGGAAGAATTTGAACCAAAATATCCCTAAGGGCCCTGACTAGTAGAGAGAATACCTCCACCTGGTTGGCCATATCACTCAATGCTAAAGAATCACTTTTTAAAATTGGACTAGCTGAATCCAGATCTTCACCAAAATCGAATCGAATAATTCTTGTCAGACACCCAACATCTCCACCAGGTTTCGTCCAAATCCGTCAATAACTTTTTGAGATATCCCGCTATGTATCGTTTTTGGCCATATCTCCCAATGGTGAAGAATCACTCAAAAATTAAATAATTCACAAATCCGAATACATATTCAGATCTTCACCAAAATCAAATCGAATAATCCTTGTCAGACACCCAACATCTCCACCAGGTTTTGTCCAAATCCGTCCACAACCTTTTGAGATATCCTGCTATTCAGTCAGGTTCACTATGTCAATAAATTATATTTCGTTCAAAATCATGGTAGATTAGCAAACCTATACATATTTGGAAAGGTTATAGCATAAGGAAACTAAAAATCAATGTTTACATTTGGAGAGATACCTGTATGGCGGCCATTTTGGATTTTCAAAATGGCCACTGTAAAATACATATTGTTGCGAATATGGCATTTGGCCTCCATATCCGCTTGTAAATATTCCCCTATTTCCCCAATACTCCCCAACTATCCCCAATCCCCCATTCCCTAGTCCCATTGCCTGTAAATAACACTCTGTAGAACCGACCTTCCCCTTTTTCCCCCATTAAATGTCGTGCCCAGGTCCACCGCATCTCACGTAGACAACTTTCGGACATCTTGCTAGTTATTCTTAGTCTATGTCAGTTAAGGACTCGTTTCCATTAATTCTGACTCTTCGTTGCACCAGAATGTGATTATATGGCACCAGTAGTGAGTTTAGGACCTTCCCATACCTCCTCCCATCTTCTTCCCCAAACAACAACAACAACAACAACTACAACTACAACTACAACAACAACTACAACAACAGAGGGGCGCGGCGCGGCGTGCGGGGAGTGTGCGTCCTCACTCCGGCTCGGTTAGCCGCCATTACCCATGTGCGCCGACGGGGTTACCAAGAAGGGGCTGCCTGTCGGCCCCTCGTCAAGGGCGGAGCCGGTAACCCCCCCGCACGCACCCAATGAGAAGCAACGGGCCGATTCCATCTGGGGCGGAGCTAACGAGCCGAGGGCGTGTCACTCCCCGCCGGATATACGCGGCGACTTACCGGATGTGACGTCAGATGCACCCCCAGCTTGAGAAGACAATAACCACATCCGAGCGCTGCGACCTCCCCGCATCTCTAGACCGGACCGGGTCGATCCTGCCCTGAGCCCAGGTGCACCTGGAGCCATCGATTCTGCCTTTCCTTGCCATCAATCCCCGTGTGAGTCAGGTTTTGTCCTGTTTATCTGTCGTCTGTTGGGGCTATTATAAGAGTGTGTCTAAGTGCTTGTCTTTCTATGCTGTCCCTCTCATTCCTGTAATCTAACCTTCCGCCCTAATATAACCTCCTCCGGAGGTCTTGAGAACTGAACCCTTGGTGTCGTGTCATTTGAATCCCAGCCGTTGTGTCCTTTTCCTTCATTGATTCAGCGTAGCGCGACTCGGCAACGTTCGAGTATAATCGGGTAAACGTGCAGGCGCGGTCATACCAAACCGCTCGGTGAACCAACATCCACCACCGCGTCTGTAACAATTGGTGTCGAGGAGTGGGATTCGGACCCGGGACTAAATTTATTAGGCCCAAATTGTGGAACACCAATTGTACCACTAGGGTAACAATTGGTGTTGGGGAGGTAGAATCGATCCGGAGCGCGTTTCCCGCGCTCGACGAAATTATAACGGCGAAATTTGATTTTGTTATACGGAAATAAAAACCCGAATTTTGAAAGTCGCGCTATGGCAAACCAAGTCGGCTGGGGTCCGGTAGTGGAGAGTGAGGCAGGGTCGGTCCAGGACCAAATTGAGGGACAGGAGGAGAGCAAAGCAGCGAGGGTAGCAGACGCACAAAATAGCGTCGTTGTGCCCGACATTGCGGGAGCGCAAAATGGCGCCTCGCTGGTCACCGCGCCCGCGACCGTGGCAGCGCCCCTGGTGGATTCGAACCTTTTCCTCCTGCAAATGGGGGCCCTTATGGAGAGGCTAGAAGCAAAAATGGGGGTAATGGGAAACGAAATGGGGGTAATGAGGAACGAAGCGAGGGGTACCAGTGAGGGGTTAGACAATAATTTTAAGGGATTAGACAAGAAATTTGGGAAGTTAGACAATAATTTTGAGGAGTTAGACAAGAAATTTGGGAAGTTAGACAATAATTTTGAGGGGTTAGACAACGGGATAAAAGAGGTGAGAAATGGGTTAATAGGGTTAGAAAACAGTATGGAAGGCAAATTGAGGGACATGAGGGACCAAGCGGAAAGGGAAGTTAACCAAATGGGGCAGCAGATAGAGGGGGTCAGAATGGGGGTAGAAACCAAACTGGATGCTCACAGGGAGGAAATGGAGCAGATGAGGGTGGCATCTGGGCAGGAGATGCAAGTGATGGGAGAGGAGATCAGAAGAGGAGTGAGTGAGGAGGTCGGAGGAGTGCGCGAGGAGGTGAGGCACTGTAAGGAGCACATGGAGAAGGAGGTGAGAAAGGGGACTGTAAAGTTACAAGGGGGCATAGAGGTCCTGACGCAGGAGGTGGAACAGCTGACGGAGGGACAAAAAGAAGTAACGGAGCAGGTTCAAAGGAACACTGCGGTATTAGGAGGATTGAAAGCGACACAGAAAGAACTAAAAGATGACTTGGTAGCGACGAAGAGGGAATGTCAGATGGTACGTGAGGGACTGACAACGAGGCTGGACGAGGTGATAGAGGTAATGGAGACGAAGGACCGGCAGGTGAGGACGCACATGGAAACGGTCAAGGTAGCCTTGGAGGACGAGCTTGAGGAGACGTACCGGGGAATAAAAGAGGTGAAGCAGCAATTAGAAGAAGTGGAAGAAGGGGTGAGCGAAATTAAGAAGTGACGGAGAGGGGATAAGAAAGAAATAAAAGAGGAGATAAAAGAATTGGTCCAAAGTCTGTGTTTGGATCGTGATGATGTGCTCATTAACCGGATGAGGGATTCGCAGGTGATGGAGGAGAAGCGAAGAGGAAGAGGACCCGGTGTAAGTGGTGACCAATATGGTCGTGCGTATGATGCGCCAGGGGATTTAAGAAGCTTGGGGGTCGAGATGGACCCGGATGTTCGTGAGAGGCCGTTGGTGAAGTGTGCGACAGGTCTGGTGTGCGAAAAAGGAGGTGTGCAAGAAAGTCCGACTCTGGGGTGTGTGAGGAAAAAGTGCGTGCCAAGGAGTGAGGGTGCTGGCAGGAGTGAGTCGGTCGTAGCGCGTGTGCGAGGGAGCACATGGAAGCGCGGTGTGGTAAGTGTTACAGAGGGTGTGATGGGAGAGTGTGCGCGAGAAAGGTGTGTGACGGACAGGTGCATGGGGAAAGAGTGCGCTGTCAAAGGCAAGGAAGAATGCACACCTGTGGTGAGTGTTACAGAGGGTGTAACGGGAGAGTGTGCGCGAGAAAGGTGTGTGACGGACAGGTGCATGGGGAAAGAGTGCGCTGTCAAGAGTAAGGGTGAGTGCGCTGTCAAGAATGGAGGTGAGAGTATTGAGAGTGACAAGGAGAGTGAGTTGGTTGTGACAGGTGAGCGAGGATGTACACCTGGGATGGAAGGATACACACCTGGAATGGTAGAGCGTGAGTGGGAATGCACGCTGGAGTTGGTGGTGAGGCACGTGGTTGGGTGTGCGAATGAGAGCACACCTGTGATTGTCACAGAGGAGGTGACCGAGGAAGGGGCGCGGAGAGGTGTGTTGGTGAGGTGTGCGACCAACGAATGTGTGCCAAAGTGTTCGGTGGTCAGGTGTGTGACCAAGGCTGTGAGTGGAATGAGGGTACCTGGGTGTGTAAGGAAAGGTACGAGGAGCATGGGCACGGCTGGATGTGTGAGCAAGGAACGGGCTGCGGGGTGTAAGCATGCAGGTGAAGCATCGACGTTACACGGGTTAGAGGTTAGGTCGACTTTTAGCCGAATCGGGCCCTCGGTGCGTGCTGGGCCTCGCTTTGAACGGCCGCGTCCGTGCTCCACCAGGCGGAGCGGGCAGCCCGATAGAAAGGGTCGTCATGGCGACCACTTTTTGTTGAGGCAGTCCGGCAGGTCGAGATCGGGACATTGGATGGCTCCACGCCGAGATGGTGCGTGGGATCTCGGCCCGGGTAAGCCCCCGTCCCTGCACCGAGTGCCGGACGCATCCAGCCGCTGGCACAGAACAACCCGCATTCATGGCTTGGCTTTACGAAGCCGGGCTTTGGACAGGAATTGGCGCACCGAGAGGTATTAGTGAGTCGACTGGGTGATGAGGTTAGTGTTTTGGACCCAAAATTAGAGAAAAACAAAATTTGATGATTGGCAAGGGATTGGCAGTAGTGATTGGCAGATGATGGGTAGTGATTGGCAAATTTTTAATTTGTTGAAATTTGATGTGCAAAATTGGTAGTGAGCGATGGGCCCGGTGGGTAAGGGGGGGCATCCCTGCCACCCTTCCCATGGTGGGGGCAAATGCGCAATAGTTTATGGGGTGTATGGCAGTGAAAACTAGCCCGGGTGGGTTAGGTTATTAGTAGGGATCTAGCGAAGATGACAGTAGGTAACGTTAAGTTTAGTTAGTGACTGATACCTGTAGTGGGGACGCAGGTAGATTAGTGTGGATGATAATGACGTGGGAGCGCAATAGTTTAAAGGGACGACTGGGAAGCGCAAGTTTCAGAAGGGAGTAGTTAGCTGAGATGATGCCGTGTGTGTGTGAGGATGGAACAGGTGTGATTGCACAGGTGTGCAACTGGACAGGTGTGTGGAGCAGTGTGTGAGTAGTGAGTGTGTGGATCAGCGCGAATGCGCTTGGGGAGAGAAGGGTGCAGGTGGCACCAGGTGTGAGAGCACAGGTGTGCAGGTACAGGTGTGTGGAGAGAGTTGGAGTAAGTGGTACGGAGTGGTGTGCATGGTGCGAAGGTGTGAATGGGGGAAGAGTGGACCCCTTTCACGGATACCCGGGGCGGGTAGTGTAAGTGTTAGGTAGAGGGTATAGGTAAATTGTGGTTGGATATTGGCATTTGTGGTGCGGTTGCAGAATGGTGTTGTGGATGGGTGCATTAGTGTTGTGGAAATGGCTGGGCGTGTAGCCTGTTAGTGCGTGTAGTTGGTTGGGCACTCCACCACTGTGAGGATGTCGGCCAGGTGAGGCCGCAGGTGGGCTCTGGGAGCCGGTAGTTGTGAGTGGGTGCCTGAGGATCCCGGGTGTGGATCGGGCAGCCCAGTGCCAGAGAGGGCACCGAGTGGGGAGAGCGCCAGAGGGCCTTCCCCAGGTAGTTAGGTTAGGGTAAGGAGCAGGTAAGCTCGGAGGCAACTGCAGTGGTGGAGGTGTGCAGGTGGGTAGACCCGCTGGGAGAGGTACACGCCACAGCCCAGAAATTGTGCGAGGGCACCGGGAGATGAATCGGGGGAGTGAGACCCCAAATTGAAAAGCACCACAGTTTGGCCAATGGGAATTGGTTTTTAGAACCCATAGTGTAAGAGGGCCAATGGTTTGGCCGGAGAAAGACCCCGGGTAGTGTAAAGTTGTTAAAGTCATTTAGGAAATAGTTAGGATTGATGAACCTGTCGCACCATACGCAGCCACTTACCTGTGGTGATGATGATGACTCCACACCTGTGTTTTCTTTGTTTGTGTTGCAGAAATGAGAATTGCTGTGAGGATTTGTGAGACGCATCACGACGTGGATGAGACATTGGGGTGATTCCATCTCTCCCTCCCTAGGAGGGACTGATGATGAATTGGTGATAGCAAATTATGATGTTGAGTTGGAGATGGCAAATTTTGATGAAAGTTGAAAATGGCAAATTTGATTGGTTAGGAGGGAGAGAAGACGAATTTGGTTTATGGGAGGAACGGGGAAGACAGTAGGGATGTTTGTTGATTTGTAAAAGAGATGTTTATGGGTAGTGTTGTGTTTTGTGGATACAGTAAGGGGTAAGGGAGGGGCCATGTAGGTTACCTGGTGGGGGGGGGGGGGGCGTACGATAGGAACGTACCTGTCTCACCTGGTTCCCATGTGCCCCCAGTGTGCATCATCTTATATTGCGTGCACTTTTGCGCCCTTACCACCTTACTCACTTGTCTGCTTCTTTTGTCTCCCACCTCCGAGGATCTGGCTTTGGGGCAGAGAGAGAGGAGAGAGAGGTGCTGGCTCCGCAGTTGTGGGCCTGCACTTTCGCTGCTTGCTGCTTGGATCGATACACCATATGGACCGCAATGTTTGTGGCCACCCACAATGGACCGCAGTTCTTTTGCGGCCAAGCACCACCCGTGGAAGGACCTATGGGTCAACGTGGCACCTATGCCAAACAGGTGAACCACTAACAGTTGGCCCCCTGACGGCCACAATAGAGAAATGGACGCGGTTGGCGCCTTTCTTGATTTTTTAAAGAAGTAAGAAGGCCAAGTGCACCACATGAAGGCAAGACCAGCGGCAGAACATCGGCCGGCTGCGACACCACCGGGGATTTATAAACACTTTATTGGTGCACCGGATGGTGCTCACTGTGTGATGGGGTGGTGCTTTTGATGCTTGGAAGGGGTGCTCTGCACATTATTAAAGGCCGTAGGCCACAGAGCACTCGTGGGTTGGTGTATCGATGCTGGCATGCGTGCTCTCTCTATGCATAACATCTGCATGTGTTCCTCCAGAAACAGGTCCTGGATCGTAGTGTAAATATCAGCGTAGTCGTGTAAATAATGCTCCCTACCGGCTGTATGTTTAGTTTGCGAATTCTTTCCGGATTCGGTTATCCTGTGGGTGTGTTTCTGTGAGGAGAAGGGTGCAACGTCGCAGGGGGACATATTTACTCATTTGTGAATATCTGTAAAACTGTCGCACTCAGGGTAGAGTTAATAGTAGAGGGAACTACATCTGCGTGCCACACTAAAGTAGGTAAAAATTTATCGGGTCGGGACGCCCCGAGGGTAGAGAAGGGTGCAATGTTGCGAATATGGCATTTGGCCTCCATATCCGCTTGTAAATATTCCCCTATTTCCCCAATACTCCCCAACTATCCCCAATCCCCCATTCCCTAGTCCCATTGCCTGTAAATAACACTCTGTAGAACCGACCTTCCCCTTTTTCCCCCATTAAATGTCGTGCCCAGGTCCACCGCATCTCACGTAGACAACTTTCGGACATCTTGCTAGTTATTCTTAGTCTATGTCAGTTAAGGACTCGTTTCCATTAATTCTGACTCTTCGTTGCACCAGAATGTGATTATATGGCACCAGTAGTGAGTTTAGGACCTTCCCATACCTCCTCCCATCTTCTTCCCCAAACAACAACAACAACAACAACTACAACTACAACAACAACTACAACAACAGAGGGGCGCGGCGCGGCGTGCGGGGAGTGTGCGTCCTCACTCCGGCTCGGTTAGCCGCCATTACCCATGTGCGCCGACGGGGTTACCAAGAAGGGGCTGCCTGTCGGCCCCTCGTCAAGGGCGGAGCCGGTAACCCCCCCGCACGCACCCAATGAGAAGCAACGGGCCGATTCCATCTGGGGCGGAGCTAACGAGCCGAGGGCGTGTCACTCCCCGCCGGATATACGCGGCGACTTACCGGATGTGACGTCAGATGCGCCCCCAGCTTGAGAAGACAATAACCACATCCGAGCGCTGCGACCTCCCCGCATCTCTAGACCGGACCGGGTCGATCCTGCCCTGAGCCCAGGTGCACCTGGAGCCATCGATTCTGCCTTTCCTTGCCATCAATCCCCGTGTGAGTCAGGTTTTGTCCTGTTTATCTGTCGTCTGTTGGGGCTATTATAAGAGTGTGTCTAAGTGCTTGTCTTTCTATGCTGTCCCTCTCATTCCTGTAATCTAACCTTCCGCCCTAATATAACCTCCTCCGGAGGTCTTGAGAACTGAACCCTTGGTGTCGTGTCATTTGAATCCCAGCCGTTGTGTCCTTTTCCTTCATTGATTCAGCGTAGCGCGACTCGGCAACGTTCGAGTATAATCGGGTAAACGTGCAGGCGCGGTCATACCAAACCGCTCGGTGAACCAACATCCACCACCGCGTCTGTAACAATATTTTGTTCTATTTCTGCCTCTAATTACCCTAAAAACTTTTAAAAATATACTAAACCTATATTTTCAGGGACAAGGAATCCAATGAAAGTATCAAATTATGGGGAATGGTAAGACACGAATCAAAGGTTTTGAATTGCAAAATACTGTCTTTATATTCGCGATAAGTTGCATAATCAAATACATGTTATCATTTTGTACAGGCAGTTAATAACATCAAAATGTGTCACAATAATTCATATCACCAAACATACACAGGCAGTCAGCAAAATCATATATACACGTGCAGTCAGTATAACTTCACATCTACACAGGCAGTCAATGACAAAATATACACAGGCAGTCAGCAAAATCATATACACACATGCAGTCAGTATAACTTCACATCTACACAGGCAGTCAATGACAAAATATACACAGGCAGTCAATGGCATCAAACATACACGATTACAGAATATGCCATTTAGAGTTCGTCATCACTGTCCTGTGTGTCGTATCCGACAATATAGTCCGCATCGTTTTCACAGTCCGTTCCACACAAGCAAAGGTCGGTCAAATTGATTGGCAAATCGAATTGGTCGAATGGTCGATCGAATCGAATTCGATGAATCGAATCGAATCGAATCGATCGAATGGTCGAATCGAATTGGTCGGAATTGGCAAATGTAAACATTGATTTTCAGATTTTCCATGTAATAACGTTTCCAAAAATGTATAGGTTTGCTAATCTACCATGATTTTGAACGAAAAAACATCGTGAACCTGACTATATGTATCGTTTTTGGCCCAATCTCCAAATGGTGAAGAATCACTTTAACATTTTAGTAGCCAGATCCGAATCCGGATCTTCACCAAAATCGAATCATTTCGTCCTTGTCACATGCACTACATCTCTCCCAAATTTCGTCCGAATCCATCCAACTTACCTCTTTCACGAGCCTCGATTCAGTATACAAAAAGTAAAAAAATAAATAAATAAAAATAATAAATAAATAAATAAATAAATAAATAAAAATTCCTTTTTGAGATATCTTGTTCACAAACAGACAGACAGGGGTGAAAACATAACGTCCATCGACCTTTGGTGGCGCAGATAACAAACCGCCTTGGGAAACGAGAAGCCGACGTTTTCCCCACGTTGACCTTTTGTCGGAGCAAAAGGAGGAAATATCTTCGAAGAAGCGTTGATGTGCGATAGCGTGTGCTTCCCCTCGCTTCCCCCGGCAGTCCGAATACCTCGATCAACGTTCCGTCAAATCTCTCCATCGTTCTACCCGTCCGCCAATGCGTCTACTCTCAGTTATGGATACGACAGGGCGTAGTGCTCGGTACTCACCACGGGGTTTACACCCGGTTCATCTTCACCAACGGACACGATCAGATTATGCTGTTTGAGCTGATACAGGTGGGTTACTCGCAGCTCGTAAGCTTTGAAACTGTGCAGCTGGAGGTTTCTGTTCAAGGTATGAACATTCCCGTCGAGATGTAAGGCCGTAAAGGAACAAACGAGAAGCACAATTCATTTACATCCTTGGTCTCATCCTACTTGGTCTTTCATTTTACTCTATTCTACTATTTTATGTTATTACTAAGGCCAGTCTCTCCTTGTGCCCTTAACGCAAAATCTCAACACTCCTCACGTCTGCGATCAACAAGGACTGCGTAGGTGAGAGGGCAGGGGGAATACACCCTCTCGGCATCTTTATACATACTGCGTTCTCTACTTGCATTCTCCAAACCCTACCCTGTCTATCACACAGTCTTTGTAGTCCTTTGTTGTCACCTCGTCAAACAATTCTTCCACTGTCCCCTTCCATCAGCATGGGAACGCACAAAAGCCTGGGGAGCTCCTGTTATACTGCACTCTACGCTCGTGTTCATGTTCAGTTGTAACTAACACACACACACACACACACACACACACACACACACACACACACACACACACACACACACACACACACACACACACACACACACACACACACACACACACACACACACACACACACACACACACACACACACACACACACACACACACACACACACACACACACACACAATTTGAATTTTGCAAATCCCAAAACTTTCAATGTCAGATCACAAGACACAATGACCACATGAACGTGTTATATTTGGAGTCGCACAACTCGGTTACGACAGCAAGGAATAACAAAAAATGGGACCACGGGTCCTGAAAGTCGCTTGGATCAGGAGCAACAGTCGCTTGGATCAGGAGCAACAGTCACTTGGATCAGGAGCAACAGTCGCTTGGATCAGGAGCAACAGTCGCTTGGATCAGGAGCAACAGTCACTTGGATCAGGAACAACAGTCGCTTGGATCATGATCTCGCGAGATCTTGGAGACGGCGGCAGGGATTTTCGAAGCTCCACACGGTCTCCACGTTTTTCGAAGTTGTCTGTTCACAATTGTATTTTGTCGAAACTGTATTTATCTTTCGGTGTGTGAAGTTATTGTGTGCAACTTTGGTTGTTTCTCGGTGTTTATCTTTCATAAATTGATCGTCTGTTTGCCGTGTCGCGAGCAAGGCCTTGTACAGTGTGCACTGTACAACCTTGAGGCTTTGTTTTTCTCTCAGTGGTCCGTCGTTTGTGATCCAATAACTTTCGTTCTCTGTATTCCCAGTCTTTTCACCCATAGCCTACTTCCTTGTGTAAATCTCAACTCAAAAAAAAAAAAAAAAAAAAAAAAAAAAAAAAAAAAACATTTCCTTCTCTGTTCTCATTCGTTTATTCATTCTTATTCGTTCGTTCGTTCTTCGACCACGTGTTTCTCCCCCATTTCCCCAGATAGTTTTCACTCATTAACCCTCAATGTTTACACTTTCCCCTCAAGTTATGTATTCCGTCATATTTTATAACACCTTTTTCTTCTTCTTCTTTAAAAGGCTGCTTTCGACTTGCTCACCAAATCAATTCATCCCAAAAAAAATATCCATCTCCTATAGTGCCTTTGTTCTACATTCCCTAAACTCTCCTGCACTCCATCCTCCATCCAGCGTCCTTAAACGTATTTTTAACTCGAAGGTCACAAGAAACTCATTTTGCAATAAATGTTCGTTTCCCATAAATCGTACACTTTCAAAAATCCAATCTCACCCCTCCCCTCCAAATCTTCCCCATAACCCCTCCCCTCCAAATCTTCCCCATCACCCCTCCCCTCCAAATCTTCCCCATCACCCATCCCTTTCAAATCTCCCCCCTTGCCCCCTCCCTCCTAAACTACCCCCTCACCCCTCCCCGCCAAGACGCCCCCTCGCCCCTCCCCTCCTAGACTCCTGCCTCACCCCTCCCCTCCAAATCTCCCCCATATCCCATCCCTTTCAAATCCCTCCCCTTGTCCCTTCCCTCCCAAACTCCCCCCTCCCCTTCAAATCTCCCCACCCTCATTGCTTCTCTATTTCCCCCCGCTCACTCCCCCTCCTCAAAGCGTCCTCCCCGCTTCTTCCCCCTTCAAACTCTCACCTCCATCTCCCCCAACCTTCTGCCTCGCTCTTCCCCCTCCTCAAATAACACCTCATTGTGGCTCACCCAATCACCATCAAACCTTTTGTCCGCCCCATCCTTCCCTTTCTCCGAGCTATTCTGAAATCTCTGACACACCTTCAACAGCTCTCCCTACCTCTTCCACCTCTTCCACATCTTACCCTACCCCTCCTCCCCCCTGTTCTGTATCTGATGCTCCCCCTTCCTCTTCATTAACGGTATGGACCTCAAACATCCGGGGCCTTCGTGCAAACTTAACCGATCTCTCCATACAGGTTGCTTCTGTCAAACCAGACGTGATCTGCTTAACAGAAACTTTCCTCCTTTATGATGTCTCTGATTCCATAGTATCTCTCCCGGGCTACTCCCTCCTCCGGTATGATAGACCTGAGCCTCGTCCTGGAGGCGGGGTTGCTATCTTTATCAAAAACTCTCTTCCTCACTCGCCCTGCACTGCACTCTCTCCACCTCACCCCCAGGAATACCTCTGGCTACGGCTTCCCCTTCGCTCCCACCTCTTGTTCATATGTGTGTTGTACCGTCCACCAAACAGTGATGACTCCATCTACATCTCGCTGTCTGATGATATGGACCAACTTCTATCGACTCATCCCAACTCTCTCTTCCTCATATGTGGTGATTTCAACTGTCATCATGCCAGTTGGCTGGGTGTGGGTACCTCTCTCACCAGCCATGGCTCCTCAGCAAAGGACTTCTGCGACTCACTGGGACTGACACAATCTGTCAATTTCCCGACCCGGATCTCAGTCAACGGAACATCTTCTCTTCTGGACTTGGTTATGACTAACTTCCCTGAAAATGTCTACTGCTCTTCTTCTGCTCCGATCGGAACATCTGATCATGTCCTTGTTAAAGTGGACATCTCTCTGACCATCCTCAGGGAGCCTGCTCAGCGTCGACGAGTCTGGCATTTCACTCAGGCCAACTGGCATGGTCTTCAAGCAGCCATCAATCATCTGGACTGGTCTCCCATCTCTACCACCTCTGACATCAACTCATCCTGGGAATTCTTCCAAAGTAAATTGCTCTCTCTCATGCACAGATTTATCCCATCTCGTCTTCAATTGTCATACCCTTCCTCCCGTCCATGGTACACGGAATCTTGTGGTGAGGCTGTTGCCCAGAAACAACTTGCCTTCGTCTCCTGGAAAGCAAATCCAACGGAAGGAAATCTCATTTCCTTTCACAAAGCCCGAAACAAGTGTGTGTCCACCCTCAGGAGAGCCAGGAAACAATATCTCTCCGTTCTCAAGACCGAACTCTCTTATCTGTCTCCCTCTTCCAAATCCTGGTGGCGTCTGGTCAAATCCGTTTCTGGTGTTTGTTCCCCCTCCATCCCCTCCCTTACCTCAAACGGCTACACAGCTGACTCCGCACGTGAAAAAGCTGAATGCCTCAACTCTGTGTTTGCCTCTAAATCTTGTGTCCCAAACCCATCCCTCTCTGTACCCACCATACCCAGTCGTACCCTGCTGCTCCTGGACTCCGTGTCCTTTCCTCCTGACAAGGTGGAAAAGTTTCTGTCAACCCTCGACTCTGATTCTGCAACTGGACCCGACGGCATCAGCCCACGGGTCCTAAAATCCTGCTCTGCTGCTCTATCTCACCCTCTCTCTGTTCTCTTCACCCTCTCTTTTGCTCAAGGTCAACTGCCATCTGCTTGGAAATCAGCCAACATCACCGCTTTGCACAAAAAAGGTGCAAAAACAGATCCTAGCAACTACAGACCAATCAGCCTTCTCCCAATTATCAGCAAAGTCATGGAATCCATCATTGCTTCTGATATGAAATCTTTCCTCTTCTCCAATGGCTTGATCTCTGATCATCAATTTGGTTTCAGACCAGGTCACTCTACTCTGGACATGCTGCTTCTGCTGTCTCAACAATGGATGGAGGTCCTCAATGCCAAACAGGAAATTAGAGCTGTCTCCCTCGACATATCACGTGCCTTCGACACGGTCTGGCACCCCGCTCTGCTCACCAAACTCTCCTCCTTTGGTATCCATGCAAATCTCCACGCATGGCTGGCGGACTTCCTCTCTAGTCGTCGTCAACGTGTGGCCCTGAATGGGTTTCTCTCATCTCCTCTTCCTGTTCAGGCTGGAGTTCCCCAAGGCAGTGTTCTGGGCCCTGTGCTTTTTCTGGTCTTCATCAATGATCTCTCTGACTCTCTCGAAAATCCTCTCTATCTCTTTGCTGATGACTCCACTCTCTGCCGCTCCATTCCTCTTCCCTCAGATCGGCAGTCTGCTGCCTCCTCACTCTCTGAAGACCTGGACAAAATCACAGACTGGTCAAACAAGTGGAACATGTCTTTCAATCCTGACAAATCTCACACTCTTACTATGTCTCTCCGAAAAGATCGACTGGACAACCCTCCCATCTACTTTCTCAACAATCCTCTCCAAGAAGTTCTGTCGCTCAAGATTTTGGGTCTCACTATCTGCCATGATCTTTCTTGGGAAAACCACATTTCCAAGCTGGCCTCCAAAGCCAGTCGCCGACTGGGCATCCTCCGTCGTGCGAAGTCCTTCCTCGGCACACCTGAGCTCCTCACCACATACAAGGCTTTCATCCGCAGCTCAATGGAATACTGTTCTCCCCTATGGGCCGGTGCTCCTGCCTCACACCTAGCTCGGCTTCACGCTGTTGAAACCAAAGCTTTCAGAATTATTGGAATCTCCCGCGATGAAGCTATCTCTGAGGGCCTTTCACTCACTCACCGCAGGCAGGTAGGTGGTCTTTCTGTCTTCTACCGACTCCTCTCCGGCCTTGCACCCCCAGCTCTCTCTGTGCTCTGTCCCCCAAATATTCCTACAGGTCGCACAAGATCTGCCAGCAACCCTCTGATGGTTAAACTGCCGAAATCTCGGCTCTCCGCTCACCTTCACTCTTTCATTCCTCTTTTCTCCCGCCTCTGGAACAAACTCCCTCACTCCCTTCAATCCCACTCCTCCCTCCAGGTCTTTAAAACAGCTGTTCACCACCATCTCTTATTTTCCCCCATCCAAAACCTTGATCTTTTCTACCCTCGCTAATTCACCCCAGATCCACCTTGTTTGAAATTCCAACTTCTTTCCTGGAAGTCCTGGCAGTGTCCATATGTTTTATACCTCTCCCACTGCCCCCTTCCCACGCCCCCCCCCCCCCCCCAAAGCCCTCGCCCTCTCTCAGATCTCTCGATGTCTCCATGTCTCTCGGTCCCTGCTCTCAAATGTTGTGTTTGTGTCCTTCCCCCTCTCTCCCCATCTTGTCTACCGCTCCCTATGTTATATGTTTTATGTGTCGGTTTGTCTTTCTGTGTGATTAATGTTCGCTCTTTCACGAGCCTCGATATTGTATAAAAAAAAACAAAAAAAAAACAAAAAAAAAAACAGTCGCTTGGATCAGGAGCAACAGTCGCTTGGATCAGGAGCAACCCCCACAGACCACCCTTAGACCGATAATTTGAATGCTGTGAACAAACATTGATGCATCTTGGGTGATGAAGGTGGTGGTCAAGTTTCATTGAAACTGTATGTAGCTTCAGACAAGAGAGCAAATACCTATTTTTGGGAGGGGGGAGGGGTCAGTACTCCCTTGTAGACCCTCTTAATGAGCGCAGATTTTGATGTGTTCAATACACCTTCGTTCGGCATCTGATACGAAGATTGTGACCAAGTTTCATCAAAATAATGTATGTTCGGTTCAAGCGATAATGACTGAAGTGTTTGTGGACTCACTCACTCTGACCTACGGACACTGCTCGATCGCATGAGCTCACCGGGGTAAAGTTCAGATGAGCCAACAAGGAAATTGAACGCAGGTCATTCGGCCCATCATGCCTGCACCACACCAATACAAAATTAAATAAATCGGTCCAAACAACATATTCAATTGGGGAGGAGGAGGGGAAGGGGGTTGGGGAATTAGAACAGTGCGGGAGGGTCAGGGACATCACAAGGATCTTAAAACAATATATTAATTTATTTATTTATTTTCTTGTGGGGGAGGGGAGCTGGGGGGGGGAGAGAAGGTGGGTGGGTGAGGATTATGGGGGGGGGGGGGGAGGGTTAGGGGGAAGGGTTAGGAAGGGAGTTAGGGGGGGAGATAGATGTTGGGGGGGGGGGGGGGGAGATAGATGTTGAGGGGGGGGGAGATAGATGTTGGGGGGGGGGGGGGGATAGATGTTGGGGGGGGGGGGGAAGATAGATTTGGGGGGGGGGGGGAAGATAGATGTTGGGGGGGGGGAGATGGTTGGGGGGGGGGGAGACTGTTGGGTGGGGGAGGGTTGGGGGGGGAGAGATGGTTGGGGGGGGAGATGGTTGGGGCGGGGGAGATGGTTGGGGGGGGGGGAGATGGTTGGGGGGGGAGAGGGTTAGGGGGTGGAGAGGGTTAGGGGGTGGAGAGGGTTAGGGGGTGGAGAGGGTTAGGGGGTGGAGAGGGTTAGGGGGTGGAGAGGGTTAGGGGGTGGAGAGGGTTGGGGGGGGAGAGGGTTGGGGGGGAGAGGGTTGGGGGGGGAGAGAGAAGGTTGGGGGGGAGAGAGAAGGTTGGGGGGGGAGAGAGAAGGTTGGGGGGGAGAAGGTTGGGGGGGGAGAAGGTTGGGGGGGGAGAAGGTTGGGGGGGAGAAGGTTGTGGGGGGAGAAGGTTGGGGGTGGAGAGGGTTGGGGGGAGGGAGAGGGTTGGGGGGAGGGAGAGGGTTGGGGGGGAGGGAGAGGGTTGGGGGGAGGAGAGGGTTGGGGGGAGGAAGAGGGTTGGGGGGAGGGAGAGGGTTGGGGGGAGGAAGAGGGTTGGGGGGAGGAAGAGGGTTGGGGGGAGGAAGAGGGTTGGGGGGAGGAAGAGGGTTGGGGGGAGGAAGAGGGTTGGAGGGAGGAAGAGGATTGGGGGGGGAGGAAGAGGGTAGGGGGGAGGAAGAGGGTTGGGGGGAGGAAGAGGGTTGGGGGGAGGAAGAGGGTTGGGGGGAGGAAGAGGGTTGGGGGGAGGAAGAGGGTTGGGGGAGGAAGAGGGTTGGGGGGAGGAGGAGGGTTGGGGGGAGGAAGAGGGTTGGGGGGAGGAAGAGGGTTGGGGGGAGGAAGAGGGTTGGGGGGAGGAAGAGGGTTGGGGGGAGGAAGAGGGTTGGGGGGAGGAAGAGGGTTGGGGGGAGGAAGAGGGTTGGGGGGAGGAAGAGGGTTGGGGGGAGGAAGAGGGTTGGGGGGAGGAAGAGGGTTGGGGGGAGGAAGAGGGTTGGGGGGAGGAAGAGGGTTGGGGGGAGGAAGAGGGTTGGGGGGAGGAAGAGGGTTGAGGGGAGGAAGAGGGTTGGGGGGAGGAAGAGGGTTGGGGGGAGGAACAGGGTTGGGGGGAGGAAGAGGGTTGGGGGGAGGAAGAGGGTTGGGGGGAGAAGAGGGTTGGGGGAGGAAGAGGGTTGGGGGGAGGAAGAGGGTTAGGGGGAGGAAGAGGGTTGGGGGGAGGAAGAGGGTTGGGGGGGAGGAAGAGGGTTGGGGGGAGGAAGAGGGTTGGGGGGAGGAAGATGGGGGGGAGGAAGAGGGTTGGGGGGAGGTAGAGGGTTGGGGGGAGGAAGAGGGTTGGGGGGGAGGAAGAGGGTTGGGGGGGAGGAAGAGGGTTGGGGGGAGGAAGAGGGTTGGGGGAGAAGAGGGTTGGGGGAGGAGAGGGTTGGGGGAGGAAGAGGGTTGGGGGGAGGAAGAGGGTTGGGGGGAGGAAGAGGGTTGGGGGGAGGAAGAGGGTTGGGGGGAGGAGAGGGTTGGGGGAGGAAGAGGGTTGGGGGGAGGAGAGGGTTGGGGGAGGAAGAGGGTTGGGGTGAGGAAGAGGGTTGGGGGGGGAAGAGGGTTGGGGGGGGAAGAGGGTTGGGGGGGGGGAGGAGGAGGGGTTGGGGCGGGGAGAAGATGGGGGGGGGGGGAGAAGATGGGGGGGAGAAGATGGGGGTGGAGAAGATTGGGGGGGGAGGAAGATGGGGGGGGAGATGATGGGGGGGTGATGATGGGGGGGGAGAGATTGGGGGGGAGAAGATGGGGGGGAAGATGTGGGGGGGGAGAAGATGGGGGGGGGAAGTTGGGGGGGAAGAAGATGGGGGGGAGAAGATGGGGGGGATGAAGATGGGGGGGAGAGTTGGGGGGGGAGTTGGGGGGGTTGATGTGGGGGGGGGTGTTGATGGGGGGGGAGAAGATGGGGGGGGAGATGTGGGGGGGGGAAGATGTGGGGGGGTGGGGGAGAGTTGGGGGGGGAGTTGTGGGGGGAGATGTGGGGGGGGGGAGTTGTGGGGGGGGTGTTGGGGGGGGAGTGGTGGGGGGGGGAGATGGGGGGGGGGAGGTTGTGGGGGGGTGAGATGGGGGGGGGAGTAGGGGGGGGGGAGTTTGGGGGGGGGAGTTGTTGGGGGGGGAGTTGATAGTGGGGGGGGAGAAGATAGGGGGGGAGATGATAGCGGGGGGAGAGATAGGGGGGGAGTAGATAGGGGGGGGAGATGGGGGGGGAGTAGGGGGGGAGAAGATAGGGGGGGAGAATGGGGGGAGAATGGGGGGGAGTGGGGGAGAGGGTGGGAGGGAGGGAGGGTGGGGAGGGGGGGAGAGGGGGAGAGGGTGGGGAGGGCGGGGGAGAGATGGGGGGGGGGGGAAGAGGGTGGGGAGGGGGGGGGGAAGAGGGTGGGGAGGGGGGGGGAAGAGGGTGGGGAGGGGGGGGGGGAAGAGGGTGGGGAGGGGGGGGGGAAGAGGGTGGGGAGGGGGGTGGGTGATGGTGGTTTTTGAGTGAAGGTGGTTGGATATAAAACACCAACTACAAACAATCCTTGACGAGACCCTCTCACAAATACCACTCAGCAGAGATGTACACAAACCCATCCATCCATACTCTATATATTTACAGGTGCGGCCAATACACCTGTACCGTGCACGACGCCGGGGTCGTGCGGGTCCCTCCGTCACGACTGTCCCCCGAGCACATGGAAGCCGCTGGTAAAGGATATCACCGAACACGAGGTGTCCCTTTCCGCAGGAGCAAACGCTGATGTTAACATCACACAGGGAGTCGAGCGGAGAAGCGCTTCCCTCCTGCTTCACCAGGTCCTTATCAAAGAAGAGGAACCGCCGCCACTGCAGGAACGCCATCTCGGGCACAGCCGAGACCTCCTTGTCGAACACACGAGAGCAGCACACACACTAATTTAACCCGCTGTGAGGAATTGTAAACTGTAACAACTGTTGTCTGTTGCACACGATAACGACCACAACACCTACGGGAGGAACCGGAACCCCAGCCCCACTGTACGGACCTGAGTGTGTTCACCCTTCGTTTCCACACACCACACTTTGCCTGGTGTTTTTAGGGTTATCACACACCGCCATAACTAACGATATCGATGTGAATTGAAAAGGTTCACATTATGTCGAGCGAGTTGTTTTTATTAATTATTTCTGTGAAAAGGAGTTACAGTCGAGCTAAGGGATTTATTGCGATACACCTTAGGATTCCATGGTGAAACACTCGAGCTAAGGGATTTATTACTATACACCTTACAACTTTAGGAGCCCATGATAAAACAGCCAAACAGGAGCCAATAATGAAAAGAGGTCAGCAAATTCTCACAAATGTTTAATGAGGTAAAACCACTAGGTCCAAGGTTGGGCTGACGAGGGACAACGCGCGCGCACGAAGGAGGTACGAGGGGAGGAGCAACCGTAACAGCAACACTCAACAGCAATGGCATAACCGCCTCTCTTGTCTCCGTCCAACACATCAGAGTAAGCATTATAGTGAAGCGCGGTGCTACGCGCGCGACTGCCTTACCAAGGAGGAAGCGGACAACGCGGTTAAAACAAGTGTCTTTATTGACAAGAGGTCACTGTAGCACTGGCGCGCTCCGGCCTCCGGGCTGCGCGGCCGGTGTATATCCTGAGGCCACACCTACCCCTCGGGCGTGGCCGCCGCCCACTTGGTGCGCGGAATGATGTCACCATGCCAGTGGGCTTTCGTGTCCGCCACACGCGCCCCCCCAGAATTCCCGCGCACCTGAAGGGCCAGTTTGCGGGGCAAACGGATGACCCGGCCGAAGCGCCCTCTGGCGACCGGCGGCATCCGGGGTGCAGGGATGCCAGCTGGGATGCCCCCGGCTGTACCCGGGATGGGTGCCGGACCGGGGGGGCGGCGTGCCGGCGGTGCTGGGCGGTGCCGGGGGTCCGCCCGCCGGGGGGCGACCCCGACACGGGGGGCCGAGCCACCGGCGGTGGGTGGTCCACGTCGAGGTGGGCCGGCTTGAGTCGATCCACCGAGATGCGGTCGGGAGTACCGCCAAGGTGAAGTACCGTGAAGACGGGGAGTACCGTCACTCCAAGGTGAAGTATTTCACCCCGGTCTCCAGCACGCGGAAAGGCCCCGTTGTACGGGGGCCGCAGTGGTGTCCGGTGGGGCGTCGTGCCGGACGAAGACATACTCTGCGGTGCGAAGCTCCGGGGGCGACGTGGGTAGGCGGGTGCCCGTGGTGCGCCGTCGGCACCGGGGCGAAACTCCGGGCGGTCTCCTGCAGCGCGGAGCGCTCCTGCGCCGCGGACCAAGGTGCCGTGGGGTCGGGGAGGAACTCGCCCGGCACCCGCAGCGGTTGTCCAAAGACCAACTCCGCCACAGATGCGCGCAGGTCCTCCTTGGGCGCCGTCCGGAGGCCCAGCAGGACCCAGGGGAGCCTGTCGACCCAGCCGCCGTCGCAGAGGGTGGCCCGGAGCGGGGGAGTGACCCCGTTATGTCGGGGTCGGGGGCCTGGTCCGCCGCCATCCGGGCATAGTCGATGCCGAGGTGGACCGAGTGGGCAACGGACCGGGAAAGGCAATCCGCCACAGGGTTGTCCTTCCCCGCGACGTGCCGGATGTCCGTCGTGTATTCGGACACGGCCGAGAGGTGACGCTGCTGCCAGACCGACCACGGCTCGGCGACCTTGCCCATCGCGAACACCAGTGGCTTGTGGTCGACGAAGGCCGTGAACGCACGGCCCTCGAGCAGATGGCGGAAGTGCCTGACCGCCAGGTGGAGCCCGAGCAACTTGCGGTCGAAGGTACTGTACCGGCGTTCGGGCAGGCGAAGCTGCCGGCTGAAGAACGCCAGCGGTTGCCAAGCTCCACGCACCCATTGCTCGTGCACCGCACCCACCGCGTAGTCCGAGGCGTCGGTTGGTGAGGGCGATCGGGTGCATCGGGCGCCGGGTGCGCGAGCATGGTGGCGTTAGCCAAGGCGAACTTCGCGCCCACGAACGCCGCGTCCATCTGCTCGGTCCAGGTGACGTCACCTTTGCCCGGCTTCCCTCGGAGGGCCTCCTGCAAGGGGTGCAGGAGCTGGGCGATGCGGGGCAGGAAACGGTGGTAAAAGTTTACCATGCCCAGGAACTCCTGGAGCCCCCTGATCGTGCGGAGGTGCGGAAACCCCTTCACCGCCTCCACCTTGGCCGGTAGGGGGACGGCCCCGTGCCTGGTGACGCTGGTGCCCCAAAAAGTCGATTTCGGCGACACCGAACCGGCACTTCGCGGGGTTCACGATCAGGCCGTGCTGGCCCAGACATTCGAAGAGCGTGCGGAGATGGTGTAGGTGCTCTTCGTGGGACGCGCTTGCGACGAGGATGTCATCCAGATAGACGTAGACGAAATCCAAGTCGCGCAAGACGCTGTCCATGAGGCGCTGGAACGCCTTAGCCGCATTCTTCAAATCGAAGGGCATCCGAAGAAATTCGAAAAGAACCGAACGGCGTGATGACAGCCGTCTTCGGGATGTCCTCCGGCCTGACGGGGACCTGGTGGTAACCGCATATGAGGTCCACCTTCGAGAAGAAGGACATATTCGCCAAGCGGGCGGAAAAGTCCTGAATATGGGGGACGGGGTAGCGGTCGGGGGGTGGTGGCGTCGTTGAGACGGCAGTAGTCCCCGCACGGTCGCCATCCCCCGCCGGGCTTGCGCACGATGCCGAGCCGCTCCAGCGTAGCAAACTCCGCTTTAGCCACCGCGAGCTTCGTCGGCTCGAGGCGGCGTGCCCGGGCGTAGACCAGTGGCCCGGCGGTGGGGATGTGATGTTCCACCCCGTGCTTGACGGTCCCCGCCGAGAAGGTGGGCCTCGTGAGGGCCGGGAAACGGGCGAGGAGGCGGGTGAATTCGTCCGCTGCCGGAAGCGTGCAGATGAACCTGGCCGGAACCGAACCGCTCAGCAAGCCGCTCCGTGAGCTGCTCAATGAAGCGGGCAGCGCGCAAGCGAGCGAGAGCTGAACGTCTCAGCCTAGACAAGCCTTCTGTGCTTGACGTCGACCAACAGGCCATTGGCACAGAGGAAGTGCCATAGGCACGTCGGCAGTCACGAACGACCATCGGAAAACCTGCCGTACGAACCGCAGAGAAAGGCAACGTTTTCCGTACGTGCGAATGGGTGTACCGTTGGCAGCAAGCAGCGTGGGGCCCCGGCCCGCGGACTGCTTGTCGGACATACCGGCGGGAACGACACTCACCTGCGCTCCCGTGTCGCACAGGTAACGGCGCCCGGATAAGGTGTCCGTTATGTACAGGAGGCTGTTTAATCGGCCGGCGCTCAGTGCCACTACCGAGGGCCGGCCCGGGCGTTTCCCGACCTGCCGAATGAGCACGGCGGGCGACATTGCCGAGCCTCGTGGCCGAACCTAGTGTGGAAATGGCACCAGGTTTGCGGCGAAGCCGGAGGTCGCGGTTTCCGCGGTGGTGGTGGGCAGGGCGTGGCGGCCGCCACGAGGCGCCCCTCGGAGCAGGGGTGGGCACCCGCAGGAGGTTCAGCGGCTACGCGGTGCGTCGCGTAGTAGGGGTGGGCACCCGCAGCAGTTTCGGGCTCGGGACCCGCTACGGCCGCACCGAAACTCGCCTGCGTGTCCAAGGCCGCGTTGAACTTGTCGGCCTCGGCCGCGAGCGCGTGGGGTTCCGTTGTCGTGGAACCGGCCAACGCGAGGCGTACTCGTGCCGGCAGTTGGCATCGAAATAACGCCCGGAATAGAGCGTTCGGGGTTTCGTCGCCCATGAGCGACAGCATATGGTCCATTCGGACCGACGGTCGCATGTCACCGAGCTCGGGGAGGTCCAAGAGGCGATCGGCCCGTGCGTCCACCGTGAGGCCGAACGTGGCGAGGAGGAGACGCTTGATCGCCTCGTACCTGTCGTCGGCCGGTGGGTTCCTCAGGACCGACACGATGCGGGTGGCCGCGCCGGGCCCCGAGGGAGGCGACCACGTGGCAGTAGCGTGTCTCGTCCGCCGTGATGCGGAATTACAGTAAGCATATTATTACATATTACAGTATTAAAGTAAGCATAAATTATTAAAGTAAGCATATTAAAGTAAGCATATTAAAGTAAACATATTACCGTAAGCATACAGTATTAAAGTAAGCATAAATTATTAAAGTACGCATATTAAAGTAAGCATATTAAAGTAAGTGTGGCGGACACAAAAGCTCACTGGCATGAGGGCATCATTCCACGCACCAAGTGGGCGGCGGCCAAGCCCGAGGGGTAGGCGTGGCTGCGGGATATACACCGGGTGCGCAGCCTGGAGCGCGCCAGTGCTACAGTGAACTCTTTTAATAAAGACACTTAAACTTACCGCGTTGTCCGCTTCCTTCCTTATTGTACAAGTAAGCGCGCATAGCACCGCGCTTCATTTGGTGACCCTCTGACGTTGGATCAGCCGTCGCTGACCGACCGAATACGCCATCGCAATGGCAAACAACGTGGTTACGATCAAACTCCCCGAGTTCTGGGAGACACAACTGAAGTATGGTTCCTGCAGGCGGAAGCCCAGTTCCGACTTCGAGGCATCACGGTGGACGAGACCAGGTACTGCCACGTGGTTGCCTCCCTCGGGCCCGGCACGGCCGGCCGCGTCATGTCGGTCCTGAGGAACCCACCAGCCAACGGCAGGTATGAGCCGATTAAGCGTCTCCTCCTCGCCACGTTCGGCCTCACGGTGGACGCTCAGGCCCGACCGCCTCCTGGACCTCCCCGAGCTCGGTGACACGCGACCGACGGTCCGCATGGACCACATGCTCTCGTTGTTGGGCGACGAAACCCCGGACGCTCTATTCCGGGCGTTGTTTCGACGCCAGCTGCCGGCACGAGTCCGCCTCGCGTTCGCCGGTTCTGCGATGACGGAACCCCGAGCTCTCGCTGCCAAGGCCGACAGGTTCTTCTCGGCTTTGGACGTGCAGGTGAGTTTTGGCGCGGCCGTCGCGGGACTATCGGGGCTGATGCTGATGCTGACCCTGATGCTGATGCACCACACCTCGTGGATCTCGAGGCTGATGTGCATTTCGTGTCCGCCGCCACGCCCGCCCACCGCCGCCGCCGCGGAGAAAACCGCGGCCTCTGCCGCCTTCGCCGCAAACCTGGTGCTTTTTCCACACCAATTTCGGCCACAAGGCTTGGCAATGTCACCCGCCGTGCTCATTCGGCAGGTCGGGAAACGCCCGGGCCGGCCCCTCGGTAGTGGCACTGAGCGCCGGCCGTGCAAACAGCCTACTGTTCATCACGGACACATTATCCGGGCGCCGTTACCTGTGCGACATGGGAGCGCAGGTGAGTGTCATTCCCGCCGGTACGTCCGACAAGCAGTCCGCGGGCCGGGGCCCCGCGCTGCTTGCCGCCAACGGTACGTCCATTCGCACGTACGGAAATGCTGCCTTTCTCTGCGGTTCGGAAGGCATGTTTTCCGGTGGTCGTTCGTCACTGCCGACGTGCCTATGGCACTGCTTGGCGCGGACTTCCTCTGTGCCAATGGCCTGTTGGTCGACCGTAAAGCACAGAAGGCTTCTCCAGGCTGAGACGTTCAGCTCACTCGCGTGCGTGCTGCCCGCCTCATTGAGCAGCTCCCGGAGCGGCTCATCGAGCGGCTCGCCGAGCGGCTTGCTGAGCGGTTCGGTTCCGGCCAGGTTCATCTGTATGCTTCTGGCAGCGAACGAATTCACCCGCCTCCTCACGGGTTTTCCCAGCCCTCACGCGGCCCACCTTCTCGGCGGGGGCCGTCAAGCACGGGTGGAACACCACATCCCCACCGCCGGGCCACCGGTCTACGCTACCGGGCACGCCGCCTCGAGCCGACGAAGCTCGCCGTAGCTAAAGCGGAGTTCGCTACGCTGGAGTGTAGCTTGGTGGCGACGACGGTGGCGGACGTCGCACAGGCGTTCATCCATCCCGGGTGCAGCCGGAGGCATCCCAGCTGCCATCCCTGCACCCCGGACACCGCCGGTCGCCAGAGGGCGCTTCGGCCGGGTCATCCGTTTGCCCCGCAACTGGCCCTCCAGGTGCACGGGAATTCTGGGGGGGGGGGGGGGGGGCGTGTGGCGGACATGTAAGCTCACTGGCGTGAGGGCATCATTCCACGCACCAGTGGGTGGCGGCCACGCCCGAGGGGTAGGCGTGCCGCGGGATATACACCGGGCGCGCAGCCCGGAGCGCGCCAGTGCTACAGTGAACTCTTTTAATAAAGACACTTAAACTTACCGCGTTGTCCGCTTCCTTCTTATTGTACAAGTAAGCGTGCGTAGCACCGCGCTACATAAGCATATTACAGTAAGCATACAGTATTAAAGTAAGCAATAAATTATTAAAGTAAGCATATAAAGTAAGCATATTACCGTAAGCATACAGTGTTAAATTAAGCATATCAATGTAAGCATAAAATAGTAAAGTGAGCATATTAAAGTAAGCATACAATAGCAAAGTGAGCATATTACAGTAAGCATACTGTATTAAAGTAAGCATAAATTATTAAAGTAAGCATAAAATTATTAAAGTAAGCATATTACCGTAAGCATACAGTGTTAAATTAAGCATATCAAAGTAAGCATACAATAGTAAAGTGAGCATATTAAAGTAAGCATACAATAGCAAAGTGAGCATATTACAGTAAGCATACTGTATTAAAGTAAGCATACAGTATTAAAGTAAGCATATTAAAGTAAGCAAATTACTGTAAGCATTCAGTATTAAAGTAAGCATATCAAAGTAAGCATACAGTATTAAAGTGGGCATATTAAAGTAAGCATACAATAGTAAAGTGAGCATATTACAGGAAGCATACAATAGTAAAGTGAGCATATTACAGTAAGCATACTGTATTAAAGTAAGCATATCAAAGTATAGTCCACCAGGAAGGATTAACGCAAGCTGAAAAAATATATATATATATATATATTTTGTAATCTCGTACTTCATTATGTATTACGTACTATTGAAATGTACCTTTTAACTCTTTAGACTGCTGAGACCCCCTTCAACCTTTGAAGACCCATAAGATCCTTAAAACCCCTAAAGACGCAGAGGACCCAGAAAACCGAGAAGACCCAAAAGTCCCCGAGGACTCAAAATACCCAAATGACCCAAAAGTCCCAGAGGACCCAAAAGTCCCAGAGGACCCAAAAGACCCAGATGACCCAAAAGTCCCCTAACTCCCAAAAGACTCTGAGGACCAAAAGACCCCAATTCCAGCAGGCAGGTATGCTACAAGACGATGAAGACCAATGAAAATTTGGTCCAATAGACCAACGGGCCCCCTAGTTTTCCAAGCCTGCTACACTTTTCTCCTTTTCATTCTTCACATTTTTCATTCTTTTCCACACTTTTTCTTTTTTGCTTTCCCACCCAATGAAATGAAGTTTTAGGCTTGTTGGTGTAGCCCAGGCATGATGGGCTGAATGTCTTCCCCCTGCCTCAAATTTCCTTGTTAACTACTCACGAATGACTATTCTAAATCTCCAGGAAGCATTTGATGCAATGAATCATGACATACTGTGTGAAAGGTTTCAAGCCATGGGTATTAGATCTGTGGAATGGTTTCAATCATATCGTAACAGTTAACGTCAATAAAGCTGAATGTGAATCCCGAGAGATAACTTTTGGGGTGCCACACGGAAGTTTGTTGAGACCGTTGTTTGTGCAATATCAATGACATGTTCATACGTGTTCAACGTACACTGATGACGGTGCATTTCTGGTTTCCGATGAAGATCCCGATATTTTAAAGCTCCTTCATCATGGAATAGGAATCTTGCAGAAAGAAGTTGATCAATAACAAACTGTCATTAAATTTGGGATAAAATGAGTCAATACCTTTTGGAACTAAAATTAAATATAGTTTATAAAATTTAAAAAAAAAAATTTCTTTAAAATAAAAATTTAATTTAAAATAAAAATTTCAATTTAAAATAAAAATTATGTTCTCCCCTCTGGGCTGGTGCTCCTGCCTCATACCGAGCTCGTCTTCACGCTGTTGAAACCAAAGCGTTCAGAATCATTGGAATCTCCCGCGATGAAGCTAACTGTTACGTGGTCCTCCCGGTGACTACCTGGTCTCGGTGACCCCCGGACCGTGAGAGGAACTCCGCCAGAAAGATCTATTATTTATGCTCTTTCGTAACGCATAAATCTGAATTCCAACCAATAAGAAACCCCACACCAAGGATCCGGAATAATCAATGATATATTCCCCGAGCAATCAACAACCATCCACAATCAGCAATCAATAGTACAAAGATGTAAACTCATCTATAATAACTCTAAGATGGCCATCTTATACATTCCTCACGTGAGCCCCACTCCCGACTCCCTCCATGGTCAATGTCTCTCTCAATGTCTCTGTACTCCGGTAGTTCGATCTCCGCACGTGGGCGGTTGAACGGACCCTTCCTGACGTGCTTTCACCGGGCACGTCCCGTACCGGGAACAACGGCTGCAGCGTGCACCTCCTGGCCAAGCAAAGCGGGTACAGCAAAGCAGGCAAAGCAACACGCGGCTTGCCCAGCGCGCGCGGCCCAAGGTGCGACCCGTACGCGGCCTTGTAGATGGTGAGGCGAACTGTGCCAGCTGCTTGGTTCCGTGCACGAACCCACGGCGACTTGACGTGTCAAAGGGTAGTTACACGTCCCGGTAACTCCTCTCGCCAGACGGGCTTTTAAAGGCCGATTCTGTTACGTTGCTCAATCGATACCGCTCGCGTCCGAGCTCGGCGAGGAAGAAGAAGAATCCTCGCTTCTCCAGGACCTCGTGTCTTTTCTTCTTCTGTTTCCGGTCTCCTTTTTCCCAGAAGGGCTCCTGACCCTTTAATCACAACAACCTTTAATCGAGTCCACATTGATAAGCAAAGACCTGAATAGTAATTCACATACATTCACATAAATATGTAACACTCCCCCCCTTCAAGAAAGAAAGTTTGAACCCAGCGAAAACTTTCTTTGCCGGCCAACTTGGATAAACAAACCAGATAACCCCCCCCCCCCCCCCAACTCATCAGTTCCCCCCGGGCACAGTCATCACTTAAAAATAAAGCAACAAAATTTCACACAATCCCCTAGATTAATTCCCTCTGGACCAAGCGTCAACCACTTCTAGTTTCCCTTGAATGACGGTTAAGAGGTGGTGACCCAAAGCCCCCAAATTTAAACCTCTCTATAGCACTTTTTCGGGAGGCCCAGCGGAGTATTCCTACATGGACGCCTTAAGGAATGTGGAGTTCACGGTTAGTCCGGGGAGGAAAGTTCATTACATGGACGCCTTTAAGAACGTGGAGTTCACGGTTAGTCCGTGCAGGAAAGTTCACTACCTGGACGCCTTTAAGAACGTGGCGTTCACGGTTAGTCCGTGTAGGAGCCTCGGCTCGGCGGCTCCCCCGTATATAGTGCTTCAACTTCTCCAGACTCCTAACAGTTACGGTGGGACCCCTTGTCCCAGCCGTTACCTGACTGGCGGTCTCCTTCTCGGCCAGTGCTCTGACATTCATTCTTTCGGGAGGTGCCGTAACTCTGGGAGCCTCCATAGTAATATCGGCTGCTGCCAACCCCAAAACTCCTGCCAAGTGGTCCTCTTCTGTAGACCTCTCGACGCCTACGAAATGCCTTCCCTACTGTTATGGTCCGACCCTCCAAATCCTTACCATTCCAATTCTTCTCTGCCTCTCTGGCATCTCTGGTGCTTGCAAACGTGACAAAGCCGAACCCTCTTGACCGTTGCGTTTCCCTGTCTTTTACCACACGCACTTCCACCAGCGGCCCATATCTGTTGAAGACAGAGGTCAGAACTTCTTCCTCTGTGTTGAAGTTCAGTCCCCCTACAAATAACTTGGAACTTTTGTCGCCATCCCGAGCCGGTGGGGTGTTATTTTCCCTGCTGTGCTCTTTACCAACCCTCGGGTTACCATAAATTTGCCCCCGGGCCAAATCATTTCCGATAATCACAGATACTCCCTCTACAGGAAGCGTGGCTTGTAAACCGACGGTGACCGGTCCTGACACCAAATCGGATTCCAAATGGATGACATGAAGTGGGGCACTAACACAGCCACCGATCCCTTGTAACCGAACACTATCACCAGTTGCGGTACTCATTGACAATGGTAAAATGCCTTCAAGCATTAAGGATTGATGGGCTCCTGTGTCCCTCAAAACCCTAACCGGTCTTGGGTTAGTCAAGTCTCCCTTGAGTGAGACCAACCCCTCATAAATAAATGGTTGGTAACTCTTCTGTGGGCGATTTCTTACGTTTGCCATCGCATTCGGAGTTGTACTAGTCGGACTCCGTTCTGGGTCTTCCCTTTTCATGAGGTAACAACTGGACATCAAGTGTCCAGGTTTCTTGCAAAAAGCGCAAGTAGGCCCGGAGGGAAAACTCGTGGTCTGCCTCGGGCCCCCCGAAAAATAAGTTTGTCTTGGGCCCGCAGCCCTCTGATTTCGAACAGGTGGGGTATCCGCGTTGTCCCCATAATCTTCTCGAGGCCGCCGCCATGTATTGTCGTTCTCCGCACCTGCTGTTCCCCACCTCCCCTGCGGAGATCTAGGCGAGGAGTTAGGTTCGTGGACCCCTATCCGGTGTGTTAAGGCATAATCATCTGCCAGGGTGGCTGCATCCCACAACTTCGGTACTTTCTTTTCCTGCAGGTACACTTTGATGTCCTCGTGGACACACTGTTGAAATTCCTCCACCAGCATCAGGTCACGCAATGCTTCGAAGTCGTTCCCGACTCCTTTTGACTCACACCACCGATCAAACATATTTTCTTTCACTCTGGCAAACTCCACATGGGTCTCACTCTCCCTCTTCCTGGCATTCCTGAATTTTTGCCGGTAAGCTTCCGGAACCAACTCATAGGCTTTGAGGATGTGCTTCTTCAATACCTCATAATCTGCACATTGGTCCATTGGTAGCGCCGAATAAATCTCTTCAGCTTTTCCCACCAGCACACTTTGCACTAGTATGGTCCAGGCCTCCTCCGGCCAGTTTAACTGTCGAGCCACTTTCTCAAAGTGTGGAAAAAATTTAGCGACTTCCTTTTCACTGAAGGGTGGAACCAGCCTCACATGTATGCCCACATCCCAGGTGTTCTGGCTAGGTGTCGACCTCGTCAGCAAGGGTGGTCCCTCTCCCCGTTCTCTCATTAACTCCAGCTCCTTGAATTTAATTTCTTGCTGAAGCTCCATGTCACGTTCCTTTAATTCCCTTTCCGCTTTTCTCTCCTCTGCTTCGAGGTCCCTTGCAGCTCTCCTCTCCTCTGCTTTTCTTCCTTCTAACCTTTCCTGGAGTTCTCGTTCCATTCTCCTTTCCTCTGCTTGTTTCTCTTCTCTCCTCTCTTCTGCTTTCCTTTCTTCTTCTGCTCTTTCCTTTTCTGCTTTCCTTTCTTCTTCTGCTCTTTCCTTTTCTGCTTTCCTTTCTTCTTCTGCTAACCTTTCCTGGAGTTCTCGTTCCACTCTCCTTTCCTCTGCTTGTTTCTCTTCTCTCCTCTCTTCTGCTTTCCTTTCCTCTTCTTTTAACCTTTCCTGGAGTTCTCGTTCCACTCTCCTTTCCTCTGCTTGTTTCTCTTCTCTCCTCTCTTCTGCTTTCCTTTCTTCTTCTGCTCTTTCCTTTTCTGCTTTCTTTTCTTCTTCTTTGATCCGTTCCTGGCTCCGTAATTGCAACTCCAGTTTCCGGAGCTCAACGTCTTCTGGTTCTTCGGGTAGCCACTGCCAGGCTAACTCGTCCCATGTTCCTAATCCCACCATAGACTGTATCACCGTGGTCTGCAACTCTGCCTTCCTCAAATTAGTTCGGACCTCCAAGTTAAAATGTTTGGCCAATTTCAAGAGGTCCGACTTTAGTAACGCTCGGAACTGTGCCTCACTCGGGGTTACCGCAAAGTTCTGTGCCACAAACGCCATGGTGCCTATCGTTAACACCTGTTAACCTTCACCCAAGACTTTACCCCAATTTCCCCAAACATTTACCAATTAATACTTAATTAATAAATTTTAATTAATAAAAATATTATTTTATTATTTTATACAATTTTAGATCCCGGACGTAGACCCAATTGCGAATCCGCAAATCGTAATTTGGACGAGCCCCCAATTCTGTTACGTGGTCCTCCCGGTGACTACCTGGTCTCGGTGACCCCCGGACCGTGAGAGGAACTCCGCCAGAAAGATCTATTATATTTATGCTCTTTCGTAACGCATAAATCTGAATTCCAACCAATAAGAAACCCCACACCAAGGATCCGGAATAATCAATGATATATTCCCCAAGCAATCAACAACCATCCACAATCAGCAATCAATAGTACAAAGATGTAAACTCATCTATAATAACTCTAAGATGGCCATCTTATACATTCCTCACGTGAGCCCCACTCCCGACTCCCTCCATGGTCAATGTCTCTCTCAATGTCTCCGTACTCCGGTAGTTCGATCTCCGCACGTGGGCGGTTGAACGGACCCTTCCTGACGTGCTTTCACCAGGCACGTCCCGTACCGGGAACAACGGCTGCAGCGCGCACCTCCTGGCCAAGCAAAGCAGGTACAGCAAAGCAGGCAAAGCAACACGCGGCTTGCCCAGCGCGTGCGGCCCAAGGTGCGACCCGTACGCGGCCTTGTAGACGGTGAGGCGAACTGTGCCAGCTGCTTGGTTCCGTGCACGAACCCACGGCGACTTGACGTGTCAAAGGGTAGTTACACGTCCCGGTAACTCCTCTCGCCAGACGGGCTTTTAAAGGCCGATTCTGTTACGTTGCTCAATCGATACCGCTCGCGTCCGAGCTCAGCGAGGAAGAAGAAGAATCCTCGCTTCTCCAGGACCTCGTGTCTTTTCTTCTTCCGTTTCCGGTCTCCTTTTTCCCAGAAGGGCTCCTGACCCTTTAATCACAACAATCTTTAATCGAGTCCACATTGATAAGCAAAGACCTGAATAGTAATTCACATACATTCACATAAATATGTAACACTAACTCCAAGGGCCTTTCACTCACTCACCGCAGCCAGGTTGGTGGTCTTTCCGTCTTCTACCGACTCCTCTCCGGCCTTTCGCCCCCAGCCCTCTCTGGGCTCTGTCCCCCAAATATTCCTAGAGGTCGCACAAGATCTGTCTGCAACCCTCTTCTGGTGAAATTGCCAAAATCAAGATTCTCTGCTCACCTTCACTCCTTCATTCCTCTTTTCTCCCGCCTTTGGAACAAACTCCCTCACTCCCTTCAATCCCACTCCTCCATCCAGGTCTTTAAAACAGCTGTTCACCACCATCTCTTGTCTGCCCCCATCCAAAACCTTGATCTTTTCTACCCCTGCTAATTTCACCCCAAATCCACTTTTCTGAAATCCCGACTTCTTTCTTTCCTGGAAGTTCCAGCAGTGTCCATGTGTTTTATACCTCTGCCATGCAATGCCTCCTCCCCCCAAGCCCTCTCCCTCCCACAGATCTTCCGATGTCCTTCTTCTCTGCTGTTGTACTTGTGTGCTTCCCTCTCTCTCCCCATGTTGTCTCCCGCTCCCTTCATTGTATGTTTGTGTGTCCGTTTTTTTGTGTGTGTGATTGATGTTAGCTCTTACACGAGCCTCGATATTGTACACAAATTTTTTTTTTTTTAAATAACAAAAGGTTGAGTGGATTTTCAGTTACTTGCAATGGTGAGCAGATCCAACCTGCTAACTTGGACATTAAGGAGAAATTAGTGACGTAATCCTTCGAAGGCCGAACTATTTTCCCGAATCAATGCGAACGACGTGGCTTTTTTGCAAAGTTTCGATCAAATAAACGCCCAAAGCATCGATTGTGACATCACCAATGTCAGAGTCGCAGAGTATGGTGGAAGATGGAAAGTTAAAAAAATAATTAATTCTTATTAAAATAATTCTTGCAAACCGAAGGAACAGTATTGGTTCAGAATTTTTTAGTAGCATCGCTCCCCCATGCCACTTTCTCCCATAAAGGCCAGGGATCATCAAATCCCAATCAAACCTTAGCAATGGGAATTGGAAGAGAAAATATATTTTACCGGCCCTTGGGAAAAATCCGTTCAGTTGTTATTGAATCATTGCATTTACACTTTTATTGTTAATAATACCGAAAATTGCGATAATATATAAATTACATGGAAGTGAATTTAGAAAACCCAAATGGAATTTTTAGAGGTCGTTACATGTGATGTTCTCTGAATGTGGATAATCAGTAAGGCTGTCCTAATAACTCCCAGGGAGTAGGGAATAACATAAAGCTGAGGTTTCAGTTCATGGCACTAAGAGAGACCATGAAAGTGCAGAGAAGGAAAGAGGATTCTTCGTTCTATCGTTCTCCGATCGAACGTATATGGATTCAACGTGTGTTTCACGATATATTTGGGTCACTCGTGATTTTATTTCTCATCGTGTGTCCCATTGGAAGTGTCCCATGTCAGGAAAGAGCGAAGCACGAAGTGAAAACGTTATCATCAAGAGGAGATATTGTTATTGGAGGTGCATTTGCCATTCGTCACTTCAATGCTGAACATCATTTGTCTTTTTCAACAAAACCGGTCCTTCCCGATTGTCACACGTGAGTGCACAGAGCATTTCTATTTCCATTCTCATTCATACAAACACAATGCATTTCTATCCCCATGCTTTTTGAAAGAAACAGGCGGATATTATATATACATACAGTCACGTGAAAAAGTAAGTACACCCCATGTAAAGTTTTGACTTTTTCAACATATTTCAACATACAGCTATTTGATCTTCATTTCAACAATATTGATAGATAAAGGTGATATAATATAACAAATATCATGAAACATTCACATTTTGTAGTCCATTGTATAATTTAAATAAACATAAATGCAAATTTCGCATGTGGAAAAAGTAAGTACACCCTTGGCTCTAATAGGTGGTATTGCCCCCTTTGGCAGAAACAACCTCAAGTAGGCGTTTCTTATAACTGCCTACCAGTCTCTGACATCGACTGGGAGAAATTTTTTCCCACTCCTCCATGCAGAATTATTTCAGCTGTGCGATGTTTGAGGGGTTTCTTGCATGCCCAGCTCGCTTCAAATCCCCCCACAACATCTCAATGGGATTTAGATCCGGGCTTTGACTTGGCCATTCCAGAACCCTCCATTTCTGTATTTTCAGCCATTCCTTTGTGGATTTACTGGTATGTTTAGGGTCATTGTCATGTTGCAAGGTCCACCTTCGGTTGAGCTTCAACTTTCCGACAGATGGCCTCACATTATCCTCAAGCACCCTCTGGCACAATGAAGAATTCATAGTGGATTCTATGCTGGTGATCTGCCCAGGCCCTGATGCAGCCAAGCTGCCCCAAACCATAATATTTCCACCACCATGGTTTACAGTTGGTATCAGGTTCTTGTGGTCAAATGCTGTCTTTGGTTTTCGCCAAACATGTCTTCTGGTACTGTGGCCAAATAGCTCTACCTTTGACTCATCTGTCCAGAGCACATTGTTCCAGAAGTGCTGGTCTTTGCATTGGTGTTCATTGGCAAGTTTTAGTCTTGCCCTGATGTTCTTGCTGGACAGCAAAGGTTTCCTCCTGGCACACCTCCCATGTAGATCAAATTTGTGCAGCTTCTTTCTAATGGTAGACCCGTGCACTTTGACATCAACAGTGGCAAGAGCTACCTGTAGGTCCCGTGATGACATTCTGGGGTTCTTAGAGACTTCTTTCAGCATCTTGCGGTCTGCTCTCGGGCTGAACTTGCTGGGGCGGCCTGGCCTGAACAAGTTGGCAGTTGTTTGGAATCTTCTCCACTTGTAGATGATCTTCCGGACAGTCGAATGATTGATTTCAAATTGTTTGGAGATCTTTTTAAATCCCTTCCGACTCGTAGGCATCTATAACCTTCTTTCTGAAGGCCTCAGATAGCTTTTTTGATCGAGGCATGGTGACGCCGCACACTTCAACAACAAAGAGCAAACCAAACTAAATGTCTGAGGTTTAAATAAGACAGGTTCCTCCAATATCGTCTCTAACGATGTTCTAATCATTTGCGCCTGAGCTGGTGCACCTGATTCTAATTTTAGGTATTTGAAGTAGTGATAAATGTAGGGGTGTACTTACTTTTTCCACATGCGAAATTTGCATTTATGTTTATTTAAATTATACAATGGACTACAAAATGTAAATGTAGCGAGGAGTTGGAGAGTGAGGTGCGAGGGGTTGGAGAGTGAGGAGCGAGGAGTTGGAGAGCGAGGAGCAAGGAGTTGGAGAGCGAGGAGCGAGGAGTTGGAGAGCGAGGAGCGAGGAGTTGGAGAGCGAGGAGCTAGGGGTTTGAGAGCGAGGAGCTAGGGGTTGGAGAGCGAGGAGATAGGGGTTGGAGAGCGAGGGGCTAGGGGTTGGGGAGTGAGGAGCTAGGGGTTGGAGAGTGGGGGGCTAGGGGTTGGAGAGGAGTGAGAAATTGGAGAGGAGTGAGGTGTTGAAGAGTGAGGAGCGAGGGGTTGGAGAGCGAGAGGTTGGAGAGTGAGGGGCTAGGGGTTGGAGAGTGAGGAGCTAGGGGATGGAGAGTGAAGAGCTAGAGGTTGGAGAGTGAGGAGCTAGGGGTTGGAGAGTGAGGAGCTAGGGGTTGGAGAGTGAGGAGCTAGGGGTTGGAGAGGAGCGAGAAATTGGAGAGGAGCGAGGGGTTGGAGAGCGAGGAGTTGGAGAGCGAGGAGTTGGAGAGCGTGGAGTTGGAGAGTGAGGAGCGAGGGGTTGGAGAGTGAGGAGCAAGGGGTTGGAGAGTGAGGGGTTGGAGAGTGAGGAGCGAGGATTTGGAGAGTGAGGAGCGAGGGGTTGGAGAGTGAGGAGTGAGGAGTTGGAGAGTGAGGAGTGAGGGGTTGAAGAGTGAGGAGTGAGGGGTTGGAGATTGAGGAGCGAGGGGTTGGAGAGCGAGGAGCTAGGGGTTGGAGAGCGAGGAGCTAGGGGTTGGAGAGCGAGGAGCTAGGGGTTGGGGAGTGAGGAGTGAGGGGTTGGAGAGTGAGGAGCAAGGAGTTGGAGAGTGAGGGCCAATTGGAGCGAAGAGTGAGGAGCGATTGCAGAGGAGAGTGAGGAGCGATTGGAGAGGAGAGTGAGGAGCGATTGGAGAGGAGAGTGAGGAGCGATTGGAGGGGAGTGTGAGGAATTGGAGAGGAGTGTGAGGGATTGGAGAGGGGTGTGAGGGATTGGAGAGGAGTGTGAGGAGGTATTGGAGAGGGGTGTGAGGAGGAGTGGGATTGGAGAGGCGTGAAGGTGAAGAGAGGAGAGTGTCAGGTGGAGAGGAGTGAGGCGTCACATATTATGTGAAATAAATAAATTGTGTTCATTACACCATTTCTGGATCTGATGAATTGCCAGTAACCATTTTGTAAAATTTAATGTGCAGCATCGAAATCAAGATGTCCAAATGTCACACACGTCCATGCCCGTGGGATTCCCACGGGTGAGGCACTAGTTTGTTATATTATATCACCTTTATCTATCAATATTGTTGAAATGAAGATCAAATAGCTGTATGTTGAAATATGTTGAAAAAGTCAAAACTTTACATGGGGTGTACTTACTTTTTCACGTGACTGTAAATATATATATATATATATATATATAAATATATATATATATAAAAAAAGAATATATATATTCTTTTTATTATATTATATTATATATATTATATATATTATATATTATATATATTATATGTATGTAAATATAATAGGTGCATCCAATTTCCTTTGATCATCCTTGAGATTTCTAGATTTCTATATAGATTTCTAGAACTTATATATATATTATATATATTAGGAGGAAGTTTATGGAGGCACGTCGAACGGTGTAGGTTGGTCGTTTTTTTTTTTTTTTTTTTTTTTTTTTTTTTTGTTACCATTATTATTTCTTATTTTGTGTATATGAGTGAGTGGGTGAGGGTGTTTCTTTTTTGCATTAATTAATTTTTGCATGAGTGTGTGCTTTTGTGTGTTGAGTGGTGTATGATGTAAGGGTAGGTGGTTGGTTGGTTGGTTGGTGATGGTGTTGTGTGTGTATGTGTGTGTATGGGTGTGTATGTTTGTGTATGTGTGTGTATGAATGATCTGGTGTGTTTTGTTGGTGAGTGGTGAAGGGTATAAAGGTGGGTGTTTGAGTGTTCCACCATGTTTGTTTGGTGCTGTGGATTCTGGATGTGGAGATGTTGTTGTTGTTGTTGTTGTTGTTGTTGTTGTTCGCACTGGCTGGGGGTGGGGGTATTTCCGCATCCAGGTGCAGTTGCTGCATGTGCATGTGTATGTGCCCTGCTGGCCCACCTTAGCTGACCGTATCGAGGTTGAAGGGCCGAAACGGGATGATGCCGAGGACCTCGACTGAGGACCCGGTCAGTGCAGCACACTTGTGACCAGGTGTGTTTTGAACTTATATATATATATATATATATATTATATACATATATATATATATACACAAAGAATTAAGTTAAGCACCCCCCCCCCGTTTTTTTACAACCTCGCACATTACAAGTTTGTTGTCGTCAAAACAGTGTAATATACCCATGATATTGCTATATTTTCTGGAGAAGTGATATTATGGTCACATAAAAACATAACAATCATGCCGTTTTCAATATTTTATTCAGAATAATTTAAGGTGAAATTTTTTGGGAATTTTAGGCATATTTTCACCTCAATTTAAGTATGGAGCTATAGGTCCGTCACGGACAGTGTGGATGACGTTTATGTTTTCTAACGTACAGTCATTGTTCTGAGAAGACCTCTAGCGATCTTTGCGTCAATAACGTGTGTAGGACCCACGTGATCGGATCACTGACTCAACCCTACGTCTCATAGACCCTGTAAGCCGTCGTATGCGTTGCTGTGGCAGGTTGTTCCATTCCCGATGTAATGCACGTTCCAATTCATCCAGATTGGCTATTGGAGGGACCATCTTCGCAATTTGTCGTCCCAACATGTCCCAAACGTGCTCGAGGGGGTTCAGGTTCAGGACAGGATTAGGGGGTGCTTAACCTAATTCTTTGTGTAGGGGTGCTTAACTTAATTCTTTGTGTATATATACAGACTTGGCATTTAATATGGAATGTATTTTTTTTCTTCACTTGGGTTTACTTTCTTAACTCAGTATATCAATCTGGTGAGTTTCTTTTACACTTTGGTGATTTATTTGTTAAAAGAACCATGTCACTGATTGTCTGTCGCAGCAAGAAGTCAACAACAGGATTATATCACAGGTGGCGTGGCAAAATGTACGGACAGGTGCATTTGACGATTGGCTTCACAGTCGGGTATACAAGGGTTGTTGCGTTCTGTATTAGTGGAAAACAACTGCTGCAGGTCTCCAAAAGTTATTGCCGCTTCCTCTGGAGATGGTCCGTCAACTTGGCAATGCTGTTTGTCATGGAGTGGTGGCTTTACGAAATTACGGCATGAAAGACTGTGCTATTGCTCGGCAGTATGGCATCACTCAAGGTCAGGTGTCAAAGATCCTGAAACGAAATGCTCAGAGGGGTGTCCCTACTCCAATACCGAGGCCAGGACATCCCCGCAGAACCACAAGGAGGGATGATCGCCAGCTGCACCGGTTAGTCCGCAATGGCCGTACCAAGTCAGCTAATCGGCTTAGAGCTGAGTGGCAGCAACTGACAAATGTGCCTGTATCCAGAAGGCTGGTCAACCAACGAATGGTTCAAGCAGGCTATCGTGCCAGGCGTCCCCTGAGAAAGCCACGCCTGACCAGACAACACCGCCAGCGCCGATTGCAGTGGGCCAGAGAGCACCGTCAATGGCAGCCAGGACACTGGAATCACGTGATCTTCAGTGACAAGTCTATATTTCTGGTCTATCGTCAAGATGGCCACGTCCGAGTGCGCAGACAAGTGCATGAAGCCTACAACAAGGATTGTATAGTGCCAAGAGTCCAAGCTGGAGGTGGTGGGTGACCGTTTGGGCTGCTTTTCATGCAGGGGGAAAAACTGACCTGGTTGTTCTGAATGGAAACCTGAACCAGTTCAAGCACAGGGCCATTCTGGAAGAAACATTGCTTCCATTTGCTCGTGCAGCCTTTCGAGGAAACTTTGGCTTCCAAGATGACAATGCACGGCCTCATCGTGCTCGCATGATCCAACACTTTCTTGCTGACCATGGTGTAGAGCATATGGAGTGGCCTGCCATGTCCCCGGATATGAATCCGATAGAGAACTTGTGGGCAGAACTAACGCGTCAAATCGACCACTTGGACCAGCAGCCGACCTCTGTGCGTGAATTGCAGCAGGCTACTGTCACTGCATGGCAAGCAATTCCTGTCCAAACCTTGGCAAATCTCGTGAACAGCATGCCTCAACATGTACGTGCTCTCCTGAATGCTCGTAGGCGTTACACGAAGTACTGAACTGTAATTTTACTGTCCGTAATCCCAGTCGTAATTTAACTTTTGTTTTTGTTAAAAAAAATTTTGGCTAATGTGCAAAATAAAGAGATACTTCTGGAAAACGTACAGAAGTTTAACACAGTACTGTCCATGAATTGAGTTCGATATCAGTTTACATCACTTTCAAGGATCAATTTATTTGTTTCGAAAAGTCAAATGTGGTTTTTTTTTCTTTTAAAGGTCACATTAACAAAATCTAGAATAATTTCAACATAATTCCAATGAACTTTTGGTTCTAAGACATCTTGAAAAGTAAGTTCACCCCCACAAAAAAAAATCCATATTAAATACCAAGTCTGTATATATTATATGTATGTAAATATAATAGGTGCATCCAATTTCCTTTGATCATCCTTGAGATTTCTAGCCTGGTGTTGGTTTAGCAGTTAGGGTGCCGGCTTGGGATTCGAGGATCCTGGGTTTGAATCCCGATCGATCGCTGAATTAACACCAGGGGGGTTGACTCAGCCTGTCATCCTTCCGAGGTCGGCAAATTGAGTACCAGTTCACTGGTAATTCCCTGCCTATCGCAAGAGGTGACTAACAGGGTTGGCGGCAGGAAGGGCGTCCGGCCATAAAACATTTCTTCAAAAAGGGGACCATGGTGCCCAAAAAAGGCCAACCCCTTCTCTGCAGGGAAAAATGGCCTCTAAAGGTGGCTCATCCTTGACATTTCTCTTCAACTTGATTGGAGTCCATCTGTGGCGAATTCAATTGATTGGACATGATTTAGAAAGAAACACACCTTTCTATACTGTATAAGGTCCCACAGTTGACAGCGCATGTCAGAGTAAGAACTGAATCATGAAGTCAAAGGAACTGTCCGTAGAACTGCGAGGTTAGAATTGTGAGGAGGAAGAGATCCGCGGAAGGGTTTAAAACAATTTATCGTGTTGAAAGTTCCGGACAGCACAGCGAGCTCCATAATTATGAAATGGAAAGAATATGGAACTACCCAGACTCTTCCTAGAGATGGCCGTCTGACCAAACTGAGTAAACGGAAAAGAAGGTCCTTGGTCATGAAGGTGACCAAGAACCCAATGACCACTCTGACAGAACTACAGAGTTCCTTGGCTGAGATGGGAGAACCTGCTGGAAGAACAACAATCTCTGCAGCACTTCACAAATCTCGGCTTTATGGGAGAGAGGCCAGACGGAAGCCTCTCCTCAGTGAAAGACACATGAAAGCCCGCTTGGAATTTGCAAAAAGGCACCTGAAAGACAGAGAGCATGAGGCAAAATTGTCTGTGGTCTGACAAAAATTGAACTCTTCGGCCTGAATGCGAAGCACTACATCTGGCGGAAACCAAGCACAGCTCATCACCCATCTAACACCATTCCTACAGTGAAGCATGGTCGTGGCAGCATCATGCTATGGGGATGCTTTCCAGCAGCAGGGACTGGGAGACTTGAAAGGAAAGAGGGAACAACGAATGGAGCCAAATACAGGCAAATCCTTGAGGAGAACCTGATTCAGAGTGCAACGTCCTGACCAACAAAGCCCAGACTTAAATCCCATTGAGAATTTGTGGAAAGGCTTGATGATTGCTGTTCACCGACACTCCCCATCCAACTTGATAGAGCTTGAGCAAATCCGCAAGGAATAATGGGAGAAACTCCCCAAATACAGATGTGCAAAGCTGATACAGACAAACCCAAGAAGTCTCTAAGCTGCAATCACTGCCAAAGGCGCTTCTACGAATTATTGACTCAGGGGGTTGAATACTTATGCAAATTAGATATTTTTAATTTCATTTTTAATTATTTTGTAAAACAAAATCTAAAAGAAAATTCCACTTTTACATTATGTGTTGATCAGTGACAAAAATATCTCAATTTAATCCATTTTAAATTCACACAACAAAATGTGAAAAAGTCAAGGGGTGTGAATACTTCCTGAAGGCACTGTATTAAAGTAGATAACATTCAAACTTGGGATTCCAACCTGGGCAACACGAGCCATCAATTCAGAAGAAAATGCAAAACAGGCCTACACAAAATGTTTTGTGGAAAGACCATTACTGTGTTCGAGTATTAAACATACTCACAGTTGATTAGTTCTTAACAAACTTCATTTCACATTTTTTTCATTTTTGTTTTCCTCGCCTTAGGGTTCAACCCAGAGTTTTGAATTATGTTATGGTCATGGTGTTTGCGATTGATGAGATCAACCGGGATCCCACAATTCTGCCAAACAAAACACTCGGTTATGTTATATTTGACACCTGTTTTGCCATTCCAAAGATACTTCAGATCAGTTTAGAAATCTTCCGAAATAAAATACTCTCGGATGAAGAGGCTGCGGATTCATGTACGCCTCATGCAGTCATTGGTCCATATGGCTCAGAAGTTGCGAAGTTATTCACTCATTTCCTCCAGCTGTTTTCAATCCCCGTGGTGAGTACCTGAACTCTCACAAATCTATATTTTAAAAGGAGCCGTGTCTGTCTGTCTGTCTGTCTGTCGTGTTATAACTTGAGAACGGATTAACGGATTTCAATGAAATCAACGACGGTAGATTCAGGGAACTCCCAGGAAGGTTTGTGATGCAAAAAGGAATGTGTGGGTACATGCGCACAGGTGGCGATACTGCAAATGCCAACTTGCGACGCTGGTTATATCACCACACGGAGGGCAGGATCTCCCTGGAATCCTTTTTTGTTCTTGCTCCATCGATTAGTCATCTCAGGCAGTCCATAATAGTTTCCGTTTCATCTTGAACATATATATATATATATATATATATGTATATATATATATATATATATAATTATATATACATACATACAGACACATTACTGAGACATACAGACACACTGTAGCGGTTCCCGCTGAATGTACACAATCGCCTTGCACCTGCCAGGACGCGGCCAGGGCACGATCGCCATGCCGGGCTCGTTCGGACGGGCCCAGACGCACCTCTCCTGGGCATGCCCGGACTCGCTGTTCCCGGGCACGCCCGAACCTCCCGGGCACGCCCGGGCTCGTCTTTCCCGGGCATGCCCGCTCTCGCCTTTCCAGGGCTCGCCCAGAGCGCCCGGGCACGCCCAGCCTCGACTTGCCAGGCCGCGTCCAGGACGCCCGGGCATGTCCAGACTCGCCTTTCCAGGACTCGCCCTTGACACCCGGGCATGCCCGGTCTCGGTTTTCCCGGGCAAACGCCCCGGCATAAATGTGTATATCTATATTGCTGCCCGATAAACGGGCTTTTCAGAATACCTGAGCTGTTTTGTTTCATTAAAGCAACTCGGACGAATTCCGTCTTTGGTCGCGTCAATTCTTTCGACTCGCGTTGGAGCGCAGCTCCTTCAACACCATGTTTATGGGAGCGAGACATGGGTAATGAACGTAGAGCAGCAACGAAGGCTGGAAAGGGTGGAAATGCGAATGGTTCGGTGGATGTGCGGAGTATCGTTGAGAGAGAGGAAGACAAATGATGAATTGCGAAAGATGATGGGAATCGAGCCTGTGATTGATGCTGTGAAGAGGAACAGGTTGAGATGGTTCGGTCATGTGTTGAGGAAGGATGAAAGTGACTGGTTGAGAAGAGTGATGGAAATTAATGTAGAAGGAAGTAGAGGACGGGGAAGACCGAGAAAGACTTCGCTAAAGATGGTGGAAGAAGAAATGCGGGCAAGGGGGTTAACAAGGAGAGATGCAGAAAATAGGGCAAAATGGAGAAGATTGTCATGGGGACCGCAAGGCTAACCCCCGCTCTAGCAGGGAAAATGGCCTTAAAATGCCTGTTGTTGTTGTAGACACACACGACAGGGTGGCACCAAGGTTAGTGCATTTGCCTATGGCCTAACAAACTTGGGTTCGATTCTCCACTCAATAATAATTATCTATAGAATATGTACTTCACAAGCAGGGTGTTGCATCAATGGGTACACCATTGGATGAGACGTAGATCTGGGGGTCACATCTCCCTGCATTATCCGTTGGGGTTAAAGATCCCACAGTAGAGCATTATCACTGGTTCTCTAAGCCTGGTGTTGGCTGTAACGGTTAAGGTGTCTGGCTTACGATCTTAGGATCTTGAGTTTGAGCCCCCTGTGGAGCCGTTAAATAACTCCAGGTGGGTAGACTCAGCCTGCCATTCTTCCAAGGTTGGCAAAATGAGTCCCAGCTTACTGGAAACAGGGGGCAGAGCATCAGCAGCACAGCCGCACTCCCAGCAATGAATTAAACAGCATACGGAATGATAAACTTATGCCACCAAATTCCAAATTGCCCCCCATACAATTTCCAATAACCTGAGCAAATTCCAAAAACTACTGCTGGGAAGGAAGTGACAAACCATGCACTATATTCCTTATAAAGATGGAGCTCAGCAGCATCAATACGTTAGGGCGTCGGATAATGTTGATGATGATAGTACTGACGTATTGTGTATGTATTTGTTTGTACTTGTGCGTATGTGTTTGTACTTGTGATCCACCTCCTCTCTCCATTAACTAATCCTCCTTTGTGTATCGGATTGCCATTCCTAATCATTTACACCAACAAGGTGAGTTCGACTGCTTCTTGTAAATGTCTGAGCGAGAAGACACTTTACCCATTCTTTCTCCGCACCATGGCAAGTGATTACTTTCAGGCTCGGGCAATGGCGCAGTTTGTGAAACATTTTGCCTGGATATTTGTGGGTACCCTTACGGTGAATGATGATTTTGGAAGGAGCGCGGTGTCACAGTTCCTGATCGAAGCCGAAGGTGCTGGTGTTTGCATTGCGTTCCATGAAATGTTGGAACCGCAGTACCTCCAGAAACATCTCCATCAACACGGTATGAGTGACACGATATTACTACGCGGCAATGCCACCACCTTTTGACATTTCCTAGCTTATCTGGAATTGGAATTCTAGATAAAGTATTATCATGCACCGTCCGTCTGTCCGTCTGTCCGTCCGTCCGTCTCATATTTCGACTTCCCCGACCAAACAGTTGGGCCGATCCGGATGAAATTTGGCAGTAAGGTTCCGCTCCTGACTGGTAATGGGGATTGCAAAGCTCGTTCCGGTCAAAATGGAAGTAGGTCATACACGAATGGAGTAGGTCAAAATGGCGGACTTAGTAAATTCCTTCAAAAATCTTCTCCAGACCCACCAGTCAGAATGCTACTAAATTTGGGTTACAACATTAGGTCAGGGTAAGGATGTTAAATTGCAGAGGTCATGCTGATCACCTGACCTGAAGTGTGTTAAAATGGCCGACTTAGTCATTTTTTGGCAAATCACGTAAATTCCTTCAAAAATCTTCTTCTCCAACCAGGCCCAACAGTTATAATGCTATGAAATTTGGGTTACATTAGGACATGATCCTGATGTTAAATTATGGAAGCCAGGCCAGTCACGTGACCGGAAGTGCCTCAAAATGGCGCACGTAGCAATTTTTTTGGAAAATCGTGTAAATTCCTTCAAACATCTTCTTCTCCAGGCCCAACAATTATAATGCTACGAAATTTGGGTTACATTAGGACATGATCCTGATGTTCAATTATGGAAGCCAGGCCAATCACGTGACCGGAAGTGCCTCAAAATGGCGCACGTAGCAATGTTTTTGGAAAATCGCGTAAATTCCTTCAAAAATCTTCTCCAGGCCCAACAGTTATAATGCTACCAATTTTGGGTTACATCTGGACAGGGTCCTGATGTTAAATTACGGAAGCCATGCCAATCACGTGCCTGGAAGCGTGTCAAAATGGCGGACCGAGCAATTCTTTTGGAAAATCGTGTAAATTCCTCCAAAAATCTTCTTCTCCAGGCCCAACGTCTTCAGTTGTCATACCCTTCCTCCCGTCCATGGTACACGGAATCTTGTGGTGAGGCTGTTGCCCAGAAACAACTTGCTTTCGTCTCCTGGAAAGCAAATCCAACGGAAGGAAATCTCATTTCCTTTCACAAAGCCCTAAACAAGTGTGTGTCCACCCTCAGGAGAGCCAGGAAACAATATATCACCGTTCTCAAGACAGAACTCTCTTATCTGTCTCCCTCTTCCAAATCCTGGTGACGTCTGGTCAAATCTGTTTCTGGTGTTTGTTCCCCCTCCATCCCCTCCCTCACCTCAAACGGCTACACGGCTGACTCCGCACATGAAAAAGCTGAATGCCTCAACTCTGTGTTTGCCTCTAAATCTTGTGTCCCAAACCCATCCCTCTCTGTACCCACCGTACCCAGTCGTACCCAGCTGCTCCTGGACTCTGTGTCCTTTCCTCCTGACAAGGTGGAAAAGTTTCTGTCAACCCTTGACTGATTCTGCAACTGGTCCTGACGGCATCAGCCCACGGGTCCTAAAATCATGTTGTTCCGCTCTTTCACTCCCTCTCTATGTTCTCTTCACCCTCTCTTTTGCTCAAGGTCATCTGCCATCTGCTTGGAAATCAGCCAACATCACCGCTTTGCACAAAAAAGGTGCAAAAACAGATCCTAGCAACTACAGACCAATCAGCCTTCTCCCAATTATCAGCAAAGTCATGGAATCCATCATTGCTTCAGATATGAAATCTTTCCTCTTCTCCAATGGCTTGATCTCTGACCATCAATTTGGTTTCAGACCTGGTCACTCTACTCTGGACATGCTGCTTCTGCTTTCTCAACAATGGATGGAGGTCCTCAACGCCAAACAGGAAATTAGAGCCGTCTCCCTTGACATTTCACGTGCCTTCGATACGGTCTGGCACCCCGCTCTGCTCACCAAACTCTCCTCCTTTGGTTTCCATGGAAATCTCCACGCATGGCTGGCGGACTTCCTCTCTAGTCATAGTCAACGTGTGGCCCTGAATGGGTTTCTCTCATCTCCTCTTCCTGTTCAGGCTGGAGTTCCCCAAGGCAGTGTTCTGGGCCCTGTGCTTTTTCTGGTCTTCATCAATGATCTCTCTGACTCTCTTGAAAATCCTCTCTATCTCTTTGCTGACGACTCTACTCTCTGTCGCTCCATTCCTCATCCCTCAGATAGGTAGTCTGCAGCCTCCTCACTCTCTGCAGACCTAGACAAAATCACAGACTGGGCAAACAAGTGGAACATGTCTTTCAATCCTGACACATCTCACTCTCTTACGATGTCTCTCCGAAAAGACCGATTGGACAACCCTCCCATCCACTTTCTGAATAATCCTCTCCAAGAAGTTCTGTCACTCAAGCTTTTGGGTCTCACTATCTGCCATGATCTTTCCTGGGAAAACCACATTTCAAATCTGGCCTCCAAAGCCAGTCGCCGACTGGGCATCCTCCGTCGTGCGAAGTCCTTCCTTGGCACACCTGAGCTCCTCACCACATACAAGGCTTTCATCCGCAGCTCAATGGAGTACTGCTCTCCCCTCTGGGCTTGTGCTCCTGCCTCACACCTAGCTCGTCTTCATGCTGTTGAAACCAAAGCGTTCAGAATCATTGGAATCTCCCGCCATGAAGCTAACTCCAAGGGCCTTTCACTCACTCACCGCAGGCAGGTTGGTGGTCTTTCCGTCTTCTACCGACTCCTCTCTGGCCTTGCCCCCCAGCTCTCTCTGGGCTCTGTCCCCCAAATATTCCTACAGGTCGCACAAGATCTGCCTGCAACCCTCTTATGGTTAAACTGCCAAAATCAAGACTTTCTGCTCACCTTCACTCCTTCATTCCTCTTTTCTCCCGCCTCTGGAACAAACTCCCTCACTCTCTTCAATCCCACTCCTCCCTCCAGGTCTTTAAAACAGCTGTTCACCACCATCTCTTATCTTCCCCCATCGAAAACCTTGATCTTTTCTACCCCCGCTAATTTCACCCAAAATCCTAGACTTTTTTTTTTTTTTTGGAAATTCCAACTTCTGTCCTGGAAGTCTTTGGTCCCCTTGTGTTTTATACCTCTCCCCCCCCCCCCCCCACCCCTTTCCACGCCTCCTCCCCCCAAGCCCTCCCTCTCCCACACTTCTCCCTGCTCTCAAATGTTGTGTTTGTGTGCTTCCCCTTCTCTCCCCATCTTGTCTTCCACTCCCTCTTTTTATATATTTTGTTTGTCTGGTTGATTTGTTTGTGAAATAAATGTTAGCTCTTTCACGAGCCTCGATTCTGTATTCCAAAAAAAACAAAAAACAAACAAACAGTTATAATGCTACCAAATTTGGGTTACAACATTAGGCCAGTGCCCAGATAAGTTGCAGGAGTAGTGGTCCTATTTTTGTTGTTTGAATGTTGCACCATTGCGTACTATTTGTTGGCTAAGTTCTTTCGGTTGACTTACATTGTACGTAACGAACGAGGTATTTTATCTACAGGTGGATTAACACGTATCACCGACCTTTGTTCCTCTCACGAATTGTGAGCTCCAGTTGAAGACCAATCTGTGACCAACGTCTGTGCTCTATGAAGCTCCGACCAGAGGAACAGCACCTATCATGGGATCTTGGGTTAGTAGTTAGAGTGGATCATTGGTGGGATATATGAAAAAATTACAACAGCATTCATAATTCAGCTGCAATATGTGGAGTTGTGTGATTTATTGGACTGGACCGGGTAGGGCAGGCAAATTATCCCCATACAGATGGCGATTAATGAGCCAGCTGGGTTTATTACTGATAATCCAGTGGTGATGTGGTAATAAGGACAAGCCTGGTTTTCAAAAGCTTGGAATCCAGGCCCTTAATACTGTCTGAACAGTATGTGCTAACATCGGCCACAAACGCCACCTAGTGGTAGCTTTTTTCAACTGATTTGTTTGAACGGTTTGTTTGTCCGCACAGAATGAGTGTCTGTATTCATTACATTAGACCATCTAGAACCCAAAGACCCTTGAGACCCCACAAGACCCTTTTTACAACTCGAAGACCCAAAAACCCAAAGGACCCAGAGGACCCAAAAGACCCTGAGTACCCAAAAGACACAGATGACCCAAAAATACACGAAGGACCCAAAAATACACAAAGGACCCAAAATACCATGAGGACCCAAAAGATACAGAGGATCCAAAACATAGAGGGGACTCAAAAGACATAGAGGGTCCAAAAGACCCAAAATACCCTGAGTACACAAAGTACCCAAGGACCCTGAGGACCCTGAGGACCCAAAGGACCCAGAAGACCCAAAAAGACCCCAAGGACCCAAAAAAGACAAAAGACAAAGGACGTTTGTTCAGAAGACCCGAAAGACACAAAACACCAAATGACCTAAAATACCCTGAGGAACCAAAGGACCAAAAAGGCACAGAGGACCCAAAAGACCCAAGACCCTTCAGACTCCTGAGATCTTTTATGACCCCTAACACCCTGTACACCGCATTACACCATTTAGTACCCTTAGACCTCTAAGACCCTTTGACTCCTTTCTACCCTTTAGACTTTTAGACCTTCACAACTTTTAATACCCTGTAGACCCCTTTGACCTTCATACCCTTTTACACATTTTAAGACCCTTTAGACCCCTTCAGACAATTGCATCCCTTTAGACCTTAAATTACACTCTTTAGACCCCTTTGACTATTTAAAACCCTCTCAACACATTTAGATCTTTTCAGACGTATCAACCTTTCCACCTTTCAACATTTAGACCTTCAGACCATTTGACCTTCACAACTTTACAGATCTTTGGCATTTGCACATTTACAGCTACTAGACCATTTCGACCTTTCAAGTGCAAACAACGACCTTTCATTTAGTACATCCTTCCATTTATTTGCCACACAAAACAGGTCCTGGTGAGGGTCTATAATCTCCGATTGCTCTTTCTTGTTATTAATGTAAAGGTACAAAATGTCTTCTCATCTCTTGTAATTAAAGTAAAAGAGCAATGATTTCTCCCCATGTCCTCATGTTACCTTCAATATATTCACAATGCTCCATGAGCAGTGGATCTTTGCTAATCCTAAAGATCATGTTTCCTCATCTGTTGTCTCTTTTACAAAATATATGATGAATTGATTCATTCAATGAATGAAGTATGAATGGAAAATATTCAATTAATGGCTAAAGAACGATTCCATTTTCAGGACAAGTCTTTTCGGAGAGCAAGGCAAGGGTTCTTGTGATCAACGTGCACGAGAAAGACTATTTCTCGCTTGCTGGAATGTTTCTGGAATACAATTTAACGGGAAGGACATGGATTGCAAACAATGGCTTTATCGGATCACCGTTGCTGAAAGTGCTTCGTTTTTCGCACATTTTTGATGGTGCCAGTGGATTTGTACCACGTGGTGATCACCTGCCGGGACTCCGAGAATTTCTCGTTCGTCTACGGCCTAGGTCAGTCCGTAAGGACTGCAGCATGCCATACAAATGAGCAGCCCTGGTTGCCATCTTGCTAAAAGACAAAGATGTTTCTGGAACGTCACGTGCGTGTCACTGCTCCGCCCACCCATGCGGGGCCACACCACAATTGCCCAAGTGGTTGAGGTCACCAAACACGCTAATTTAATCATAATATTTTGAAGAAGACACGAATAATAACTAAACACAGAGATTTAAAATACACAGTGCCTTCAGAAAGTATTCACACCCCTTCTTTTTTTACATTTTGTTGTTACAGCCTGAATTTAAAATGGATTAAATTGGGATTTTTTGTTACTGATCTACACATAATAACCCATAATGTCAAAGTGGAATTTGCTTTTTGAAATTTTTCAAAATAATTAAAAATGAAAAGCAGAAATGTCTTGGGTCAATAGGGAATTCAACCCCTGTGCTATGACACTCCAAATTGAGCTCAGGTGGATCTAATTTCCTTTGATCATCCTTGAGATGTCTCTACAACTTGATTGGAGTCCACTTGTGGTCAATTCAATTGAATAGAATCGTGAGGAGACATCAATCTGGGGAAGGGTATAAAACAATTTCTAGTGTTCAAAGTTCCCAAGAGCACAGTGAGCTCCATCAATATGAAATCAAAAGATTATGGAACTACACAGACTCTTCCTAGAGCTGACCATCCGACAAAACTGAGCAACCGGACAAGAAGGACCTTGCTCAGGGAGGTGACCAAGAACCCAATGACCACTCTGGCAGAACTACAGAGTTCCTTGGCTGAGATGGGAGAACCTGCTGGAAGGACAACAATCTCTGCAACACTTCACAAATGAAGGATTTATGGGAGGGTGGCGAGACAAAAGCCACTCTTAAGAAAAAGGCACGTGACAGCACGCCTGGAGTTTGCAAAAAGGCAGGTGAAAGACTCTGAGAGCATGAGGGAAAATATTACATGGTCTGATGAGACGAAAATTGAACTCTTTGGCCTGAATGCAAAGGCCTACGTCTGGTGGCAACCAAGCACAGCTCATCATCCATCTAACACTATCCCTATTGTGAAGCATGGTGGTGGCAGCATCATGCTATGGGGATGCTTATCAGCAGCAGGAACTGGGAGACTTGTAAGGATAGATGGAACAATGAATGGAGCAAAATACAGCAATATCCGGCCTACGTCATTAATTGGTTCCATAAGCCGTGGCGTAACTCGGTTTTTGACGTAAACCGGGCGTAATGCCTTAAAAATGCCTCAAAATGAAGACAAGCACCGTAAAACTAGAGTAAATAACTCGCGAAAGTATATAGCCTGGCATGGTCTTCTTTGCCTTTGAGATAAAGGATCTGTCGGGCATCCTCTTCCAAAAAAGGCCCGTTTCGTCAACGTTGAAGATCTGCTTGGGCAAGAATCCCTCGTCCTCAATGATCTTCTTCAATGTGGCAGGAAATTCCTCGGCGGCTACGGTGTCGGTAGCTGCGGCTTCGCCCTGAATCTTGACGTTGTGCAAGCTGAAGCGCCTTTTAAAGCGTGCAAACCATCCAGAGCTTGCAACGAAGGTTGTGTCCTTATCCTCTGGGTACTTCTTCAGAAGATCCTGGAACAAAGACTTTGCCTTCTCCTGTATCAGCAGCTGGCTCGTTGGTATGCGTTCATGGGTCTGGCGTTCGATCCACAACGAAAGGAGTCTCTCCATCTCGTCGAAAATCTGATCCCTCTTCACATTCATTCGCCGACGGCGCTTTTTCAGTGACGTATGCAAGGATACGTTCCCTATCATGAATGATGGTCGATACCGTCGACCGTGGCAGCCCTGAGGCATGCGCTATCACCAACACTTTTTCACCTTTTTCATACCTTTTAATCAGATTTAAATTATCTTCCATCGTAACCACATTACGCTTGGAAACACTAGCACTATCCTTCTTAGGACCCATGGCTAACAAAGACACAGTAAAAGAATAATCACAAAAATACCAGCGAAAGGCAAAGCAAGCACGCGACCGCAGCACAGGACAAAATGCATATGGCGTCGCCTTTGTTTTGAATGAGAACCAGCAGCTACGCATACGTACAGTAACGTGAAAAAGTAAGTACACCCCATGTAAAGTTTTGACTTTTTCAACATGTTTCAACATACAGCTATTTGATCTTCATTTCAACAATATGGAAAGATAAAGGTGATATAACATAACAAACATCATGAAACATTCACATTTTGTAGTCCATTGTATATCTTAAATAAACATGAATGCAAATTTCGCTTGTGGAAAAAGTAAGTACACCCTTGGCTCTAATAGGTGGTATTGCCCCCTTTGGCAGAAACAACCTCAAGTAGGCGTTTCTTATAACTGTCTACCAGTCTCTGACATCGACTGGGAGAAATTTTTGCCCACTCCTCCATGCAGAATTCTTTCAGCTGTGCGATGTTTGAGGGGTTTCTTGCAGGCACAGCTCGTTTCAAATCCCCCCACAACATCTTGATGGGATTTAGATCCGGGCTTTGACTTGGCAATTCCAGAACCCTCCATTTCTTTCTTTTCAGCCATTCCTTGGTGGATTTACTGGTATGTTTAGGGTCATTGTCATGTTGCAAGGTCCACCTTCAGTTGAGCTTCAACTTTCCGACAGATGGCCTCACATTATCCTCAAGCACCCTCTGGTACAATGAAGAATTCATAGTGGATTCCATGATGGTGATCTGCCCAGGCCCTGATGCAGCAAAGCTGCCCCAAACCATAATATTTCCACCACCATGCTTTACAGTTGGTATCAGGTTGTTGTGGTCAAATGCTGTCTTTGGTTTTCGCCAAACATGTCTTCTGGTACTGTGGCCAAATAGCTCTACCTTTGACTCATCTGTCCAGAGCACATTGTTCCAGAAGTGCTGTTCTTTGCCGAGGTGTTCATTGGCAAACTTTAGTCTTGCCCTGATGTTCTTTCTGGACAGCAAAGGTTTCCTCCTGACACACCTCCCATGTAGATCAAATTTGTGCAGCCTCTTTCTAATGGTAGACTCGTGCACTTTGACATCAACAGTGGCAAGAGCTACCAGTAGGTCCCGTGATGACATTCTGGGGTTCTTAGAGACTTCTTTCAGCATCTTGCGGTCTGCTCTCGGGCTGAACTTGCTGGGGCGGCCTGGCCTGAACAAGTTGGCAGTTGTTTGGAATCTTCTTCACTTGTAGATGATCTTCCGGACAGTCGAATGATTGATTTCAAATTGTTTGGAGATCTTTTTAAATCCCTTCCCAGACTCATAGGCATCTATGACCTTCTTTCTGAAGGCCTCAGAGAGCTCTTTTGATCTAGGCATGGTGACGCCGCACATTTCAACAACAAAGAGCAAACCAAAACAAATGTCTGAGGTTTAAATAAGATAGGTTCCTCCAAGATCCTCTCTAACGATGTTCTAATCATTTGCACCTGAGCTGGTGCACCTGATTCCAATTTTAGGTATTTGAAGTAGTGATAAATGTAGGGGTGTACTTACTTTTTCCACATGTGAAATTTGTATTTATGTTTATTTAAATTATACAATGGACTACAAAATGTAAATGTTTCATGATATTTGTTGTATTATATCACCTTTATCTCTCAATATTGTTGAAATGAAGATCAAATAGCTGTATGTTGAAATATGTTGAAAAAGTCAAAACTTTACATGGGGTGTACTTACTTTTTCACACGACTGTATACTGTACATACTTTTTTTTTTTTAATGTGCTTTTTATTGTATTTAAAATTGTTTTTTTAGCTTCTTTTATTGTTAATTTTTGTGTACTATTTTATTTATTTTAAATATATATTTAAGGAAAAATGAATTTTTTTCACGTCCTCCTATTATGATGTAGGAGTGACGTAAAGTCGCACATAATGACGTTCGCTGAACTGAAATTTACTCCAGAAGAGTGGCGTAAACTCAGATTTGACATTGGTCGAAATGGCGTAAAACGGGGTATTGCTGTACAGGCAAATCCTTGAGGAGAACCTGCTTTCGAGTGCAAAAGACCTTAGACTACGGGGAAGATTTACATTCCAACAGGCCAATGACCCCAAGCATACAGCCAAAGCAACACTGGAATTGCTTCAGAACAAGAACATGAAAGTCCTTGAGTGGTCCAGCCAAAGCCCAGTCTTTAATCCCATTGAGAATCTGTAGAAAGACCTGAAGATTGCTGTTCACCGACGCTCCCCATCCATCTTCACAGAGCTTGAGCAAATTTGCACGGAAGAATGGGAGAAACTCCCCAAATCCAGATGTGCAAAGTTGATACAGACATACCCAAGAAGACTCGAAGCTGTAAACGCTGCCAAAGGGGTTTCTACGAAGTATTGACTCAGGGGGCTGAATACTTATGTATGTAAATTAGATATTTCTGTGTTTAATTTTTAATTATTTTGTAATAATTTCTGAAATAAAATTCCACATACATTATGGGGTGTTATGTGTAGATCAGTGACAAAACATCTCAATTTAATCCATTTTAAATTCAGGCTGTAACACAACAAAATGTGAAAAAGTCAAGGGGTCTGAATACTTTCTGAAGGCACTGTATGTTCATAGATATAACAATGTGGGACATTACTGATTGTAGTTTTTTAATGGGAAAAAAATAAAGCCAACATACTGTAATGTGGATTGGCCAAAGACAAAAAGCCATGGCAGTATAGTGAGCTGTGGAGCCCTGGAGAGGGTGAGGGATGCCTTTATGGTGGTGCCGCGCACTAGCAGCAGGAGGGGCCCACCGTGTACCAGGGTAGGCCTTGAGGTGATAAAAGCTATGTACATGCATGCACATGAAGTTGGGCTTCTTGAATATAAAGAGGAGCCATCGATCATTTCTCTGTGCTTTGTCGCTGATGAGACACGGACATTTCCACATTGTCCCGGACCATCTCCCCACCTTCACATCTCAACGCCTACGTACCATGTCATACCAGCCCTGTACAGCATCAGCCTGCACACGTCGTCCTGGACCCAACACAAGATAGGGCCTGTTCGATGCCTTGCCTGCCCCTTCTTTTCTTGTTTGAGTCCGGCGCCATTAATGGGGTTTACTTCTCTTGTTTGCGTGCTTCCCTCTGCCTTATTACCCTGCGCTCGCGAAGAGAAAAGCGGGGTTAAGCATTCAGTTGCGTACATGTCCCGTGTGCCGTGTCTGCATTTTAAAAATCCATTTTCTCGGCAACCGTTGGTCCGATTGACACGAAATTTTACCATGGAAGCGCCTCCGGCTGTGGAATTTTTAAATTCACAGTTATGACGTCATCGGTCACGCGGTACGGACGCCATCTTGGAAAAAAGTTACACCTCTATCTCCCAAACCGCTCCATGGAAAAACTTGTAACATGGCTCATTGTCAAGTATACACCATGGGGAATAAGATATGTTAATGGTGATGTCATCGGTGCCTTAATTATGACGTCATAATTTGACAAGTACAACGCTTGATCTGATCAGTATGAATAAAACAAATATTCCTCTGCAACTGTTATTCCGATGGACACGAAATTTTCAGAATATGTGCGGCTCCTACTGTAGATTATTGTTAATGGTAATTATAACGTCATAGGGCACGTGGTACAGACGCCATCTTGCAAAAAATCGAAAAAAGTTGCATCTCTATATCTCTGAAACCGCTCCATGGAAAAAATTGAAACATGGCTCATTATCAAGTACTCCCCTTGGGGAATAAGATTTGTTACTGATGATGTCATCAGTGCCTTCGTTATGACGTCATAATTCGACAAGTACAACACATACGATCATTGTGAATTTTTTTTCTCAGCAACTGTTGGTCTGATGGGCACGAAATTTTCACCATAGGAGCGCCTCTTCATGTAGAATATTTTAATGATAATCATGACGTCATATGTCATGTGGTACAGGCGCCATCTTGGAAAAACCGAAAAATGTTGCACCTCTATATCTCTAAAACCGCTGCATGGAAAAAATTTAAACATAGCTCATTGTAAAGAACTCCATATGTGGAATAGGTGTTGTTAACGATGACGTCATTGGTGCCATAATTATGACGTCATAATTCAATAGGGACAACGCTTAGTCTGATCAGTTTGAAACGTATTGAGCGTGATCTATGCAACAATTATATTAGAGAATATAAATTTATGATGTCATCGCTCACGTGCTCTGGCAGCCATATTGGATCAAAGGAAAAAAATGTTCAAAAACAGAAGAGTTGGCTCGCAACAAGTTCTCTGCGCAGGGTAAGTATTCTATGAATACCATCTAGTTTGTGTCTGTCACCGCCAGATCTTTTCCGTTATTTATAGTCTCGTCCATTCTCATCCGCTGTATTTTTAACTAAAACTTTTTAAATTGCAAGGAATACGTTCCTGCATTCAGCTTTCCCACGTGAGCAACCACCAGTTTCGGAATGTGTTTGACAGGTCCTTTGGGTAACATTAATTTGTAACAGAACTGCTATTACAGCGTGGGTAGGTGCACAGACACTGTTTGCTCACAACTTAGTGTGCAAAGAAGTGTTTGGTGGGGGTCAAAGACCCTCCAACTCAAAGAGTCTGCGTTAGCCGGACCTCTGACGTGACAATACTAATACACCTTCTCATTAACTATATTTGCCTTGTTAACGCTGTTGTAGAAATGAATATTTAAAAATGTAAGTAAATACAAACACTTTTTAACTCAAACTTGACCCTTTTGTTCATGCTTCTCGGAAAACTCCAAAAATCCCAGACAAAAGAAAGGATTCTCAATACATTATATTATCAAAGCACGTATCGGCCTGAAATCTCTTGAACATCAATAACAAAAATTTCCCCAACAGGTCTCCTTTCAATCCTAATCATTCTACCAACGTATTCCTTCGGGATTTTTGGCAAGAGCTTTTCCACTGTTCCTGGAATACAGAGGATAATCCGATGAAGGCCTGCACTGGCCGAGAAAGCCTAGACCAAGTCGAGACTCCATTTACAGACGTTTCTCAGCTCCAGTATACATACAACACGTATTTGGCTGTATACGCATTCGCATTTGCCTTGCACAACATCGATACCTGTCTTCCTGGCCAAGGTCCATTTGAAAATTCCTCCTGTGGCAATTTCTTTGATTTGCGTGGCTGGCAGGTGATTGTTTATATCGATTTCTAACTTTCGCATGGTTTTTAATTTTATTTTATTAATTACTCTCCTTTAATTAAAACACTATAATAAATAAATCATGTTTAATTCAATGGGGTTGTGAAGTTTTAATTTAGGATGGTTGTTTTTTGGAGCATGAGTAGGTGACCCACTATTAGAGTGTCCCAAACTAATCAACTATATGACCTGAGGATCTTAAACTAATCAAGATGGTGCTGGTTCTGCCCGGCGAGCAGCAGTTCAGAAGTGAGGTTCAGCTAGGTAGTTTGAATGTCGGATCAAGGGGGGGCGGGAAGGGTCAAGGTGGTGGAGATGATGCAGAGAAGGAGGTTGGAAGTGTTATCTGTGAGCAGCAGACCAGATGGAAAGGAGAGGGTCCAAGGAGTTTGGTAGGAGGATACAAGATCTTGCATGTGGGTGGGGATGGAAGGAGTAATGCTGGAGGAATAATAGAGATCAGCAAGCAGGTAGAAATGATGGTAGGGCCGGATATGGCATGGGTGGTCATGCAGAGGCAAATGGTGTGTGCTATGTCGGTATATGGGCCACAAACGGGAATATCTAGGATCGAGAAGCAGGAATTCAGGGACGCAATGCAGAGGATGATGGAAATGGTTGAGATGGAGGTGCATTGCAGGGGACTTTACCGAGCATGTCGAAGTAGCGGAGCCGGGTGAAGAGGAATGTGTTGGTAAATTTGGTTGGGGAACGAGGAATTGAGATGGTGGAGCTGGTGGCAAGGAACGGGATAGCCATAGCTGGTTCATTCTTTCAAAAGCGGGAAAGTCCCCAGATTACCTATGGGAGTGGACAGCACAGAACTTTTGGTGGTGGTAAGGAAGCGACAGTTGTGGAGGGTTAATGATTGCAAGGCAGTGGAGGAAGAGCATGTTACCACCCAGCGCAAGCCAGTTTCTGGTGAGGATGAAGAAAAGGAGGGAGGTCAAGAGCAGAGGACGAAAGGTTATTGGATGGGGGTAGTGTTGGGGAAACATCGCTGTAGAGTACAAGAAGAGGGTGAGGGCCAGGTATGAGCAACTTAGTGAAGAAGTGAAAGGTTTGGAGAAGGAGTTAAATAAGTATGCGAAGGCGTTTAGGGAAATTGCAGAAGCGTTGTGTGGAAGGACGTTAGGAAAGGATGCAACGTCGAGGGATAGAAACCCGGTATGGTGGAAGGAAGAAGTAGCGAAGGCAGTTGGAGAAAAGAAGGAGGTTTGGAAGAGGATAGAGAAGATCAAGGATAGAGGGAGGCAGCCGGATGTGGGGTTGCTGCACCTGTACAGGCAGAAGAAGGAAACAGCGAGGAGAGCTGCGGATCAGGCAAGGAATGATATGGACGATGAGGTGCACAATGAGATTGAAGAGAATGGTGGGAGGAAGATGATATATAAATTGGCTCATGACAGAGATGAAGATAGCAAGGACATGAATGGGGGTTGGTGATGGTGGTGGGAAGCTAGTGACAGAGAGGGGTGCAGTATTGAAGGTGTGGGAAGAATATTTCAAACAGCTGTTGAACCGAGAAGGAAGCAACGGCGAGCTGGAGCTACTGAGTTATGTGGAGGGGAAGTGGAGTTGGTGGAGATCATGGAAAATGGAAAATGTGGATGATCATGGAAGAGGAAATGTGGATGGCTTTGAAGAGGATTAAAAAGGAAGGTCTCCAGGCATTGATGAGGTGTGACAGAGATGATCATTGCAATGGGAGAAGTTGGAGTCAGGTGGACGAAGAGGTTGTTGAATGTACGTATGAGAGATGTGTCAATTCCTGAGGAGTGGAGGACAGGTTATTTGTGCCGATACGTAAGGGGAAGGGGGATGTTCAAGATCTGGGTAAGTGCTGGGGCATTACACTCCTTCGTCATGTCATGAAGGTGCTGGAGAGGGTTCTGGACAGGAGGATAAGGAAGAGTGTGGAGAAGGAGATTGGAGAAGAGCAGCAGGTGTTTCAGGGGTTTAGAAAGGGTAGGGGAACGACAGATGGGATGTTCGTGCTGAGCCAGCTGGTGGAGAATAGGTTGGAGGTGCAAGGTGGCTTAGCATTGGGATTTGTGGACCTGGAGAAGGCCTATGACACTGTCCCGAGAGAGATGGATTGGAGTGCCGGAGGCAGAAGTGAGGTTGGTGGAAGGGATGTGCAAGGGAATGAAGGGAAGAGTTTTGGTTGGTCCTGGGATGTCGCAGGAGTTCAACGTGGACATCGGTTTGAGGCAGGGAGGCGCTCTCATCTCACTCCTGTTTAATCATGGTGATGGAGCTGGTAAGCAGGATGGTGAAAATGAGGGTAGTATGGGGAGGATGTTGTATGCGGATGATCTGGTTGTTGTGGTGGAGAATGGGCGGGAGATGCAGGAAGTACTGGGGGAGTGGAAGGAGGTATTTGAGAAACATGGGCTGAAAATGAATATGGAGAAGATGGAGGTGATGTGCTCAGGCAGCAGAGAAAATAAATGAATATCAGGTTAGAGGGGAAGGAGATCAGACATGGAAATTGGTTTCAGTATTTGGGGGGAACAGTGACTGAGAGGTGCAGAGGAGGATTCAGGTGGGTGTGAATGTGTGGAGGAGGGTGCAGGGTGTAATGGCAGACAGAAAGATTTCAAGGAGATTGAAAGGAAAGGTCCTGATGTCGTGCGTAACATCAGCCTACCTCTACGGTCTGGAGATTGTGGCGCTGACAGAGAGACAACAACAGAGGCTGCAGGTTTGTGAAAACAACTGAGTCAGGATGATTGTGGGAGTGAAGAGGGTGGACAGAAGGAGAATGGATGAACTGAGGGAGGAGATTGGTTTGTAGATGAACTTGACGGGGAGATTGGTGAAATGGCAGCTGAGATGGGCTGGACACTTGGTGCGGATGGGGAAAGAAAGAATGGCAAAGAGAGCGGATAGGTTGAGAGAACAAGTTAGGAGGAAAAGAGGGAGACCGCGGTTGTGATGGTAGGATTGTGTGAAGAGGGATTTCAGTAAGGTGGGGGTGGTTGGAGGGTGGAGAGAGTTGTCTGAGGACAGAGGGGAATGGATGAGTCTTGTGTTCAAGGCAGGGCAGGAGCTTGGTACCATTGGACCTCACCCCTCATAAAGGGAAGAGGAGGACAAGAAAACATTTTAAGGTTTTGTACAATCTTCAGGTTTACTTTTACCTATTCACTTTTGTTGTCATTTTCCATCATATTTGTACTTTTGATTGATTCGTTGCTGATGTTGTTTTCACAACAATTATAACAGTTTTCTTGTTTATTTACCTGAAAACGAAGAGCTCTCAGCCTGATGAAATGACACTGGATTATCACAATCTTTTTCAGATTCTGTTTTACTTAAGGAGGGTACATTTTGTCAACAGTTTAGAAAAGGTCTTTAGCTTTGATGAAAATGGAGATCCACCGGCAATTTACGATCTTATCCAATGGCACTCAATGGAAGACAATGAGATGGATTTCAAAACTGTTGGCTATTATGACTCATCCCAGGTAGATCAGGAATTAAGCGTGCATGAACATGAGATCAGATGGAATGGTGGGCAAATGGAGGTACGAATTATGTCGTCAAAGGATATTATGAGAATTATTTCAGGCAGGTGCTACTATTATGTGCACGGGGGTGGGTGGGAGTCCTTGTTGTTGTACAACTGTTATTTAAGGCCTCCATGCTGATAGTGTCAACTATGCATGATGTCGGATGTCAGTCAGAGCCTTAGAGATGTCCCATAGCCTGCCTATTCATACACTTCCTCACCACATCCTTTTTAATGATTATTAGGGTTGATGGCCATAATTGTTGATGATTATTTATTTTACATTCCCCATATCCCTGACCAAACCTCTTTGCTGTGCAGACAACTGACTCTAATTTTATAATCAACAAGCGTTACGCCTAGGTCCCCCGTCGGTGACGTGATGTGAGTTGACAAAGTGGAAGACGCAAGAAACATGGAAGAGTCGATAATATTTGCGAGTGGGTTGGAGACGCACCCACACACCAGATTAGAAGTTGGTACTTCGTTTATTTTTCAAGATATTCCGCTCACAAGGTTCAGACATATATGGTGGTGGCCATCTTGGATTTTGACGTGGCGACCCAAGTTTCAATAGCGTTCTTCCTTATGCCTAGATACAGTCGCGCACCAGATTAGAAGTGAGTAGTTGGTTTATTTTTCAAGAAATGAGTAGTTGGTTTATTTTTCAAGATATTCCGCTCACAAGGTTCAGACATATACGGCGGCGGCCATCTTGGATTTTGACGTGGCGACCCAAGTTTCAATAGCGTTCTTCCTTTTGCCTAGATACAGTCGCGCACCAGATTAGAATTGAGTAGTTGGTTTATTTTTCAAGAAATGAGTAGTTGGTTTATTTTTCAAGATATTCCGCTCACAAGGTTCAGACATATATGGTGGCGGCCATCTTGGATTTTGACGTGGTGACCCAAGTTTCAATAGCGTTCTTCCTTATGCTTAGATACAGTCGCGCACCAGATTAGAATTGAGTAGTTGGTTTATTTTTCAAGAAATGAGTAGTTGGTTTATTTTTCAAGATATTCCGCTCACAAGGTTCAGACATATACGGCGGCGGCCATCTTGGATTTTGACGTGGCGACCCAATTTTCAATAGCGTTCTTCCTTATGCCTAGATACACCCACACACCGGATTATAAGTTAGTAGTTCATTTATTTTTCAAGATATTCCGCTCACAAGGTTCAACGCACGCACACACACACACGTATGCACGGACGCACACACGGACGGAGGGGAAAACCATAGTCCCCCTTTCGCTCCGCGGTGCGACGGGGGACAATTAAGTATGTGTTCTGTGTTGTCTCATTGGGCACGTTGCGCCAGTTGGTGCCCACATCGTGCAGTATTAAATAGTTTATTCATCACTAGCGAGGTACCCGTGCTACGCAAGGGTGGGAGCCGATTGCAAGCAAACAATGCAGAAACGGTGAATGCTAAACCATGGAACCAATAAATTCCACATTCCTGTGTCGAGCATCAAGCATAGACAGCAGGTTCGTGAAGGACTTGCACAAAAAAAACGTACCCGTTTGGATGGTTCTATACCCAGTCAATGACGAATCTGCATGTAGTGATCCGCGAATGTCACGGTTAGAAAGTAGAAACCGTCACGGCATTTCGTCATTCACTTGAACTCGATATCTCTATTTTCATTCCAAACAGTATAACTCCAATCACAAATTAAATTGCATTAATATAAAAAATAAACTTTTATCAACATTCGTGACAAAAACAAATATTTAAATCCGTGCTGACGTTACATCCGGATGTGGAGCATTTCCGTACGGTTGGAAATTCAAAATCATAATTGTATTCACTCAATTCCAAATGCCATTCCAATCATAAATTGATACTATAACAAAATACAGTGTTAAATGACGATTGTATCGAGATATTATCAAACCAGCTCATTATTATCATGTGTTCACTTCCGGATTCGGGGCAGGTTCATATCAGGTCAATTTCAAAATCATAATTTATTTTGAGGAATTTTTGAAACCTCCTACCTACCTTACGACATCCGCTGGGACCCCAAAATATTCCACAGGAGGTTTGGCGGGGCTAGCCCTAAAACTGAGGAAGTAGTTTGGGGACGGACGGACAGACAGACACTCATGTTTTATAACATGGATTGTTGAGTTTGTGTGTTTATTTTATTTGCCATTCCTTCATCTATCTATCTATCTTCTTCTTCTTCTATTATCTATTATTTATTTCTATTATTATCTTCTATATAAATAAAAGAAAGTTTTTGTTTGTTTGTTTGTTTGTCTGCAGGTGCTAATCTCCTAAACGGTGAAAGATAGGAGGAAACGTCTGAAACAAAAAATGTCGGGACGGGCCCCGGGAAGGTTATAGGCTAGGTGGTGAGGCCGGTCGAGCCTGCCTCGGCTGGGCTGGGCCCATTTCGCAATAAATCTTCTTCTTCTTCTTTCAAAACTCTCTCGCGGGGCCCGACAGAAGAAAGAACAAGGAATTGTTGAGCACTAACTGATACTGGGCTCGCGTCAGACCTATGTACAGAAGATTAAATACATTCAAAAAGAACCCGGGCAACGCCGGGTGCATTCAGCTAGTTGTGAATAAAACTACCTGGAAATTTAATTATTACATTATGGACGCCTTATTTTGCCTCCATAGACCTCGGTACACGCAAATCATGATATTTGCGAGAGAGTTACCATTTACCCATGCACAGTAATTCAGCCAATGACTATCTAGACTATCTATTCAGCCAATGGCTATTCAGCCAAATTTTTACCCACTCCTCCATGCTGAATTCTTTCAGCTGTGCGATGTTTGGGGGGTTTCTTGCATACACAGCTCGTTTCAAATCCCCCCCACAAGATCTCAATGGGATTTAGATCCGGGCTTTGACTTGGCCATTCCAGAACCCTCCATTTCTTTCTTTTCAGCCATTCCTTGGTGGATTTACTGGTATGTTTAGGGTTATTGTCATGTTGCAAGGTCCACCTTCAGTTGAGCTTCAACTTTCTGACAGATGGCCTCACATTATCCTCAAGCACCCTCTGGTACAATGAAGAATTCCTAGTGGATTACATGATGGTGAGCTGCCCAGGCCCTGATGCAGCAAAGCTGCCCCAAACCATAATATTTCCACCACCATGCTTTACAGTTGGTATCAGGTTCTTGTGGTCAAATGCTGTCTTTGGTTTTCACCAAACATGTCTTCTGGTACTGTGGCCAAATAGCTCTACCTTTGACTCATCTGTCCAGAGCACATTGTTCCAGAAGTGCTGGTCTTTGCGTCGGTGTTCATTGGCAAACTTTAGTCTTGCCCTGATGTTCTTTCTGGAAAGCAAAGGTTTCCTCCTGACACACCTCCCATGTAGATCAAATTTGTGCAGCCTCTTTCTAATGGTATACTCGTGCACTTTGACATCAGCAGTGGCAAGAGCTACCTGTAAGTCCCGTGATGACATTCCAGGGTTCTTCGAGACTTCTTTCAGCATCTTGCGGTGTGCTCTCGGGCTGAACTTGCTGGGGCGGCCTGGCCTGAACAAGTTAAGTTGGCAGTTGTTTGGAATCTTCTCCACTTGTAGATAATCTTCCGGACAGTCGAATGATTGATTTCAAATTGTTTGGAGATCTTTTTAAATCCCTTCCCAGACTCGTGGGCATCTATAACCTTCTTTCTGAAGGCCTCAGAGAGCTCTTTTGATCTGGGCATGGTGATGCCACACACTTCAACAACAACAGAGCAAACCAAACGAAATGTCTGAGGTTTAAATAAGACAGGTTCCTCCAAGATCCTCTCCAACGATGTTCTAATCATTTGCACCTCAGCTGGTGCACCTGATTCTAATTTTAGGTATTTGAAGTAGTGATAAATGTAGGGGTGTACTTACTTTTTCCACATGCGAAATTTGCATTTATGTTTATGTAAATTATACAATGGACTACAAAATGTAAATGTTTCATGATATTTGTTGTATTATATCACCTTTATCTATCAATATTGTTGAAATGAAGATCAAATAGCTGTATGTTGAAATATATTGAAAAAGTCAAAACTTTACATGGGGTGTGCTTACTTTTTCACGTGACTGTATGTCATCATATTAAGCTGAATTTAAAAAAATATATTTTTTTTTTGAAACTTGAAAAATTATTAAAAACTTATTAAAACTTATTAAACTGAAACTTATTAAAACTTATTAAAAAGTTACTACAACTTATTACAACTACTATTAACGTATTATAATATTAAATATTGAAACTGTTACAAATTTTATTTAATTAAAATATATTTATTAAATATTAAAATTATATTAAAACTTATTATAAAATTAACTGAAACTGAAACTTATTAAAAATGAAACTTGAAATTCATTTTCTCCGTGTAATTTGAGGCTGATATTATTGAACAGTTTACCAGCGATAGAAGCATCTTGTACATGCATGATAATGAATCATGAAGCATGAAGCAACAGAAGCATATACTCCGATGAAACAATAATATCGTGAATTTTGTTCTGCAGGTGCCACAGTCTGTGTGCAGTGAGTCTTGCCAACCTGGAACACGCAGGTTCTCTCTTAAAGGACAACCATTTTGTTGTTTTGAATGCATTCCTTGTATTAATGGAGAATACTCAAACACGACTGGTATGTTTGGCAGATAGAAATTCTGAATGAAAATCCCATTATGACATCCTTCTCATCAGCTCCTGCTCTCTAATTTTGCCAAAAGAATTGCCGGCTCCCGGACTCCCGGATTGCCTCGGACCTCGGATAAGGTTGCATTCCATCAAGCACATGTAAATCGATCTCAGAGAGAGATAGAGATAGAGATAGAGATAGAGATAGATATATAGATAGATAGATAGATATCAATATCATTTAGTTTACTTTTATATTTTTCTGTGAGGACTTTGGTACATTGATGATGATGTTGACTATAAGAATGGAATTTACTTGTCATGAAGTTTTAGAAATTCAATCACAAATAATTTCATGAAGATATTCCCGAGTAAGGCTGATGACAATACCTGGCTGCTAGTTTCATCATCTCTTGCATCAAGCGTGGTGGAATTGGGGTAGCATGGGGGAGCTAGTGTATTTTTACGAGTAAAAATGGGGAAAATGTAAATGACCCACAAAAAACGTCTTTTCTTTCTTTGCTCTCTTGCTTTGCGTTTCTGAGCACGATCTATATTTCCTAGGAGCCACTATTTTGTCTGAATCTCGATATTCCACAACGCTCAGAGCGAGAGCGACAAATTTTTATTGTCGAGACGGCGTAAAAATGGCATATTATCCATGGTGATACTAAATACTAAATCCAGTGATACCATATACTAAATCCATGATGATACCATACACTAAATCCTTGGTGATATCAAATCCATGGTGATACCAAATACTAACTCCATGATGATACCAAATACTAAATCCATGATGATACCAAATACTAAATCCAAGATGATACCAAATATTAAATCCATGATGATACCAAACATCAAATCCATGGTGATACCAAATACCAAATCCATTGTGATACCAAATACTAAATCCATTATGATAGCGCCACCAAACACCAAAATCCATGGTGATACCAAATACCAAATCCATGGTGACACCAAATACCAAATCCATGGTGATACCAAATACCAAATCCATGGTGATACCAAATACTAAATCCATTATGATAGTGACACCAAATACCAAAATCCAAGGTGATACAAAAATATCAAATCCATGGTGATACCAAATACTAACTCCACGGTGATACCAAATACTAACTCCATGATGATACTAAACACCAAATCCATGATGATACCAAATACTAACTCCATGGTGATACTAAATACCAAATCCATGGTGATACAAAATACTAATTCCATGAGGATACCAAATACCAAATCCATGGTGATACCAAATACTAAATCCATGGTGATACCAAATACCAAATCTATGGTGATAACAAATAATAATTCCATTATGATAGTGATACCAAATACTAAGTCCATGGTGATATCAAATAACAAATCCAAGGTGATACCAAATCCCAAATCCATGGTGATAACAAATAATAATTCCATTATGATAGTGATACCAAATACTAAGTCCATGGTGATAGCAAATACCAAATCCATGGTGATACCAAAGACTAAATCCATTCTGACAGTGATACGAAATACCAAAACCATGGTGATACCAAATATTAAATCCATTTTGATCGTGATACCAAATACCATATCAACAGTGATACAAAATACCAAATCAACAGTGATACCAAATACCAAATCAACAGTGATACCAAATACTAAATCCATGGTGATACCAAATACTAAGTCCTTGGTGATGGTGATAACAAATACTAAGTCCTTGGTGATAGTGATAGCAAATACCAATTGCATGGTGATACCAAATGAATGGTAATACCAAATACTAAATCCATGGTGATACCAAATACAAAATCCATGGTGATACCAAATCCCAAATCCAAGGTGATCCAAATACTAAATCCATGGTGATACCAAATACCAAATCCATGTTGATACCAAATACCAAATCCATGGTGATTCCAAACACCAAATCCAAGGTGTTACCAAATACTAAATCCATGGTGATACCAAATACAAAATCCATGGTGATACCAAATACCAAATCCACAGTGACACCAAATACCAAAAACAAGGTGATACCAAATACTAAATCCATGGTGATACCAAATACCAAATCCAAGGTGATACCAAATACTAAATCCATGGTGATACCAAATACAAAATCGATGGTGATACCAAATGCCAAATCCATGGTGATACCAAATAGCAAATCCATGGTGATACCAAATAGCAAATCTATGGTGATACCAAATACCAAATCCATGGTGATACCTAATACTAAATCCATTGTGATATTGATACCATTTACCAAATCCACTGTGACACCAAATACCAAATCCATGGTGATACCAAATCCATGTTGATACAAAATACCAAATCCATGGTGATACCTAATACTAAATCCATTGTGATATTGATACCATTTACCAAATCCACTGTGACACCAAATACCAAATCCATGGTGATACCAAATACCAAATCCACGGTGATACCAAATACCAAATCCATGGTAAGTACCAAATACTAAATCCATTGTAATAGGGATATCAAACACCAAGTCCATTGTGATACCAAATACTAAATCCATGGTGATACCAAATACTAAATCCATTGTGATAGTGATACCAAATACCAAATCCTCGGTGACACCAAATACCAAACCCACAGTGATACCTATGCCGAATCCACGGTGATACCAAATACCAAATCCACGGTGATACAAAATACCAAATCCTTGGTGATACCAAACTCTAAGTCCAAATACCAAGATAGAGATACCAAATACCAAATCCTCGGTGACACCAAATACCAAATCCACAGTGTTACCAAATCCTTGGTGATACCAAACACTAAGTCCAAATACCAAGATAGAGATACCAAATACCCAATCCACGGTGATACAAAATACAAAATCCATGGTGATACCAAATACTAAATCCACGGTGATACCAAATCCATGATGATACCAAATACTAAATCAATGTAGATACCAAATACCAAATCCATAGTGATACGAAATACTAAATACATTGTGATAGTGATACCAAACACCAAATGCATGGTGATACCAAATTCATGATGATACCCAATACTAAATCCATGGTGATACCAAATACCAAATCCACGGTGACACCAAATACCAAATCCACAGTGATACCAAATACCCAATCCACGGTGATACCAAATACCAAATCCATGGTGATAACAAATACTAAATCCACGGTGATACCAAATGCATGATGATACCAAATGCAAAATCAATGGAGATACCAAATACCAAATCCATGGTGATACGAAATACTAAATACATTGTGATAGTGATACCAAACACCAAATGCATGGTGATACCAAATTCATGATGATACCCAATACTAAATCCATGGTGATACCAAATACCAAATCCATGGTGACACCAAATACCAAATCCATGGTGATACCAAATACCCAATCCATGGTGATACCAAATACCAAATCCACAGTGACACCAAATACTAAATCCATGGTGATACCAAATACCAAATCCATGGTGACACCAAATACCAAATCCATGGTGATACCAAATACCCAATCCATGGTGATACCAAATACCAAATCCATGGTGGTACCAAATACTAAATCCATGGTGATACCAAATACCAATAGTTATACAACATACCAAATCAACAGTGATACCAAATACCAAATCAACAGTGATACCAAATACTAAATCCATGGTGATACCAAATACTAAGTCCTTGGTGATGGTGATACCAAATACTAAGTCCTTGGTGATAGTGATACCAAATACTAATTGCATGGTGATACCAAATGAATGGTAATACCAAATACTAAATCCATAGTGATACCAAATACAAAATCCATGGTGATACCAAATACCAAATCCAAGGTGATACCAAATACTAAATCCATGGTGATACCAAATACCAAATCCATGGTGATACCAAATACCAAATCCATGGTGATTCCAAATACCAAATCCAAGGTGTTACCAAATACTAAATCCATGGTGATACCAAATACAAAATCCATGGTGATACCAAATACCAAATCCATGACGATACCAAATACTAAATCCTTGGTGATACCAAATACTAAATCCATGGTGATACCAAATACCAAATCCACGGTGACACCAAATACCAAATCCATGGTGATACCAAATAAGAAATCCATGGTGATACCAAATACTAAGTCCATGGTGATAGTGATACCAAATATCAAATTCATGGTGATCCCAAATCCATGATGATACCAAATACTAAATCCATGGTGATAGTGATACCAAATATCAAATACATGATGATACCAAATATCAAATCCATGATTATACCAAATATCAAATCCATGGTGATACCAAATACAAAATCCATTCTGATATTGATACCAAATACTAAATCCACTGTGACACCAAATACCGAATCCACTGTGATACCAAATAACAAATCCATGGTGATACCAAATACCAAATCCATGGTAAATACCAAATACTAAATACATTGCAATAGGGATATCAAACACCAAATCCATGGTGATACCAAACACTAAATCCATGGTGATACCAAACACTAAATTCATTGTGATAGTGATACCAAATACCAAATCCTCAGTGACACCAAATCCATGATGATACCAAATACTAAATCCATGGTGATAGTGATACCAAATATCAAATGCATGGTGATACCAAATCCATGGTGATACAAAATACCAAATCCATGGTGATACCTAATACTAAATCCTTTGTGATATTGATACCATTTACCAAATCCACTGTGACACCAAATACCAAATCCATGGTGATACCAAATACCAAATCCATGGTGATAACAAATACCAAATCCATGGTAAGTACCAAATACTAAATCCATTGTAATAGGGATATCAAACACCTAGTCCATGGTGATACCAAATACTAAATCCATGGTGATACCAAATACTAAATCCATTGTGATAGTGATACCAAATACCAAATCCTCGGTGACACCAAATACCAAATCCACAGTGTTACCAAATCCTTGGTGATACCAAACACTAAGTCCAAATACCAAGATAGAGATACCAAATACCCAATCCACGGTGATACAAAATACAAAATCCATGGCGATACCAAATACTAAATCCAAGGTGATACCAAATCCATGATGATACCAAATGCTAAATCAATGGAGATACCAAATACCAAATCCATCGTGATACGAAATACTAAATACATTGTGATAGTGATACCAAACACCAAATGCATGGTGATACCAAATTCATGATGATACCCAATACTAAATCCATGGTGATACCAAATACCAAATCCACGGTGACACCAAATACCAAATCCACAGTGATACCAAATACCCAATCCACGGTGATACCAAATACCAAATCCATGGTGATAACAAATACTAAATCCAAGGTGATACCAAATGCATGATGATACCAAATGCAAAATCAATGGAGATACCAAATACCAAATCCATGGTGATACGAAATACTAAATACATTGTGATAGTGATACCAAACACCAAATGCATGGTGATACCAAATTCATGATGATACCCAATACTAAATCCATGGTGATACCAAATACCAAATCCATGGTGACACCAAATACCAAATCCATGGTGATACCAAATACCCAATCCATGGTGATACCAAATACCAAATCCATGGTGGTACCAAATACTAAATCCATGGTGATACCAAATACCATATCAATAGTGATACAAAATACCAAATCAACAGTGATACCAAATACCAAATCAACAGTGATACCAAATACTAAATCCATTGTGATACCAAATACTAATAGTCTAGTAGGAAGACTAGGTCCCCCTGCACCCCCCGGAGATATACTTCTAATCAGTGTTTCTAGATTGGAAAAAATGTGTAGAAAATGACTAGCTATGGCCCCAAGCTGAAAAAATGTCCCACGTACCATTTTTATGCAAATTACTGCTGCCATTATCAAAAAAACGATTTTTGACATATCTCAGCCAATATTGCAGATAATTGAAAAATGAAGGTGTCTAGACCCATGTTTTGAAGGGCATAGATCATGATAGAACTATTCATAACATGATTACATGTGTCTATGGTATACTAGTATGCTAATTAGTGCTTTATTTACAAAATAATCACAGTTTTACGAAATAATAGACTCATATTAAGGTCCGTCTACACAGACGTTAACACAAAGTTTTATTTTTCTAAATATTACAACTGTCAAAATAGTCCTAGCACTCAATGTGACCACTCTTCTCTTGCTTGTTTTAGATAAACATCATTAGCATTAGTGATTCTACACTGAGTCAGTCATCATCATTTTCATCGAAATCGTCAGAGTCAAACTCTTCTTCTCCTTCCTCTTCCTCCTCCTCTTCGTGCTCTCCTGTGTTCAGAAGATCCACCAGTGAGGTTGGTAGGATGGGACCACTGGACCACATTGGTTTCAACAGTCCTTCATCAGTCCTTATCCATCCTTGCTCCTCATAAGGTTTTGGCTTTTCGATGATAGGTTGATCGGCTCTTTTGTACAATGCTACGCGGTGGTTCACACGCTGGATGTGCGGCTTCAGGGCAGACTGGCATGGAGGAAGGCGAGCCAGATCAACCTTGGACTTGGATGTGAGGGTCTTGTCCTCTCCCACCATTTTTCGTAGCAGCTTGGCACGGACAATGTCCACTGATGACTCGCGACTCTGGCCGTACATCACACAGGTGAATTTTTCTAACTGCCTCTCCACCTCAGGGTTGGCATCCCAGTTGTCACCCAGTTCACCGAATGCCCTGTGAAACCTGGGATTCTTCTCCAGCTTTTTCAAGGGCCCGACTTTTCCCTTCCCTTTGAAGGCACTGGTGCAGTCTTCTCCGCTGAACACATAGTACCCCAGGAGAGTGGCACAGTAGTCCTCTCCCAGGGATTCTGCCAGCTCAGAGACGTTGACAAGTTGGCGATGCTTCCCTGACCCTGTATCCAGGTACACCGTCAGCTTGATGTTGTGGGCATGGTGGAGCAGGATCAGGAGGATGTCTGTGTCCGGTGTTCTGACTACAGCGTTCTTGTATCCGATGGTAGCAGCATGATGGAGGTACAGAACCACCCTGGTATCAGTCTCTTCCTGGTTGCTGTAGATCGTGGGGAGTTCACGTACCTCGACCTGAAACACAAAAAGGCACCGCATTTCAATCACCAGTCACTGCCAGTTTCAGATCTAGACAAACATCACAGGTAATCACCTTTTTTTCAGGAAAAATTACAAATTGAATCGCCATTCACGAAGGGTTTTCAATTTTACCTTGCCATTCGTTGAGGCAAGTTGGTGGGCCTTCCCCTCCACGATCAGCACAGCCATCTCTGTTCTCTCCAGCCTGGTAGCTGCCTCTTGTCCACTCCACACTTTCAGAAGAAGCTGGCACATCTGCTTTTTGTTGTCGTCATTTGCAAGGAACATTTTGAAGTCATATGGCTTCCTGGTTGCTGGTCCAGCCAGAATGATCTTCTCTGAGCTGCCCCGCCTCAGCCTTTCCTGCGCTTTGATTGACTCAGGATGGTAACTGTCAGTGGAGAACAGAAAGTGCTGCTTGGCCACCATCTGATCAAGCACCTGCAAGCATATCTCACCACATGTTGGGGGAAGGTTGGCAAGGGTATGCAGCAGCGCCATTCCATCCTGGATGAACAGGGCATCCTTGGGGTATTGCAGATCTTGTGGTGTGGTGTCCTCTAAAAGGTAGTGCAGAATGGAGGCTTTGTTGGTTTTGCAGAAGAACCCATCTGGTGTCCCAAGGCTAGGAGGCACTGGCATCAGGCAGTACTTCATGAGTTCTCCCAGGTCTAATGGCTCATCTTGACTCTGAGACTTGACAAGGAGCAGGAATGCAAGGTTGCTTTGCTCCTGATACTGGATGACCTGGAATGATAAATGGTGATTGGTTGATATGTACTACAGGAAGGACTACAGGTGAAAATTATTCATGTGCTATAAATTGGCATATTTACAATCTTTACATTGTTCATTGATGTGCACTGTCTTTAATAAACAAATTTGGAGTTCAATCTTGTATCTCAATATAGCATGTACAGGACGCCATTTAAAAATACAACATAAAATACAAAAGCACTTGGGTATTGGATTACATCCTTACCTTGCCCTGTGAGGATGTTAGTGTGATCTTCTTGTTACTAGCCTCCATGGTCTTGAGTTTCTTTCTCTTGATTGGGTTGAAGAAGCTCTCAGGTTCTCCGCTTTCCAGGCGCCTGATGAAGTCAGCTTTCGCAGCTTTCCCCACAGCTTCTGCTTGTAACACATCCATCTCAACATCCATGGGGACGGGAGCACCAGAGGCCAGGCAGTAGAGTTTGTCCTTATCAATGATGGTGAACGGATTGGTGAAGTTCTTGATAGTAGTTAGGGTTCGCTGAACGGCCTCCTCGCCTTTTCTGATCTCTGCCTTCTCTAGTTCACGATGTCTCCCTGCTCTTGGGCAGTCTGGGTCATCGATGAGATCCACCATCTCAAGGGTCTTTTCATAGAACTGTGCCCGTGCTGTGGTTGTTCGGCACCATCTCTGGTATGCCCCAAACTGACTGTACAGGCCAGCAAAGCCACCTGAAAAGTGAACATATTTTAATTGCATAACCCAATCATTAAAAGGGAAATGTTTTGTAAGAGCAGTTTACATCATATAAAGCTGGTTTCTACAGTTTCAAATGTATAATGTACTGAAAGAAAATGATGTACCTGATGATTTAGCAAAGCGCATGAACGTTTCTTCCATTGTCTTGTCGACAGCACTGAGTGCCCCTGGTATCATCGAGCGAGCCACTGCGATTGCACCCATAGTAAGCAGGTCCTTGGCCCCTGGGTGCGTGCTTTCCAGATTTGTCAGGTGGACTTCCAGCCAAGTCAGATATCTGTAAAGTACAGAGAGGGAAATACTGTAGACATTTATTGGAATAGCTCCTCTCATAATACATGAACCCAAGTATCAATTAAAATCTACTCAGTGATGGTTATACATTTTACCATGTATGCTACACAAACCTGGAGTAGTTGTGTCCGTCAAAGGCGAAGAAGATATCTGCCATCTCTCCGTTACACTTGTGAAACAGCTGGAGGTTGTTGGTCTTCACAGAGTGGAGGAGCATGAAGACAAGATGGCAGTGGGTAATGAACGACATCCAGAAGGCAGCTGTCTTCCCCAGGTGGCCCTTGCGCACCTTTTCCTCAAAGGCATGGTACTTTTTGATGAGGAGTAGAGTTGAGGGGTCTTTGAGGGCTTCATCGAGGTGCTCTCGGTTGCAAGACTGGGTCATTCTGAGAAGCACAGCAGGGTCAGAGATCATGATGTTCTCCTCCTCAGTGAATCTCTCCATCAACAGCCTCTCCATTGCCTCACACACTGTTTTGAGGCAAAAGAGGGACTTTGCGTAGGCCTTTCCACTGAGAACACCTTTGAGAGATCCACTTGTTACTAGTTGTGCCTCAAAGAGAATCTCTGCATATCCAGAACCACGCATCTTGTGTCCAGTGAGCATCCCGATGTAGTTCATGGATGTGTGGAAGGGTCCAATCGTTACTACATGACTAGTAAATTCATTTGGCCAGCGCCAGATGATGGGAAGGGCTTTCATGCAGACACCCAGATCAAATGTATTCAGGACCCATCTCTGACCCACCTCAGCAGTTGCTGCCTCGGAACGCTTCAGTAGCTCACGAACAACTGCGTTGTCTGTGATCGGTTGGTGGATAGGCGTGCAGTAGTCGACTGTTGATTTGCTGGGTGGGGGAGAACCAGTTGCAGAGGTGAAACCCCCTAGCCCAGGCACAGGCTGCAGGCCACAGCTTCCGATGTATCTGATGAAGAGCCAGATGTAGTACTCTTGCATCGTAGTGGCATAGACTGTGTCATTCTCTGCTGGCGGTGTGAATGATGAGCCTTCAGGGAACTTCGGGCCAACGCGAGTAAAGTGCAAGGGTGGGAGAGTTTTTGGTGTGTCGACCTTCAGGCTACGCTGTTGTGACCTATTGATGGTAGGTAGCATTCGGTCCTTGCTGCTCTCGAACCCGGGCTTGACCTCCTGCACCATGATTCCTCCAGCACTGTTTACAATGTTGCTGCCGTGCACACTGGTAGTGGTTTTATTCAAGTTGTCCCACTCACAGTGGAATACAAGGTTGCCCTCTCCTGTCACAATTTGTGGTGTACGATAAGTTGAGACTTCATCCAGGACCTTGGCGAGAGCAGTTTCCAACTCCAAGGCGAAATCGTAGCTCTCAGAGTGTCCAAGCCTGTGTAGTATTGTGGTGAGCTGTTTGCTTCGGAACAGGTGCCTTACAGTCACACAGAGGAGAATGTGCTTTGGTAACTTCCATTTTCCATCTGACACTGCACGGCACAGATCTTGTCCAATGGAGAAGACCAGACGCTTCACCTTTTCTGTCTCGATGCCCTCCTTGCCAGTCATTAGCACGCTGAGAAAGCGGACAAGGTCTGGAGGTAGGATGTCTTCAGGATTGAGCTCCATGTCTTCAGCTGTTGGTGGCCATGGTTGGTCTTTACACTCTCTGAAAGCCTGTAGAATACCCTGGCGAAGTTGGAGGGCAACATTTTGGTTCTTGTTTGTGCTTCCGAGTGTGAATGCTCGTGCGAGAGCATTGGAAACTGTTATGTTTGAGCTGTGCACTGTGCTAAGTTACTGTAGCTAGCTCAGCTGTCGTGCCTCTTTCTGGTTCAATTCATATACAGAAGTCAACAGATATGTCTCATGTTTGGCATTAACAAAAGTTTAAGTTACACCGACATTAGGAACATACTGTACATAGATGAGGCTAGCTTTAACGTTAGCTAACATGGTGCTAGCTGGCTCAGCTGTTATTCTGCCTGTTTATGATTTCATGCAGAAACTGAAGTCAAGAGTGTGAGTAACATTATAGTTAGCATCTTACCTGGCTAGATTGGAGGATGAATACCAAGAACAACACACAGATGGAATGGAAGACTGAACTTTCAACTGAGGTATTCAATAACATCAACGTTACCAATTGATACGAGCGCGCGACATTACCAATTGATACGAGCGCGCGAGCGCGCATGTTACATGGATGGAAATGTAAAATGGCAGCTATAGCAGCACTAATTTGGATCTCTAGTCTGTCATTTCTGCACTGTGATTGGATAACATAAAAAAATATGTTTGGGAGTTAACAGCAGGAGTTGGTAGATTTTACGTGGGCTGGGTGAGAAACCTTTAAATAAGCAAGTGAAAATCTCTCGCAATACAAAGTCAATGGTGGGAAGAAAAGTTGAGTGGTACCAATGTTACTGCCAATGTCCCGCCCCTATGCAAGACTCAGGAGCATCTTGTTGACATTTAACCTTGAAAATACCTGGGTTTAGACCCCTTATGTACCATGTTAAGTTATCTGCAGTATTAACGTATCCTTATCATTTGTAAAACTGATTATTTTGTAATTACAGCATTAATATGCATACTAGTATACCATAGACACATGTAATCATGTTATGAATAGTTCTATCATGATCTATGCCCTTCAAAACATGGGTCTAGACACCTTCATTTTTCAATTATCTGCAATATTGGCTGAGATATGTCAAAAATCGTTTTTTTGATAATGGCAGCAGTAATTTGCATAAAAATGGTATGTGGGACATTTTTTCAGCTTGGGGCCATAGCTAGTCATTTTCTACACATTTTTTCCAATCTAGAAACACTGATTAGAAGTATATCTCCGGGGGGTGCAGGGGGACCTAGTCTTCCTACTAGACTATAAGTCCTTGGTGATGGTGATACCAAATACTAAGTCCTTGGTGATAGTGATACCAAATACCAATTGCATGGTGATACCAAATGAATGGTAATACCAAATACTAAATCCATAGTGATACCAAATACAAAATCCATGGTGATACCAAATACCAAATCCAAGGTGATACCAAATACTAAATCCATGGTGATACCAAATACCAAATCCATGGTGATACCAAATAACAAATCCATGGTGATTCCAAATACCAAATCCAAGGTGTTACCAAATACTAAATCCATGGTGATACCAAATACAAAATCCATGGTGATACCAAATACCAAATCCACAGTGACACCAAATGCCAAAAACAAGGTGATACCAAATACTAAATCCATGGTGATACCAAATACCAAATCCAAGGTGATACCAAATGCCAAATCCATGGTGATACCAAATAGCAAATCCATGGTGATACCAAATAGCACATCTATGGTGATACCAAATACCAAATCCATGACGATACCAAATACTAAATCCTTGGTGATACCAAATACTAAATCCATGGTGATACCAAATACCAAATCCACGGTGACACCAAATACCAAATCCATGGTGATACCAAATAAGAAATCCATGGTGATACCAAATACTAAGTCCATGGTGATAGTGATACCAAATATCAAATTCATGGTGATCCCAAATCCATGATGATACCAAATACTAAATCCATGGTGATAGTGATACCAAATATCAAATGCATGGTGATACCAAATCCATGGTGATACAAAATACCAAATCCATGGTGATACCTAATACTAAATCCTTTGTGATATTGATACCATTTACCAAATCCACTGTGACACCAAATACCAAATCCATGGTGATACCAAATACCAAATCCATGGTGATACCAAATACCAAATCCATGGTAAGTACCAAATACTAAATCCATTGTAATAGGGATATCAAACACCTAGTCCATGGTGATACCAAATACTAAATCCATGGTGATACCAAATACTAAATCCATTGTGATAGTGATACCAAATACCAAATCCTCGGTGACACCAAATACCAAATCCACAGTGTTACCAAATCCTTGGTGATACCAAACACTAAGTCCAAATACCAAGATAGAGATACCAAATACCCAATCCACGGTGATACAAAATACAAAATCCATGGCGATACCAAATACTAAATCCAAGGTGATACCAAATCCATGATGATACCAAATACTAAATCAATGGAGATACCAAATACCAAATCCATCGTGATACGAAATACTAAATACATTGTGATAGTGATACCAAATACTAAATCCAAGGTGATACCAAATTCATGATGATACCCAATACTAAATCCATGGTGATACCAAATACCAAATCCACGGTGACACCAAATACCAAATCCACAGTGATACCAAATACCCAATCCACGGTGATACCAAATACCAAATCCATGGTGATACCAAATACTAAATCCACGGTGATACCAAATGCATGATGATACCAAATGCTAAATCAATGGAGATACCAAATACCAAATCCATGGTGATACGAAATACTAAATACATTGTGATAGTGATACCAAACACCAAATGCATGGTGATACCAAATTCATGATGATACCCAATACTAAATCCATGGTGATACCAAATACCAAATCCATGGTGACACCAAATACGAAATCAATGGAGATACCAAATACCAAATCCATGGTGATACGAAATAATAAATACATTGTGATAGTGATACCAAACACCAAATGCATGGTGATACCAAATTCATGATGATAGCCAATATTAAATCCATGGTGATACCAAATACCAAATCCACGGTGATACCAAATACCCAATCCATGGTAAATACCAAATACTAAATACATTGCAATAGGGATATCAAACACCAAATCCATGGTGATACCAAATACAAAATCCATGGTGATACCAAATACCAAATCCATGGTGATACCAAATACCAAATCCATGGTAAATACCAAATACTAAATACATTGCAATAGGGATATCAAACACCAAATCCATGGTGATACCAAATACAAAATCCATGGTGATACCAAATACCAAATCCACAGTGACACCAAATGCCAAAAACAAGGTGATACCAAATACTAAATCCATGGTGATACCAAATACCAAATCCAAGGTGATACCAAATGCCAAATCCATGGTGATACCAAATAGCAAATCTATGGTGATACCAAATACCAAATCCATGACGATACCAAATACTAAATCCTTGGTGATACCAAATACTAAATCCATGGTGATACCAAATACCAAATCCACGGTGACACCAAATACCAAATCCATGGTGATACCAAATAAGAAATCCATGGTGATACCAAATACTAAGTCCATGGTGATAGTGATACCAAATATCAAATTCATGGTGATCCCAAATCCATGATGATACCAAATACTAAATCCATGGTGATAGTGATACCAAATATCAAATACATGGTGATACCAAATCCATGATGATACCAAATATCAAATCCATGATTATACCAAATATCAAATCCATGGTGATACCAAATACAAAATCCATTCTGATATTGATACCAAATACTAAATCCACTGTGACACCAAATACCGAATCCACTGTGATACCAAATAACAAATCCATGGTGATACCAAATACCAAATCCATGGTAAATACCAAATACTAAATCCATTGCAATAGGGATATCAAACACCAAATCCATGGTGATACCAAACACTAAATCCATGGTGATACCAAACACTAAATTCATTGTGATAGTGATACCAAATACCAAATCCTCGGTGACACCAAATCCATGATGATACCAAATACTAAATCCATGGTGATAGTGATACCAAATATCAAATGCATGGTGATACCAAATCCATGGTGATACAAAATACCAAATCCATGGTGATACCTAATACTAAATCCTTTGTGATATTGATACCATTTACCAAATCCACTGTGACACCAAATACCAAATCCATGGTGATACCAAATACCAAATCCATGGTGATACCAAATACCAAATCCATGGTAAGTACCAAATACTAAATCCATTGTAATAGGGATATCAAACACCTAGTCCATGGTGATACCAAATACTAAATCCATGGTGATACCAAATACTAAATCCATTGTGATAGTGATACCAAATACCAAATCCTCGGTGACACCAAATACCAAATCCACAGTGTTACCAAATCCTTGGTGATACCAAACACTAAGTCCAAATACCAAGATAGAGATACCAAATACCCAATCCACGGTGATACAAAATACAAAATCCATGGCGATACCAAATACTAAATCCAAGGTGATACCAAATCCATGATGATACCAAATACTAAATCAATGGAGATACCAAATACCAAATCCATCGTGATACGAAATACTAAATACATTGTGATAGTGATACCAAATACTAAATCCAAGGTGATACCAAATTCATGATGATACCCAATACTAAATCCATGGTGATACCAAATACCAAATCCACGGTGACACCAAATACCAAATCCACAGTGATACCAAATACCCAATCCACGGTGATACCAAATACCAAATCCATGGTGATACCAAATACTAAATCCACGGTGATACCAAATGCATGATGATACCAAATGCTAAATCAATGGAGATACCAAATACCAAATCCATGGTGATACGAAATACTAAATACATTGTGATAGTGATACCAAACACCAAATGCATGGTGATACCAAATTCATGATGATACCCAATACTAAATCCATGGTGATACCAAATACCAAATCCATGGTGACACCAAATACGAAATCAATGGAGATACCAAATACCAAATCCATGGTGATACGAAATAATAAATACATTGTGATAGTGATACCAAACACCAAATGCATGGTGATACCAAATTCATGATGATAGCCAATATTAAATCCATGGTGATACCAAATACCAAATCCACGGTGATACCAAATACCCAATCCACGGTGATACCAAATACCATATCCATGGTGACACTAAATACTAAGTTCATGGTGATAGTGATACCAAATACCAAATCCATGGTGATACCAAATACAAAATCCATGGTGATACCAAATACAAAATCCACGGTGAGACCAAATACCAAATCCATGGTGATACCAAATACCAAATCCACGGTGACACCAAATACCAAATCCAAGGTGATACCAAATACTGAATCCATGGTGATACCAAATACCAAATCCACGGTGACACCAAATACGAAATCCATGGTGATACCAAATACCGAATCCATGGTGATACCAAATACCAAATCCACGGTGACACCAAATACCAAATCCATGGTGATACCAAATACCCAATCCACGGTGATACCAAATACCAAATCCATGGTGATACCAAATACTAAATCCATGATGATACCAAATCCATGATGACACCAAATACTAAATCAATGGAGATACCAAATACCAAATCCATGGTGATACTAAATACTGAATACATTGTGATAGTGATACCAAACACCAAATTCATGATGATACCCAATACTAAATCCATGGTGATACCAAATACCAAATCCACGGTGATACCAAATACCCAATCCACGGTGATACCAAATCCATGGTGACACCAAATACTAAGTTTATGGTGATAGTGATACCAAATACCAAATCCATGGTGATACCAAATACAAAATCCACGGTGACACCAAATACCAAATCCACGGTGATGCCAAATACCAAATCCAAGGTGATACCAAATACTAAGTCCATGGTGAGGGTGATACCAAATACCAAATCCACGGTGAGACCAAATACCAAATCCATGGTGATACCAAATACCAAATCCACAGTGACACCAAATAACAAATCCACGGTGATACCAAATACCGAATCCACGGTGACACCAAATACTAAATCCATGGTGATACCAAATACTAAGTCCATGATGATGGTGGTACCAAATACAAAATCCATGGTGATACCAAATACAAAATCCACGGTGAGACCAAATACCAAATCCATGGTGATACCAAATACCAAATCCACGGTGACACCAAATACCAAATCCAAGGTGATACCAAATACTGAATCCATGGTGATACCAAATACCAAATCCACGGTGACACCAAATACGAAATCCATGGTGATACCAAATACCGAATCCATGGTGATACCAAATACCAAATCCACGGTGACACCAAATACCAAATCCATGGTGATACCAAATACCCAATCCACGGTGATACCAAATACCAAATCCATGGTGATACCAAATACTAAATCCATGGTGATACCAAATCCATGATGACACCAAATACTAAATCAATGGAGATACCAAATACCAAATCCATGGTGATACTAAATACTGAATACATTGTGATAGTGATACCAAACACCAAATTCATGATGATACCCAATACTAAATCCATGGTGATACCAAATACCAAATCCACGGTGATACCAAATACCCAATCCACGGTGATACCAAATCCATGGTGACACCAAATACTAAGTTTATGGTGATAGTGATACCAAATACCAAATCCATGGTGATACCAAATACAAAATCCACGGTGACACCAAATACCAAATCCACGGTGATGCCAAATACCAAATCCAAGGTGATACCAAATACTAAGTCCATGGTGAGGGTGATACCAAATACCAAATCCACGGTGAGACCAAATACCAAATCCATGGTGATACCAAATACCAAATCCACAGTGACACCAAATAACAAATCCACGGTGATACCAAATACCGAATCCACGGTGACACCAAATACTAAATCCATGGTGATACCAAATACTAAGTCCATGATGATGGTGGTACCAAATACCAAATCCATGGTGAGACCAAATACCAAATCCATGGTGATACCAAATACCAAATCCACAGTGACACCAAATAACAAATCCATGGTGACACCAAATACCAAATCCACGGTGACACCAAATACTAAATCCATGGTGATACCAAATACCGAATCCATCCATGGTGATACCAAATACCAAATCCACAGTGACACCAAATACCAAAATCCACGGTGATATTAAATACCAAATCCACGGTGATACCAAATACCAAATCCACGGTGACACCAAATACCAAATCCACGGTGATACCAAATACCAAATCCATAGTGATATCAAATACCAAATCCACGGTGACACCAAATACCAAATCCAAGGTGATACCAAATACTAAGTCCATGGTGATGGTGATACCAAATACCAAATCCACGGTGAGACCAAATACCAAATCCATGGTGATACCAAATACCAATTCCACGGTGACACCAAATACCAAATCCACGGTGATACCAAATAACGAATCCATGGTGATACCAAATACCAAATCCACGGTGACACCAAATACTAAATCCATGGTGATACCAAATACCGAATCCATGGTGATACCAAATACCAAATCCACTGTGACACCAAATACCAAATCCATGATGATACCAAATACCCAATCCACGGTGATACCAAATACCAAATCCATGGTGATACCAAATACTAAATCCACGGTGATACCAAATCCATGATGACACCAAATACTAAATCAATGGAGATACCAAATACCAAATCCATGATGATACGAAATACTAAATACATTGTGAGAGTGACACCAAACTCCAAATGCATGGTGATACCAAATTCATGATGATACCCAATACTAAATCCATGGTGATACCAAATACCAAATCCACGGTGATACCAAATACCCAATCCATGGTGACACCAAATCCATGGTGACACCAAATACTAACTTCATGGTGATAGTGATACCAAATCCATGGTGATACCAAATACAAAATCCATGGTGACACCAAATACCAAATCCACGGTGATACCAAATACCAAATCCAAGGTGATACCAAATACTAAGTTCATGGTGATCGTGATACCAAATACCAAATCCATGGTGATACCAAATACAAAATCCACGGTGAGACCAAATAGCAAATCCATGGTGAAACCAAATACCAAATCCACGGTGACACCAAATACCAAATCCACGGTGATACCAAATACCGAATCCATGGTGACACCAAATACCAAATCCACGGTGACACCAAATACTAAATCCTTGGTGATACCAAATACCGAATCCATGGTGATACCAAATACCAAATCCATGGTGACACCAAATACCAAATCCACGGTGATACCAAATACCAAATCCACGGTGATATTAAATTACAAATCCACGGTGATACCAAATACCAAATCCATGGTGACACCAAATACTAAATCCACGGTGATACCAAATACCAAATCCAAGGTGATACCAAATACTAAGTCCATGGTGATGGTGATACCAAATACTAAGTTCATGGTGATAGTTATACCAAATACCAAATCCATGGTGATACCAAATACAAAATCCACGGTGACACCAAATACCAAATCCACGGTGATGCCAAATACCAAATCCAAGGTGATACCAAATGCTAAGTCCATGGTGATGGTGATACCAAATACCAAATCCACGGTGAGACCAAATACCAAATCCATGGTGATACCAAATACCAAATCCACAGTGACACCAAATAACAAATCCACGGTGATACCAAATACCGAATCCACGGTGACACCAAATACTAAATCCATGGTGATACCAAATACTAAGTCCATGGTGATGGTGATACCAAATACCAAATCCACGGTGAGACCAAATACCAAATCCATGGTGATACCAAATACCAAATCCACAGTGACACCAAATAACAAATCCATGGTGACACCAAATACCAAATCCACGGTGACACCAAATACTAAATCCATGGTGATACCAAATACCGAATCCATGGTGATACCAAATACTAAATCCACAGTGACACCAAATACCAAATCCACAGTGATACCAAATACTAAATCCACGGTGATACCAAATACCAAATCCATAGTGATACCAAATACCAAATCCATGGTGACACCAAATACCAAATCCAAGGTGATACCAAATACTAAGTCCATGGTGATGGTGATACCAAATACCAAATCCACGGTGAGACCAAATACCAAATCCATGGTGATACCAAATACCAAATCCACGGTGACACCAAATACCAAATCCACGGTGATACCAAATACCGAATCCATGGTGATACCAAATACCAAATCCACGGTGACACCAAATACTAAATCCATGGTGATACCAAATACCGAATCCATGGTGATACCAAATACCAAATCCACGGTGACACCAAATACCAAATCCATGATGATACAAAATACCCAATCCACGGTGATACCAAATACTAAATCCACGGTGATACCAAATCCATGATGACACCAAATACTAAATCAATGGAGATACCAAATACCAAATCCATGGTGATACGAAATACTAAATACATTGTGATAGTGACACCAAACTCCAAATGCATGGTGATACCAAATTCATGATGATACCCAATACTAAATCCATGGTGATACCAAATACCAAATCCACGGTGATACCAAATACCCAATCCATGGTGATACCAAATCCATGGTGACACCAAATACTAAGTTCATGGTGATAGTGATACCAAATACCAAATCCATGGTGATACCAAATACAAAATCCACGGTGACACCAAATACCAAATCCACAGTGATACCAAATACTAAGTTCATGGTGATAGTGATACCAAATACCAAATCCATGGTGATACCAAATACAAAATCCACGGTGACACCAAATACCAAATCCACGGTGAGACCAAATACCAAATCCATGGTGATACCAAATACCAAATCCACGGTGACACCAAATACCAAATCCACGGTGATACCAAATACCGAATCCATGGTGACACCAAATACCAAATCCACGGTGACACCAAATACTAAATCCTTGGTGATACCAAATACCGAATCCATGGTGATACCAAACCAAATCCACGGTGACACCAAATACCAAATCCACGGTGATACCAAATACCAAATCCATGGTGATATTAAATTACAAATCCACGGTGATACCAAATACCAAATCCATGGTGACACCAAGTACTAAATCCACGGTGATACCAAATACCAAATCCACGGTGACACCAAATACCAAATCCACGGTGATACCAAATACCAAATCCATGGCGATATCAAGTCCGTAATAAATGGCGGTACTGATTCCAAAAATCCAGGGAGGATAAACTGAATTGGACAGCAGTTTAATGTACCTGTGAGTGAAGATTTGATTCGTGTTATTTTATGTATTTATTTTCAGATTCTCCAGATTGCCATCATTGTGCCCAAGATTTCTGGCCCAATGATGATCACACTGCTTGTGTGCTCATGCCTGAAGAATATTTATCTTCATCTGATCCGATGACAATTTTTTTATTGGTATTTGCTGCTTTCGCCTCGTTGTTGATATTCCTCGTGGGATTAATCCTCATCAAGTCCCCATTGAAGTCCACAAATTGTGACGATCACCTGGTACTGCTGGCGGCACTAGCAGGAGGTTTTGGATGTAGTGTGGTGTTTGTGGGTAGACCAACAGACCTTACATGTCAACTACAACATCCACTAACGTGCTTGATCCTCACTTGGATTGTTGTTTGTGTTCTCAAAATAAGCATTCAAATAATGATGTCCTCTCCAGGTGGGTCCACGATCTTTATATGAACTTCATGAAGGAGTTGCATTATTTATTTAGATGTGTGTGCAATCGTGTATACACCTGTATAACCCCATGCAGAATTTTTGTGGGGATGGTGTGTCAATGTAGGGGGAGTGAAGGGGGGTTTCGGGGGGTGGGAGGGAGAAAGAGATGTCATTAACGGATGGGGTGTCGGGGTAAGGGGATTGGGGTGTAGGTGTAAGGGGTGTGTGTAGGTGTAAGGGGTGTGTGTAGGTGTAAGGGGTGTGTGTAGGTGTAAGGGGTGTGTGTAGGTGTAAGGGGTGCATGTTGGTGTAAGGGGATGGGTGTCCGTGTAAGAATCTTGATACATTTTCAGATTAACCAATGACGTGTGTCCCCTCGTACTGTGTTTACACGTCGTCCCCGTACTGCGTTTACACATTGTCCTCGTACTGCGTTTACACGTCGTCCCCGTACTGCGTTTACACGTCCTCGAGACCCGGGGAATGACCCACGTGTGGACGCCATGATAAAGAAGAAGAGTCTCAATCACGTGTGCGATAACTAGTGTCCCCGAGATGAGGGGACGACGTGTAACCGCAGTACGAGGACGACGTGTAAACGCAGTACGAGCACGACGTGTAAACGCAGTACAGGAACGACGTGTAACCGCAGTACGGGAACGACGTGTAAACGCAGTACGGGAACGACGTGTAAACGCAGTACGGGGACGACGTGTAAACGCAGTACGGGGACGACGTGTAAACGCAGTACGGGGACGACGTGTAAACGCAGTACGAGGACGACGTGTAACCGCAGTACAGGAACGACGTGTAACCGCAGTACGGGAACGACGTGTAACCGCAGTACGGGAACGACGTGTAAACGCAGTACGGGAACGACGTGTAAACGCAGTACGGGGACGACGTGTAAACGCAGTACGGGGACGACGTGTAAACGCAGTACGAGGAAACGCAGTACGAGGACGACATGTAAACGCAGTACGAGGACGACGTGTAAACGCAGTACGGGAACGACGTGTAAACGCAGTACGAGGACAACGTGTAAACGCAGTACGGGGACGACGTGTAAACACAGTACGGGGACGACGTGTAACCGCAGTACGAGGACAACGTGCAAACGCAGTACGGGGACGACGTGTAAACGCAGTACGGGGACGACGTGTAAACGCAGTACGGGGACGACGTGTAAACGCAGTACGGGGACGACGTGTAAACGCAGTACGGGGACGACGTGTAAACGCAGTACGGGGACGACGTGTAACCGCAGTACGGGGACGACGTGTAAACGCAGTACGGGGACGACGTGTAAACGCAGTACGAGGACGACGTGTAAACGCAGTACGGGGACGACGTGTAAACGCAGTACGGGGACGACGTGTAACCGCAGTACGGGGACGACGTGTAACCGCAGCCTCGGTGATGTTAACAAATGAACACCTGTATGTTGTTCTACGTTCATCAAAACTATTCTAAATACCTTTGGTTAACCTCAGAATCCTCATCCAGCATGCCCAGGTACCCCTACTACAAACACCCATGGAAACTCTTTGGCCTCGTGTTTCTTCCTCAATGGACGCTCTGCGTCTCCTGGTCGTTGTTGGCAAATGGAAAATCAATGAAAAATGTGGGACTTCGTGTCGGAGTTGCCGTTATGGAATGTAAGGAGACATCCTCGGTTTGGCCTGTTTGTGCCTTCACTTACCTTGGGATTCTATCTCTCGTCTCCAGCAGATTATCCTTCACCATCCGCAAGATTCCATCCGTTTTCCACGAACCCAAACTCATCGGTTTCAGTTTGATCTTCTTCTTCATGGTGCTCCTTTCATTCGTACCTGCTTACAGCAGCACACAAGGAAAATTTTCCGTCCTTACAAAAATGTTTGCCCTCATCGCCATCGCTTACGGTTTCTTAGTTTGTATTTTCTTTCCCAGGTGTTACATCACTCTCATGAAAACACCTCATGCTTTGTGGAATAATACAATATGGAATTGCCTTGGGAATGACTCGATCGAATAAACAAATAAAACCGTGTTGATCTTTACACTGAATGTCTTCACTTCATTATTTACAATGATGTCGAGCCCACACCAATGATCTCAATACTGACTGGATTGGCTGTACTCACTGAATGTTGAATTCAATGCGTCGCCATCTTGAGACCCCCAAAAGAAGCAACCACACACATTGTTTAAACCACTGATCTCGATATGTAACTGGATTGGCTGTACTCACTGAATGTTGAATTCAATGTGCCGCCATCTTGAGACCCCAAAATAAGCAACCACACACATTGTTTAAACCACTGGTCTCGATATATAACTGGATTGGCTGTCCTGACTGAATGTTGAATTCAATGTGTCGCCATCCTGAGACCCCCAAAATAAGCAACCATACACATTGTTTAAACCACTGATCTTTCCATGACTGGATTGGCTGTCCTGACTGAATGTTGAATTCAATGCGTCGCCATCCTGAGACCCCCAAAAGAAGCAACCACACACATTGTTTAAACCACTGATCTCGATATGTAACTGGATTGGCTGTACTCACTGAATGTTGAATTCAATGTGCCGCCATCTTGAGACCCCAAAATAAGCAACCACACACATTGTTTAAACCACTGGTCTCGATATATAACTGGATTGGCTGTCCTGACTGAATGTTGAATTCAATGTGTCGCCATCCTGAGACCCCCAAAATAAGCAACCATACACATTGTTTAAACCACTGATCTTTCCATGACTGGATTGGCTGTCCTGACTGAATGTTGAATTCAATGCGTCGCCATCTTGAGTCCCCCAAAAGAAGCAATCACCCACATTGTTTAAACCACTGATCTTTCCATGACTGGATTGGCTGTCCTGACTGAATGTTGAATTCAATGCGTCGCCCTCTTGAGACCCCCAAAAGAAGCAACCACACACATTGTTTAAACCACTGATCTCGATATATAACTGGATTGGCTGTCCTGACTGAATGTTGAATTCAATGTGTCGCCATCTTGAGACCCCCACAATAAGCAACCACACACATTGTTTAAACCACTGATCTTGATATATAACTGGATTGGCTGTCCTGACTGAATGTTGAATTCAATGCGTCGCCATCTTGAGTCCCCCAAAAGAAGCAACCACACACATTGTTTAAACCACTGATCTCGATATGTAACTGGATTGGCTGTACTCACTGAATGTTGAATTCAATGTGCCGCCATCTTGAGACCCCCAAAATAAGCAACCCCACACATTGTTTAAACCACTGATTTCGAACTATCTTGATTGGCTGTTCCCAGATAAATGTTGAACTCAATGCGCCACCATCGTGAGACCCCCAAAATAAGGAACTGCGCACACTATTTGTATCGAGCATCGCATGTATTTGACGTTTTGAAGTCAATCGCCCCTAGTCTGCAAGGGCGGTTTCATTAAACATCTAGCCTAGCCTGCAGATAAATTTTGCGAACAATTTTTGATCAAGTATTTATAAACGATCTGTGGTCAGTTTTAGAATGACTTATTACGTCACAATAGTGTGCCCAACACGTGTCTTTCGAAATGACATATTCCACTCCAGCATGCTTGTCACATGCGAAAAAACCTCAGGACATGCCGGCGTTCAGCGCATCATGGGGTATATTGTCTGTGGTAGATACGGATTGTTAGTTACAATGTCTGAACAAGCTTCTGAAATAAGCTGAAAATACTTGGGAAAGTACCTGAGATAAAGGTACCGCTGCACAATGAAAGACTTGGAGAACTTTCTCAAATCACCACCTAGGCACCTGCTCATAGTACAAACTCCCTACCATTTGTCGGTACAAGGCCCGAGTGGATAGGCGTGTGCTGCACAAACCCCCGACGGATGGCTACCATTGAATGGATTGTTTATCTGGATTAGTTGCTTCTTAACACTAATGGCAAGGACATATGTGAGGCTTTTGAATGTGCAGTGTCAACTTCATGTTGAATCATGAATCATGAATCATATTAAACACCGTGAATCATGTTGGGAGGGGGAACTACGGGAGCTATGAGGCCTGTTAAAAATATATTGTTCGTTTGGTTCTGGGCACAACATAAATTATACTCGATTTTTGCATCTATTGCTAAAAGTGAAGCGGTGCGTGTGTGTCATTGGTCTTTACCTCCATATGTGGATTTCAGAAGGTGAAACGGAGCCCTCCCAGATCTCAAAATATCCACCTTTGAGTGTGCGTGCGTTTTGTTGGCCGTGATCTTCCCATGGGGGTGGGTTTCAGGAGGTGGAATGAAGACCTACCAGGTCTCAAAGTGTGTGTTAATACATATATATATATATATATATATATATATATATATATATATATATATATATATATATATTGTTGCGGATATGAGGACTGTATTTTTTTGATTGTGTGCTTTATTATTATTAATTATTGTTTATTCTGCGCCCCCCTGCCTCCGGAGCTGTGTAAAGGTGAAAGGGCATCCCATAATTAGTCCACAAGCATACACGTCAGCCAATAATAGAATACCCCTGTTTGATAGTTATATCTTATTCTGTGTTTTAGGGTAAGGCTGTGTCTCCCATTAATTGAAGTACTCCATTGCACCAGTGAAAGAGAATAGATCCCCTTTCATTCCCATCCCCAAAATCTCCATTTCCTTTCACATCCCCTTTCGTCATTGCCAAGCCTCGATTGCCAATTACATCCCCTCCAAAACCACCATTGAACATGTGCTCGGGTCAGGGAAGAGGGGCGTGCCCGCCCGTCGTCATCAAGGGCGGAGCCAGAGGGTCGCGTGACCAACCACGGCCGAGGTGAGCACACCGATGGGCGTGTCCAAAAGGCCGGCGGCTTGATCGCCGGAGGCGCTATAAAGGCGCGGGCGCAAGTGGCGTGGAAGAGTCGGTGGTGAGAAGTCGGTGGTGAGAAGTCGGTGGTGGAGAGTCGGTGGTGGAGAGTCGGTGGTGAGAAGTCGGTGGTGAGGAGTCGGTGGTGAGGAGTCGGTGGTGAGGAGTCGGTGGTGAGAGTTGGTGGTGAGGAGTCGGTGGTGGGGAGTCGGTGGTGAGGAGTCGGTGGTGAGGAGTGAGTGGACCAAGAGAGAGAAAGAGTGGTTGGACCAAGGAAGAGAAAGAGTGGTTGGACCAAGAGAGAAAGAGTGGTTGGACCAAGAGAGAAAGAGTGGTTGGACAGGGAGACGTGCAAGAGTGTTGTTGAGTTGAGGGTTTGGACCAGACGAGTCAGACGAGTCCTGGCAAAGCAAGCGGCGGCCACAGCAGCAACAACACCCAACAGCCACTTGGGGCCTGGACGGCGGTTTTGAGCAGCGCCGCGAAGGAACGGCAGCTGCTAAACGCGCCGATCGTGCTGCAGGACCCCCTTGGACCTTCCCCTCCCTCCAGCCATCCACCTCCTGCCTTTCCACCCTTCTTGTGTACGTGAGTTTGTTTTGTTTGTTCTGTCCCTGGGTTAATTAAGTCTGTATAAGCTAGTATTTGCACTGTGTCACCTGCGTCTTATGTGTTGTAAATAAACGTGACTGCTTTCTTTTTGCTTGTGTGTATAATAAATCCAATTACTCTTCTGTCCGTCTTCTCGTTTGATTCCTTTTCCTCTTTGCATTTCGTCGTTTTAGTCTTTTTCAGATTGGGCAGCTGCGGTGCGATACGGCCAAAGTTCTGGGTGAATCGGGTGAGTCGGGGAACAACTGTTCGGTCGCGGAGCCTTCGCTCGGCAAACAACATCCTAAACCGCGATCAGTAACAATTGTAGTCAGGAGTTGGGATTCGAACCTGGGACTAAATTTATTTAGCCCAAATTTTGGACACCAATTGTACTATTGGCAGTAACAATTGGTGTCGGGAAGTGAGATTGGACCCGAAGCGCGCTTAACGCGCTCAAAATTACAAGCTGCTGGAAATTGCTTTTGTTTTACAAAACCCGAATTTTGAAATCGTGCCATGGCTGGTCAAGGCGACGGGATGCCGGTGGGAGAGATAGACGGGGTAGAATCGACCCAGGACCTCGGGGAAATGTATGTGGATGAAAGAGAGGAGGAGAACATTGGCAATGTGGTTGAGGGGGTATCAGGCGCACAAAATGGCGCTCTCGCGCATGAGGCTTCAGGCGCGCAAAGTGGCGTCCTCGCGCACTTGGGTGTAGCGGCACCAAATTTTGCCGCGCCCGTGACCGTAGCAGCGGCCGCAGCACCAATGAACTGGGGCCTATTCATGCAGCAGATGCAGGCCTTCATGGTCAAGGCGGATGAGGAGAGGGAAGAGAACAGGGGGATGAGAAACCAAATTTTAGGAATGGGGAACCGGATGGATGCTCAGGGTGAGCAATTGTGGGTAATGAGGGACGAAGTGAGGGGTACCGGTGAGGCATTAGACAATGGGATAAAAGAGGTAAAGAATGGGTTAACGGGGGTAGAAAACAGAATGGCCGCTCAAGAGAATCAAATGGAAGGGATGAAAAAGGGGTTAGAGGGGTTAGAAAACAGGATGGAAGGCAAATTGCGGGAGATAGGGGAGCAATCCGCCCGAGAAATTAAACAAATGGGAGAGCAGATAGAGGAGGTAAAAATCGGGGTAGAAACCAAATTGGATGCTCAGAGGGATGAATTGGGACAGATGAGGGTGGCATCTACAAAAGAGATGGAGGAGATGAAAGAGGGGATACGACGAGGTGTGAGTGAGGAGGTCTCGGGGCTACGCGAGGAGGTAAAGCGAGGGGAGAAGAGTATGGAGAAAGAGGTGAGAAATGGGACGGCAAAGTTACAAGGGGGAATAGAAGATCTGACGGAGGAGGTGGAACAGCTGACAGAGGGACAGACGGAGTTAGTGGAGCAGGTTCAAAGGAACACTGCAGTACTCGGAGGGTTAAAGGCGACACAAAAAGAAATTAAAAACGAATTAATAGCGACACAGAGGCAATGTCAGATGGTACGTGAGGGACTGACAATGAGGGTGGATGAGGTGACAGAAGTAATGGAGACAAAGGACCGGCAGGTGAGGATGCACATAGAGACGGTCACGGTAGCCTTAGAGGACGAACTTGAGGAGACGCACCGGGAAATAAAAGAGGTGAAGCAAAAATTAGAGGAAGTGGAAGAAGAGGTGAGTGAAATTAAGAAGAGACGGACAGAAACTAAGAGGGAGATAAAGGAGGAAGTAATGGAATATGTACAAGGTCGGTGCTCAACTCATGATGTGCTGCTCACTAACCAAATAAAGAGTTTGCAGGTGGCAAAGGAGGTGCGGAGACGAGGTGCCAAGGTGAGTGGCGAAATATTCGGCAATGTATATGATGTGAGGAAAGCTTCAGTCGGCTTGGGGGTTGATTTAGACCCGGGTGTTCGTGAGAGGCCGTTGGTGAAGTGTGTGACAGGTCAGGTGTGCGAAAAAAGAGGTGTGCGAGAATGTCCGACCATGGGGTGTGTGAGGAAAAAGTGCGCGCCGAGGAGTGAGTGTGCCGGCAAGAGTGAGTTGGTCGAAGCGCGTGTGCGAGGGGGTGCATGGAAGCGCGGTGTGGTAAGTGTTACGGAGGAAGTAACGAGCGAGTGTGCGCAAGAGGATACGCGAGAAAGGTGTGTAACGGACAGGTGCATGGGGAAAGAGTGCGCTGTCAAGAGTAAGGGGGAATGCACGCCTGTGGTGAGTGTTACAGAGGGTGTAACGGGAGAGTGTGCGCAAGAGTGTGCGCGAGAAAGGTGTGTAACGGACAGGTGCATGGGGAAAGAGTGCGCTGTCGAGAGTAAGGGTGAGTGCGTTGTCAAGAGTGGAGGTGAAAGTAGGGAGAGTGACACGGAGCGTGAGTTGGTTGTGACAGGTGAGCGAGGATGTACACCTGGAATGGAAGGATGCACACCTGGAATGGTAGAGCGTGCGTGGGAATGCACACTTGAGTTGGTCGTGAGGCACGTGGTTGGGTGTGCGAGTGAAAGCACACCTGTGATTGTCACAGAGGAGGTGACCGAGAAAGGGGCGCGAAGAGGTGTGTTGGTGAGGTGTGCGAGCGACGAATGTGTGCCAAGGTGCTCGGTGGTCAGGTGTGTGACCAAGTCTGTGAGCGGAATGAGTGTACCGAGGTGTGTAAGGAAAGGTACGAGGAGCATGGGAACAGCTGGAGGTATGAGCAAGAAAGGGGTAGCGTATGCGTGTAAGCATCCAGGTGAGGCATCGACGGTAACCGGGTTAGCGGTTAGAGCGACTTTTAGCCGAATCGGGCCCTCGGTGCATGCCGGGCTTCGCGTGCCGCGAGAATCAGCGGGGATCCGAGCCACGGCGGGTTCGAAAGGACCGCCGTACGCGATCCACGCTGGGCCTCGCTTGGAACGGCCGCGTCCGTGCTCCACTAGGCGGAGCGGGCAGCTCGATAGGAAGGGTCGTCATGGCGACCACTTTTTATTGAGACGTTCCGGCAGGTCGAGATCGGGCAATTGGATGGCTCCGCGCCGAGGTGGTGCGTGGGATCTCGGCACGGGTAAGCCCCCGCCCCTGCCCCGAATGCGGGACGTATCCAGCCGCTGGCACAAAAGAACCCGCGTTCATTGCTCGGCTGTACGAAGCCGAGCTTTAGAAGGGAATTGGCGCACCGAGAGGATCTAATAAGTAGACGGGTGATGAGGATAGTGTTTTGGCCCCGAAATTAGAAAAAGGCGAAATTTGATGATTGGTACGGTGATTGGCAGATGATTGGCAGAATTTTTGATTGGTTGGATTTAGGTGTGCAAAATTGATAGTAGGACCTCCCCGATGTGGTGGGATGGGCAGTCCACCATCCCCCCACAGAAGGGTGGGGCAAATGCGCTATAGATTAGGGGGTGTATGGCAGTGAAAACTAGCCCGGGTGGGTTAGGATATTGTGTGTAGGGATCTAGCGAAGATGACATTAGGTAACGTTAAGATTAGTTAGTGACAATGACACCTGTAGTGGGGACGCAGGTAGAGTAGAGTGGATGATAATGACGTGGGAGCGCAATAGTTTAAAGGGACGACTGGGAAGCGCAAGCTTCAGAGGGGAGTAGTTAGCTGAGATGATGCCGTGTGTTTGAGGATTGAACAGGTGAGATTGAACAGGTGCGATTGAACAGGTGTGATTGCACAGGTGTGCAACTGAACAGGTGGATGGAGCAGTGTATGAGGGAGTGAAGGTGATTGTGTATTGTGCTGACCAAATGGTCCAGGAAGAGGAGGAGGGTGCAGGTGGCACCAGGTGATTGCACAGGTGTGCAACAACAGGTGTATGTGGCTGTGTGGAATAAATGGTAGTGTGGAATATCTGGAGTATTGGAATGGATGGTTGTGGAGTGAGTATGGTGGAAGTTGTGGAGTGGAGTGGATGGTGCGAAGGTGTGAATGGGGGAAGAGTGGACCCCCATCACGGATACCCGGGGCGGGTAGTGTAAGTGTTAGGTAGAGGGTATAGGTAAATTGTGGTTGGATATTGGCATCTGTGGTGCGGGTGGAAGAATGGTATTTGGATGGGTGCATTAGTGTTGTGGAAATGGCTGGGCGTGTAGCCTGTTAGTGTGTGTAGTTGGTTTGGGCACTCCACCACTGTGAGGATGTCGGCCAGGTGAGGCCGCAGGTGGGCTCTGGGAGCCGGTAGTAGTTGTTGTGGATGGGGCCCGAGGATCCGGAGGACGGACCCGGGTAGCCCAGTGCCAGAGGGCACCGAGTGGGGTGACAGAGCCAGGAGGGGCTTTCCCCAGTTAGTTAGGTTAGGGTGAGGAGCTAGGTAAGCTCGGGTGGCAACTGCAGTGGTGGAGGTGTGCAGGTGGGTAGACCTGCTGGGAGAGCTACACGTCGCAGCCCAGAAATTGTGCGAGGGCACCGGGAGATGAATCGGGGGAGTGAGACCCCAAATTGAGAAGCACCACAGTTTGGTCAATGGGAATTGGTTTTTAGAACCCATAGTGTAAGTTGGCCAACGGATTGGCAGGGAGAGACCCCGGGTAGTGTAAAGTGTGTTAAGATCATTTAGAGGATAGTTAGGATGAAGGATCTCCTCGCACCATCTGCATCCACTCACCTGAGGTGACAGGAACTCCACACCATGCCATGTTTTGATTATTTTTTACTGTGCAAATGTTTGGATTGTGAGACGCATCATAACGTGGGTGTGACATTGTGCTTGATGTTCCATCGCTTCCTCCTTATGAGGATTGATGACGAATTGGGTGATGGCAAATTTTGGCTAGAGGGATTGTGGAGACGAATTTGGTGTAGAAGAAATATGGGGAGACGAGACATTAGCGACGAATTTGTAAATGTGTAGATTTTGTAAATATGGGGTAAGGGCAAGGGTAGTGTAGGTGACAGGGGGGGGTGACGTACGGTAGGGACGAGCTTTCTCATTTCGCTCTCCGTACGCATTTCGCCTTGCATTGCCTTATTGATGTGTACCCTTGTGACCTTACCCCTCGCTCAATTGTCTCTTTTGTCTCCCACATGACCTGTGCGCCATTGGGTGCCGAGGGGAGCGTGCGTGGGTCGGCCATTGTGCGCCCGAAATTCCCAGAACCAGCTGTCTGCATCGATGCACCACATTATGGACCACATGTCTGTGGCCGAGCACCACCTATGGACCCCATGGGTTGGGGCATGGCCCCTCTGCTGGAACCGGCCATGAGGGCCCGAAATCTTGCTGGCGGACCTTGGCCACAGGGCACCGATGCCCCACAGGTGAACCACACGTAGTCGGCCCTGTGGGCCATAAATAAAGAAAATAAAATGGACACGTTGGGCACACTTTATTGCAAATAGGCCGCCAGTAAGAAAATGAAAGAATGACAACAACTGGAAGACAATAATAATAACCAGCAGAGGGAGCCGAAGAGCAAGAGACCACCTGCAGGGTGAGGGGTTGTTGATTTTATTTTGATTGAACATTGATGAACAATGGTGACTGCACCGATTGGTGATTGGGTGTGTATTGCTGCGTTTTTGGGTGCTTTAATGGTGCATTGATGCAGAGCAGACTGTCTCCCCCCCCAGAAAGAACAATCACAGGTCCTGGGTTAGTCTTGTAAATAAAAATAGCGTCATTGTAAATAATGCTCCCCACCGTCAGTGTATAGTTTGAAGACAATTCCGCAATTCGGTTAACTGTGGGCGTAAGTCTGTTAGGCAGGGTGCAATGGAGCAGCGGGACACATTTATTTATGTTTTAAAACTGTCGCACTCAGGGTCAGGTTAAAAGTAGAGGGAACTACACCTACGTGTCACACTAAATAAAAGTTGTAGGCCCGGGACGTGCCTAAGAGGAGGAGGGTGCAGTGTTGCGGATATGAGGACTGTATTTTTTTGATTGTGTGCTTTATTATTATTATTATTGTTTATTCTGCGCCCCCCTGCCTCCGGAGCTGTGTAAAGGTGAAAGGGCATCCCATAATTAGTCCACAAGCATACACGTCAGCCAATAATAGAATACCCCTGTTTGATAGTTATATCTTATTCTGTGTTTTAGGGTAAGGCTGTGTCTCCCATTAATTGAAGTACTCCATTGCACCAGTGAAAGAGAATAGATCCCCTTTCATTCCCATCCCCAAAATCTCCATTTCCTTTCACATCCCCTTTCGTCATTGCCAAGCCTCGATTGCCAATTACATCCCCTCCAAAACCACCATTGAACATGTGCTCGGGTCAGGGAAGAGGGGCGTGCCCGCCCGTCGTCATCAAGGGCGGAGCCAGAGGGTCGCGTGACCAACCAGGGCCGAGGTGAGCACACCGATGGGCGTGTCCAAAAGGCCGGCGGCTTGATCGCCGGAGGCGCTATAAAGGCGCGGGCGCAAGTGGCGTGGAAGAGTCGGTGGTGAGAAGTCGGTGGTGGAGAGTCGGTGGTGGAGAGTCGGTGGTGAGAAGTCGGTGGTGAGGAGTCGGTGGTGAGGAGTCGGTGGTGAGAGTCGGTGGTGAGAGTCGGTGGTGAGGAGTCGGTGGTGGGGAGTCGGTGGTGAGGAGTCGGTGGTGAGGAGTCGGTGGTGAGGAGTGAGTGGACCAAGAGAGAGAAAGAGTGGTTGGACCAAGGAAGAGAAAGAGTGGTTGGACCAAGAGAGAAAGAGTGGTTGGACCAAGAGAGAAAGAGTGGTTGGACAGGGAGACGTGCAAGAGTGTTGTTGAGTTGAGGGTTTGGACCAGACGAGTCAGACGAGTCCTGGCAAAGCAAGCGGCGGCCACAGCAGCAACAACACCCAACAGCCGCTTGGGGCCTGGACGGCGGTTTTGAGCAGGGCCGCGAAGGAACGGCGGCTGCTAAACGCGCCGATCGTGCTGCAGGGCCCCCTTGGACCTTCCCCTCCCTCCAGCCATCCACCTCCTGCCTTTCCACCCTTCTTGTGTACGTGAGTTTGTTTTGTTTGTTCTGTCCCTGGGTTAATTAAGTCTGTATAAGCTAGTATTTGCACTGTGTCACCTGCGTCTTATGTGTTGTAAATAAACGTGACTGCTTTCTTTTTGCTTGTGTGTATAATAAATCCAATTACTCTTCTGTCCGTCTTCTCGTTTGATTCCTTTTCGTCTTTGCATTTCGTCGTTTTAGTCTTTTCCAGATTGGGCAGCTGCGGTGCGATACGGCCAAAGTTCTGGGTGAATCGGGGAACAACTGTTCGGTCGCGGAGCCTTCGCTCGGCAAACAACATCCTAAACCGCGATCAGTAACAATATATATATATATATATATATATATATATATATATATATATATATATATATATTGTTGCGGATATGAGGACTGTGTATTTTTTTGATTGTGTGCTTTATTATTATTATTATTGTTTATTCTGCGCCCCCCTGCCTCCGGAGCTGTGTAAAGGTGAAAGGGCATCCCATAATTAGTCCACAAGCATACACGTCAGCCAAATAATAGAATACCCCTGTTTGATAGTTATCTGTTATTCTGTGTTTTAGGGTAAGGCTGTGTCTCCCATTAATTGAAGTACTCCATTGCACCAGTGAAAGAGAATAGATCCCCTTTCATTCCCATCCCCAAAATCTCCATTTCCTTTTACATCCCCTTTCGTCATTGCCGAGCCTCGATTGCCAATTACCTCCCCTCCAAAACCACCATTGAACAAGCGCTCGGGTCGGAGAAGAAAGGCGTGCCCGCCCGTCGTCATCAAGGGCGGAGCCAGAGGGTCGCATGACCAACCAGGGCCGAGGTGAGCACACCGATGGGCGTGTCCTGAAGGCCGGCGGCTTGATCGCCGGAGGCGCTATAAAGGCGCGCGCGCAAGTGGCGTGTAGGGTCAGTCAGAGTCAGTCAGTGGAGTCGGTGGTCAGTTGGTTGCGTTGAGGAGTCGGTGGTGGTGGTCAGTTGGTTGCGTTGGTTGCGGTGAGGAGTCGGTGGTGAGGAGTAAGTGGACCAAGAAAGAGTTGAGGGTTGGACCAGACGGACCAGACGAGTCCTGGCAAAGCACGCGACGTCCACAGCAGCCACAACAGCAGCTTGGGGCCTGAACGGCGGTTTTGAGCAGGGCCGCAAAGGAACGGCGGCTGCTAAACGCGCCGATCGTGCTGCAGGACCCCCTTGGACCTTCCTCTCCCTCCAGCCATCCACCTCCTGCCTTTCCACCCTTCTTGTGTACGTGAGTTTGTTTTGTTTGTTCTGTCCCTGGGTTAATTAAGTCTGTATAAGCTAGTATTTGCACTGTGTCACCTGCGTCTTATGTGTTGTAAATAAACTTGATTGCTCCTTTTTGCTTGTGTGTGTACAATAAATCCAATTACTCTTCTGTCCGTCTTCTCGTTTTATTCCTTTTCCTCTTTGCATTTCGTCGTTTTAGTCTTTTCCCAGATTGGGCAGCTGCGGTGCGATACGGCCAACGTTCTGGGTGAATCGGGTGAGTCGGGGATCCTGTAACGGTCGCGGTTGGACCATCCGCTCGGCCCATCATAACATATAAACCGCGATCAGTAACAAGATATATACACATATATATATATATATATACACATATATACATACATATATATGTATGTATATATACTAGTAAAAGTACCCGGCGTTGCCGGGTAACAAATGAATTGTTAACTCACGGGAATATAATATACGCAATCTGGGTCCATCATCGAGAGGGAATTTTAAAAATAGATCGCAGGTACAGTGGACTCTGATGCAGTGGAGTGACACCCTATCCCATGGAAGTTCCAATCACAAACTGCTTACGAAGTACCAGGTTATGCTTCTGCAATTTAATAAACCATTAGTGTAAGACTGACATTATTTTGCTCCTTTAGCACACATAGTAACATACACACATAGTAACACACACACACACAAAGTAACACACCCATCATAACACACACACACACACATAGTAACACACACACAAACACACACTGTCTCAGTCAGAGCTGTCTCTCTTGACATATCTCGTGCCTTCGATACGGTCTGGCACCCCACCCTGCTCACCAAACTCTCCTCCTATGGTATCCATGGAAATCTCCACGCATGGCTTGCGGACTTCCTCTCTGGTCGTAGGCAACGTGTGGCCCTGAATGGATTTCTCTCATCTCCCCTTCCTGTTCTGGCTGGAGTTCCCCAAGGTAGTGTTCTGGGCCCTGTGCTTTTTCTGGTCTTCATCAATGATCTCTCCGACTCTCTTGAAAATCCTCTCTATCTCTTTGCTGACGACTCCACTCTCTGCCGCTCCACACCTCATCCCTCAGATCGGCAGTCTGCAGCCTCCTCACTCTCGCAGACCTGGACAAAATCATAGACTGGATAAGTTCAACACCCCCCCCCCCCCCACCCCAAAATCACAGACTGGATAAATAAAGATATGCTCAGGAAACACAAATATCCATGATCCATAATATGTTTTATTGAACAAGTATTTAAATCGTTGTCATTGATGGGAAACGAGTTGCAATGTTAAACAATCCTGAAGTCGCAGAGATTCAGTACAACCGGCGCTGATTTGGCAGCTAACGAGTCGCGTCATTGAATGAAAAGTTCAACCACATCGTCCAAAAAACCCATGAATATGATCACATGACAAGGAGCTGTTTCCTGGAAGAGTAAGGCTGCATGGCATTGTCCAACGCCTCCCGGTAGTCCTTCAAGGGGTACTCCGAGAGCGCCGGAGAAACCAGACGTCCCGTCCGGCACAGGGCAGCAAGTTCCTCGAGCATGGCGTCAAAGCGGCTTGGGTCTGAGAGGGGGTTTGGGGTTGGTGGGTGTGGAGAGGGAGTGTGGGTAATCATCATCATTTCGTATGCAGCTTGTGGCTGCTGGTTGCATCATTGCTGGGAGCACAGCAGTGCCACTGATGCAGTGCCCCTGTTACCGGTAACCCGGTACTCATTTTACCAACCTCGGAAGGATGACAAGGCTGTTATTGATTGGCACGACAGGGACTCAAACTCAAGACGCTAAGATCATAGGTCGGCCATTTTAACCATTAAGCCAACACCAGGCTTGGGGGGGGGGGGGAGGTTTTGAGGGGAGGGGAATAATGCGTGGGGGGGGGGGGGGTATGGGAATAATGCATTTAGGGGGGAGGGGAATAATGCATGTGGGGGTAGGGGGGAGGGGAATAATGCATGTGGGGGTAGGGGGGAGGGGACTAATGCATGGGGGGGGAGGTAGAGGAGAGGGGAATAATGCATGGTGGGGGAGGGGAATAATGCATGGGGGGGGAGGGGAATAATGCATGGGGGGGGGGAGGTAGAGGGGTGGGGAATAAGGCATGGGGGAGGTAGGGGGAGGGGAATAATGCATGGGGGGGGTAGAGGGGAGGGGAATAATGTATGGGGGGAGGGGGAGGGGAATAATGCATGGGGGGGTAGAGGGGAGGGGAATAATGCATGAGGGGGGTAGGGAGAGGGGATTAATGCATGAGGGGGGTAGGGGGAGGGGAATAATGCATGGGAGGGTAGGGGGAGGGGAATAATGCATGAGGGGTGTAGGGGGAGGGGAATAATGCATGAGGGGGGTAGGGGGAGCGGAATAATGCATGAAGGGGGTAGCGGGAGGGGAATAATGCATGAGGGGGGTAGGGGGAGGGGAATAATGCATGGGGGTAGAGGGGAGGGGAATAATGCATGAGGGGGGTAGGGGGAGGGGAATAATGCATGGGGGGGTAGAGGGGAGGGAATAATGCATGGGGGGGTAGAGGGGAGGGAATAATACATGGGGGGGGTAGAGGGGAGGGGAATAATGCATGGGGGTAGAGGGGAAGGGAATAATGCATGGGGGGGGGGTAGAGGGGAGGGGAATAATGCATGGGGGTAGAGGGGAAGGGAATAATGCATGGGGGGGGTAGAGGGGAGGGGAATAATGCATGGGGGTAGAGGGGAAGGGAATAATGCATGGGGGGGGGTAGAGGGGAGGGGAATAATGCATGGGGGTAGAGGGGAAGGGAATAATGCATGGGGGGGGTAGAGGGGAGGGGAATAATGCATGGGGGTAGAGGGGAGGGGAATAATGCATGAGAAGAGGTTCTATTAAACATACAAGGTATAAATGATAAATCCACCTCCTTTGCGCACATCGGTGATATTTAACCTTGTTGGCACTGTTGCCCTCTTATCGCACCTGTTTACGTGTGACGTGATATCCGTAAACCTGCAGGAATGGGAGGACGTGAGAATGTAGATCTCAACCACGGTGCCGAATACTGTGAAATGGCGAACTTCATCATGGTACTGAATACCTGTCAAATTGCCATTAATGACCTCCAGTTGGGTTATGTGAAGTGCGGTGATGCCCCCTAGACCATCACGCTTCCACCGACGAACGATGCACAACACACGCGTCAGCCTAACGTTCCCCTTCCTGTCAATAAACGTGCCAACAGCCATCGCTACTGTCAAGATGGAACCTCAACTCATCTGTAAAGAGGCCAATGTTGTTTCCTGAACCTCAGACGTTGTCTACACCAAGCTGGGCACGCATGTCGATCACGTGGCAACAACGTCGGACGTACTGCTGGTCGTCGTAATCGGATGTTATGCTCACGTAACTGATCCCTGATAGATCTGGCACCGATTTGAGCGAGCTGTCAAACTTCCTGTGTGGAACGGATTCCTAAGGTGCACCAACCGGATCTGGTTATAACTGCCAACGTGATGTCACACGTGGTCACCAAGAGCGTGAACGGTCTATGGTGTTGCCAGTTTGTTGACGATGTCTCCGGAGTGACTGCATGGTGTTCCGATGAACACCAAAACGCCGAGACACAAAATTCCTATCTCATGCGTGCCAATAAAACTAACATTTTTTGTGTCCATGTGTTTTTATACCATGTGATTTGTAAGAGACTGGAGGGACAAACACGAGTTGTTATGTTTTTGAAATCATTACACAAACTGGGATGCAAGGATGGCTGAGAAGTCCGCACACTCCCCTCTGAGCAGTCTATCCTGGGTAAGAATCCCGATCCAGGTGTAAACCGCCATCCTGGTGTTTCACAATCAGGACGAGGCATCGATGTGTGTGCGCCGTCCCTCGGTTGGACGTTAAACTGTGCGTCCTGTCTGCCAGCATTGGTTGGTGCATGTTGAAGACCTCACGGTGTCCTTCGCTATACGAGAGCGAGTTATCACTGGCACCCTGAATGAATTATAAATTCCAGCTTGAACTGCAGATACCATGTGGCCTGGTCTTCCTGAAAGTTCCTTGACACCACATTACACTGGATGTTATCTTAGAGTGTGGTTGCTGTCTGGGAAGCACCTTTTGCACACACACAAAAAAAAAAAAAAATTATTCACCAGGTACTCATAGTTCACATGGTTCATGTGAAAGGCCTTCTTCAGATACGCAGGGCAACTGATGCACATAAATCACCACAAACAGCCACTTCCATACGGTTCGTGGTTATAGTGGTTATCGTGGTTCATCTAGGTTTGCCAGAATGAAAACAAATTATCCAAGGTTCCATTTCAGGATGGGTGCTGACTCACCATGAGCATTGTCCTTTTTCCACTGTGTCACCCAAAACCCTCGGATATTGAGGTTGCGGAAGATAAGAGCACTCTGTACCTCATCGGGGGTCAGGAAAAGAGAAAAATACCATTAGACATGAGTCATTGCTCCTTACAAGGCCATAACATGCAATCCATTGTGTGTTGTTTGAAGGTTGTGCATTAACATGACACATGCGTGATCATTAAATGAATGGGATGGCAACATAGAGAGTAACCTAGTTTTAGGACCGGCAGAGAAGATAACTGAGAAGGAAGTTGAGGAAGCGATAAAAGCAATGAAGAGTGGAAAAGCGGGAGGGCCGACGGGAGTTGTGGGAGATGTGTTGAAGGCAGCAGGAAGTTGGGGTGTGAAGAGAATGACAGAGATCTGTAATCTGGCGGTGAAAGAAGGTCGCATTCCAGTGGATTGGGAACTGAGTACCATCGTCCCTCTATACAAGGGGAAAGGTGACCCTCTGGAGTGTGGCTCGTACCGAGCGATAAAGTTATTGGAGCATGGAATGAAGGTATTGGAAAGGGTGTTGGAGAGGAGGATAAGGAAGAAAGTGAAGATCGACGAAATGCAGTTTGGATTTATGCCAGGAAGAGGAACGACAGACGTGCTCTTTATTGTGAGGCAGTTGCACGAGAAGTACATGGAGAAGAGGAAGAAGTTGTTTCTTGGGTTTGTTGATCTGGAGAAAGCATTCGATAGGGTTCCACGCAAAGTATTGACATGGGCATTGAGGAAGTTAGGACTGGAGGAATGGTTGATCAGAGTAGTGATGGCAATGTACAAAAGAGCGCGCACAGCTGTAAGGACGAAGGACGGGAACAGTGGTGAGTTTGAGGTGAAGGTGGGAGTGCATCAGGGGTCGGTACTAAGTCCACTACTATTTGTAGCTGTGATGGAGGTGCTGGCTCGGAACGTAAAGGAGGGTTTACCGTGGGAGTTGTTGTATGCAGATGATCTGGTGTTGATTGCGGAAATTATGGATGGACTGAAGGAAAAGATGAACAAGTGGAAGGAATGTATGGAGACAAAAGGTCTGAAGGTGAATATAGGAAAGACGAAGGTGATGGTAAGTGGTAAAGCATGTGGTGAGGTCGAAAGAACTGGGAAGTGACCGTGTGCTGTGCGCAGGAAGGGTGTCGGAGTGAACTCCATTCAATGTACAATGTGTGCTGAGTGGGTTCATCAAAAATGTAGTGGTCCGAGAGGGTCATTAACCAGTGTGGCAGCTACATTCAAATGTAAGGTGTGCACAGAGGGAGCTGCAGATGGAGGAAATGTTGAGTTGGATCTTGGAGACGGCGTGAAGCTGGAAGGTGTGAAAACATTTTGCTACCTCGGAGACATGCTGAATGGAGAAGGTGGATCAGACTCGGCAACGGTTGCTCGAGTGAGATGTGCATGGAAGAAGTTTCGGGAACTGAGTGGCGTGCTGATGAGAAGGGGAGTGTCGTTGAAGCTGAAGGGAAAGGTGTATGCTGCATGTGTGAGAAGTGTTATGATTTATGGGAGCGAGACATGGGTCATGAATGTAGAGCAGCAACGAAGGCTGGAAAGGGTGGAAATGCGAATGGTTCGGTGGATGTGTGGAGTATCGTTGAGAGAGAGGAAGACAAATGATGAATTGCGAGAGATGATGGGAATAGAGCCTGTGATGGATGCTGTGAAGAGGAACAGGTTGAGATGGTTTGGTCATGTGTTGAGGAAGGATGAAAGTGACTGGTTGAGAAGAGTGATGGAAATGAATGTAGAAGGAAGTAGAGCACGGGGAAGACCGAGAAAGACTTGGCTAAAGATGGTGGAAGAAGAAATGCGGGCAAGGGGGTTAACAAGGAGAGATGCAGAAAATAGGGCAAAATGGAGAAGATTGTCATGGGGACCACAAGGCTAACCCCCGCTCTAGCAGGGAAAATGGCCTTAAAATGCATGTTGTTGTTGTTGTTGTTGTTGTTGTTGTATAAAACACGTGTGTTTGTACATTTGTACAATGTCTGTTCAGATGTCTGCCCCCATCATAAAGACGATTTGTGTGCGGTTTTAAACATCAATCTTTTAACACGACTGTGTTCACTGTGGTCTATTTTTTGAGGATTAAAAAAAAAAAAAAAAACTTGAAAAACATTTTGCATAAAAGAATAATTAGTCTAGTAGGAAGACTAGGTCCCCCTGCACCCCCCGGAGATATACTTCTAATCAGTGTTTCTAGATTGGAAAAAATGTGTAGAAAATGACTAGCTATGGCCCCAAGCTGAAAAAATGTCCCACATACCATTTTTATGCAAATTACTGCTGCAAATTTTATGCAAAATTATGCAAATTTTATGCAAATTTTTGATGAGGAGTAGAGTTGAGGGGTCTTTGAGGGCTTCATCGAGGTGCTCTCGGTTGCAAGACTGGGTCATTCTGAGAAGCACAGCAGGGTCAGAGATCATGATGTTCTCCTCCTCAGTGAATCTCTCCATCAACAGCCTCTCCATTGCCTCACACACTGTTTTGAGGCAAAAGAGGGACTTTGCGTAGGCCTTTCCACTGAGAACACCTTTGAGAGATCCACTTGTTACTAGTTGTGCCTCAAAGAGAATCTCTGCATATCCAGAACCACGCATCTTGTGTCCAGTGAGCATCCCGATGTAGTTCATGGATGTGTGGAAGGGTCCAATCGTTACTACATGACTAGCAAATTCATTTGGCCAGCGCCAGATGATGGGAAGGGCTTTCATGCAGACACCCAGATCAAATGTATTCAGGACCCATCTCTGACCCACCTCAGCAGTTGCTGCCTCGGAACGCTTCAGTAGCTCACGAACAACTGCGTTGTCTGTGATCGGTCTGTGCCTGGTGCCTGCATGGCATGGCAATGGCCTGCAGCCTGTGCCTGGGCTAGGGGGTTTCACCTCTGCAACTGGTTCTCCCCCACCCAGCAAATCAACAGTCGACTACTGCACGCCTATCCACCAACCGATCACAGACAACGCAGTTGTTCGTGAGCTACTGAAGCGTTCCGAGGCAGCAACTGCTGAGGTGGGTCAGAGATGGGTCCTGAATACATTTGATCTGGGTGTCTGCATGAAAGCCCTTCCCATCATCTGGCGCTGGCCAAATGAATTTGCTAGTCATGTAGTAACGATTGGACCCTTCCACACATCCATGAACTACATCGGGATGCTCACTGGACACAAGATGCGTGGTTCTGGATATGCAGAGATTCTCTTTGAGGCACAACTAGTAACAAGTGGATCTCTCAAAGGTGTTCTCAGTGGAAAGGCCTACGCAAAGTCCCTCTTTTGCCTCAAAACAGTGTGTGAGGCAATGGAGAGGCTGTTGATGGAGAGATTCACTGAGGAGGAGAACATCATGATCTCTGACCCTGCTGTGCTTCTCAGAATGACCCAGTCTTGCAACCGAGAGCACCTCGATGAAGCCCTCAAAGACCCCTCAACTCTACTCCTCATCAAAAATTTGCATAAAATTTGCATAATTTTGCATAAAATTTGCAGCAGTAATTTGCATAAAAATGGTATGTGGGACATTTTTTCAGCTTGGGGCCATAGCTAGTCATTTTCTACACATTTTTTCCAATCTAGAAACACTGATTAGAAGTATATCTCCGGGGGGTGCAGGGGGACCTAGTCTTCCTACTAGACTAAATGACGTCTCTTGAAATTGGAAATGGAGACGGTGGCTTGCAAACCGAGCCTCAAGGGCGGTGTACAGAAGCATTTAAAAAAACATAATAAATACAAGGTGCAGGAAGGTGAAATTCGCTGCACATGATGTACAATGCATGCAGAGTAAAACGAGTGTTCATTTACGTCCGTAGGATGTCTAATGAATAAAGAAGACGTAAGCACACTTGATGCAAGGCTTCGGCTTCGGACTTTGGTGTGCTCACGAGGCTGTACCATTGAATAGACAGTTCCAAACCGCCATTTCTGCAGCTTTTATACAAGTAAAATAAATAGCTCCGAGTGGGCTGACGGTCATCTCTTGAGGTTGTAGTTATGACTGATTTGGAAGGACCCCCCCCCCCCCCCACCCCCCGCAAGCCCCCAGATAATCAGGAAGGTCCCCTGGTCTGAAATCGAAAAATCCAAGACCGAGCGATCCTGCGAATTATCGAGAAGAGGGGTTGAATCAGGTTTCAGAGCAATCAGTTGGTAAATAAGGGACGAGTAGGGATCGAAAGTTTCAGGGGGTAACCTTCCCAACCCCTCAACAACGAGTCGGATCAGATAATGATAACAATTACTATATGCAGGGGTGCCGTAAGGGGGGAAAAGTTAGGATGATTCCAAGGGCCCTGCACTGACAGGGGCCCTAAAAATTATGAGAACATTAGGTAAAAATGTGCGCATGTGCTTCATAGGGGCCCATTGTGATATCTTTTCATGGGGCCCAAAATCCCTGGCGGCGCCCCTGACTATATGCGTTCCAGAAAACCCCACTCATGAGTACAATATAGATTGAGGTACGTTCCATGTAGTACGCACGGTAGGAACGGTGACGGGTTTCCGTGACATGCCACCGTACGTCACCATCGTTCCTCCATTCCTGCAGAGATGATCATGCTATTAGATAAACAACAACACCATCTCCACCACCATCCCACAAAACCTTCCCTCCCTCAACGCTGAGAATGCACTCGTATTTGAACCCAGGCTCAACATGCTGGGATACCAGGTTCATATCCCATATTGATTATTTTGTGCATCGTATACTATCCACGCCATTCATGCTAAATTACATTAAAATCCTGGAGATTATTCCTTCTTCATCTTGGTGTTTTGTTCCCTAGTTTAGGGGTTAGGGTGGAAATTCATGCCAAAATCCCGGAGATTATTCCTTCTTCCTTTTGGTGTTTTGTTCCCTAGTTTAGGGGTTAGGGTGGAAATTCATGCCAAAATCCCGGAGATTATTCCTTCTTCCTTTTGGTGTTTTGTTCCCTAGTTTAGGGGTTAGGGTGGAAATTCATGCCAAAATCCCGGAGATTCTTCCTTCATTTTGGTGTTTTGTTCCCAAGTTTAGAGGTTAGGGTGGAAATTCATGCCAAAATTCAGGAGGTTTTTCCTTCATTTTGACCCCTGCTCTGCGGGGAAAAATGGCCTCTAAAGGTGGTTCTTCCTTCATATTGATGTTTTGTTGCCTAGTTTATGGGTTTGGGTGGAGATTCTTCTTTCATTTTGGCGTTTTGTTCCCTAGTTTCGGGGCTAGGGTGGAAGATTCACTCCAAAGCACCAGAAATTATTCCAAACACAAAGTACATGGTTTCTTTAGTCCTGATAACTTGTGAAGTGGCAATGTGATCGCATGAAAATAAATAAAATAACAGCGACACTGGAAAGCTTCGGTGATGCACTAGAATAATTTGGCAAATTCACTGTTAATTCTCCATGAGGAATCGTTTATACAGGAGAGGTGGTTTATGTAGTGAACTTGGGTGGCAGGTGGTTGCTACCGACACAAGCGCTCTAGCGAACACTGCATCACTTTACTGCACTCAAACTTCCCAATAGAGGAGTGGCTTGAAAGAACGAAAACATTTTTTTAAATCCATTTGGAAAAAATAAAAATCAAATCAAATATTTTCTTTCCATGATGGTAGCCGATTGGACGACAACCTCCCAACCACACCCGGGCTACACACTAGTCCAACCCCTCATCTCCAAAATTTACAGTACAGAATAAGTGCATAGAGCTTTACACGGAAGGACATGAAAGCCCAAAGCTTGCCCCATTGGCTATTATTTGAGACATTTGAACCCTTTTTCCCCAGTTTGAGGAAGACCTCACATCCAAAACCTAACTTCACCTTCTTTCCGATGGCAGTTTGGTTGAGAAAATGAGCACGATTTGCAAATCCTGTTAAAGCTAATGCTTAACACAGAAATAAGACGAGCAATATTTAGTCGCAATTTGCCATACACTGAATAAGCCAACAACAACAAACAAAACACCGTTTAGAGGCCATTTCACCCCGCAAAGCAGGGGTTGGCCTTTTCGGGGACCGTGGTTGTTGTTTTTTGGTCCCCTTTTTGAAGCAATGTTTTACGGCCGGATGCCCTTCCTGCCGCCAACCCTGTTTGTCGCCTTTTTACGATAAACAGGGAATTACCAGTGAACTGGTACTCAATTTGCCGACCTCGGAAGGATGACAGGCTGAGTCAACCCCCCTGGCGTTAATTCAGCGATCGACCGGGATTCGAACCCAGGATCCTTGGATCCTAAGCAGGTACCCTAGCCGCTAGCCCAATACCAGGAATAAGCCAACAAAGTGAAGTGAATAAAGTTTGAATCTCAACTCCTCCAAGTTCAGCAAGGATTTTTGGAATAACGAAGGTTGATGATGCAATCAAATCGATTAAGAGGATCCTTAAACACGTAGAACCATTGAAATGGAATGTCAAACTGCACATTACAGATGAAATAGGATTTGGAAAGAAAGCCCGGAAGGTGGCAGCTCAGGGGGAATGTTGACTTTGTCTTATATACTAACCGTGCACATGGCCAAGTCCCAGAACTGTCCACTTACACAAGATGTCGTAACATGTCGACCGTCGCCTTTCCTCCGACACAATTCAATGCCAGCCGCGGCTCAGCATCCTGAAAATCAAAAATCATCACTTGAGCTTTCCACAGCGCGTCGCTCACATGTTGCATCCAGCAAGGGGGGTAATTGTCTGATAGCGAGCACAAGCACGCCAAACACGCCTGTACACCTAGTACGTACATCAGGGACTGAAAACATACCCAATTAATCCTTCGATACATTATTATCACCGTGCCACACTATTGGAAGTCAAAAATAAACTTAAAGACAAAGTAAGTGGAAATCAACCAACTTGCAAATTCCCGGCCTGTTTATACCAATCATATTAATATGTTCAAGCAGTTTGTGTGTCATCATGTCAAAGACATGTTAACATCTTCAAATGTGTAAGTAAGCTTTTATAGAAACGGTACTGAGATTACAAATTACAGTAAGAAGGCAACAAAACAGGGCAGACAGGGGGGAAGGGGTGGCGTACTGGTGGCAGTGTACCAGAACAGGGAGGCCTAAAACTACAGGGTACAATATACACACTTGAATGGTGGGAGGTGCAGCAATCGCAACGGAACGGCGAGGGAGGGCAACGGAACGGCGAGGGAGGGCAACGGAACGGCGAGGGAGGGCAACGGAACGGCGAGGGAAGGCAACGGAACGGCGAGGGAAGGCAACGGAACGGCGAGGGAAGGCAACGGAACGGCGAGGGAGGGCAACGGAATGGCGAGGGAGGGCAACGGAACGGCGAGGTAAGGCAACGGAACGGTGAGGGAGGGCAACGGAACGGCGAGGGAGGGCAACGGAACGGCGAGGGAGGGCAACGGAACAGCGAGGGAGGGCAACGGAACGGCGAGGGAGGGCAACGGAACGGCGAGGGAGGGCAACGGAACGGCGAGGGAAGGCAACGGAACGGCGAGGGAGGGCAACGGAACGGCTAGGGAAGGCAACGGAATGGCGAGGGAGGGCAACGGAACGGCGAGGGAGGGCAACGGAACGGCGAGGGAGGGCAACGGAACGGCGAGGGAAGGCAACGGAACGGCGAGGGAGGGCAACGGAACCGTGAGGGAGGGCAACGGAACGGCGAGGGAGGGCAACGGAACGGCGAGGGAAGGCAACGGAACGGTGAGGGAGGGCAACGGAACGGTGAGGGAAGGCAACGGAACGGTGAGGGAGGGCAACGGAACGGCGAGGGAGGGCAACGGAACGGTGAGGGAGGGCAACGGAACGGTGAGGGAGGGCAACGGAACGGCAACGGAACGGCGAGGGAGGGGAACGGAACGGCGAGGGAGGGGAACGGAACGGCGAGGGAGGGCAATGGAACGGCGAGGTAGGGCAACGGAATGGTGAGGGAGGGCAACGGAACGGCGAGGGAGGGCAACGGAACGGCGAGGGAGGGCAACGGAACGGCGAGGGAAGGCAACAGAACGGCGAGGGAGGGCAACGGAACGGTGAGGGAGGGCAACGGAACGGCGAGGGAGGGCAACGGAACGGCGAGGGAAGGCAACGGAACGGTGAGGGAGGGCAACGGAACGGCGAGGGAGGGCAACGGAACGGCAACGGAACGGCGAGGGAGGGGAACGGAACGGCGAGGGAGGGGAACGGAACGGCGAGGGAGGGGAACGGAACGGCGAGGGAGGGGAACGGAACGGCAAAGGGAGGGCAATGGAAAGGTGAGAAGACAGTGGATATGTGGGGTGTGCTTACACCTGCAGCAGGGTAGTGGGCACTCAGCAGAAGAATGGGCAAGGAGCATAATGAGAGAATAAGAGAGCGGGCGGAGAGACTGGGGTGAACAAGCTGGAAGAAAACTTAAACACAGCAAAAAGGAACACAGCAATGAAAGAACCATGGAACAAATGGAAAGGTGGGTAGAGAGAGAGGGGAGAAAAATAACATGGAAAGGAATGAGTGGGTTTGGGGAGGGTTAATGAGGGTCAAAAAGATTACAAGTATGGATGGGAAAGCCCTGAAGTGAACAGATATTTTGCAGCTTTGGAGGGAAGAATGAGATGGGACAAGCTAAGGAGGTTGGTTCCACTGGTGGGAGAAAAGAAGACTGAATGAGTGGAGATGAGCACAGAGCCAATTTTTGGGAGTTTCACCAGAAGTGGGTTACTGGCAGAACACATGCACCCTGGAGAAATCAGATGGGATGCATGTCGTGTGAGGAGGTGGAAGGGAGAGTGGGAAAGGGCATTGGGCACATGACCAGAATGGAAGTGGTCAAAGACAGAGAGGCAGTCTGGAGGTAGCCTGTAATGTGGGAGCAACAGGCCCAGAGATTCAGCTTCACCATACGTTCCAACTTTATGAGGGGCTTGGATTTCATGCAATAAAGACACCAAATATGTGAGACAGGTGTCGTCGTCATAATAATCATCATGAGTCACTCTGGACACTCTCAATTGAAGCCCACAGCCACAAAGAAACCAGCCGCTCCGACTGGATTCCCCTGGAGAAAGGGTAAATAAAAGCATAAAAAGTACTTTTCCGGAAGAGGAGGAGTTTGATGGGGCGGGGGGTGGGGGAGAGTGGCCATTGGCAGACAACCGATGGGGCCATAGTACAAAAACTGAGGACATTGGAGGTTTGCAGTGGAGGAGTCTTCATCGGGCGTTCCCCGTCCACTGGTGGTCCCATGTTGAACAGGTGTGTCCTCGGCCAGGACCTGAGACAGGGGTGTCAGCCCAAATGGGAGAGCAATGCTCCATAAAGCAGCTGATGAAGGCCTTGTAGGTTCTTACAAGTTCAGATTTTCCAAAGAAGGAGTTGGCATGAAAAACGATATCCAGTTGGCTACTGGCTGTTTGTGAGGTCCAAATGTTTGACTGACTCAACTTAAGATGATTGTTAAGGAAAAAGATGGGAGTGTTCACCAGCCGGTCCTTCTGGAAAGACATAGTGAGAGTGTGAGATTTGTCAGGATTGAAAGACATGTTCCAAGTGTAGGACCAGCTTGTGATTCTATCAAGGTCTGCAGCAAGGGAAGAGTCTGCTACCTTCCTATTTGAAGGATGAGGTTGGAGTCATCAACGAAAATATAAGAATATTCCAGAGAATTAGAACGATCATTAATCACCAGCAAGATTTACAAACAAACACAGAATTGAGGCATTTGGCCCTCACGAGCAGGGCCAGCTGTGATGCCATTCGAAGAGAGACGGGGTGAAGGGGGAGCATACACACCAGAGGCTGACTTAACAAGGCACGAACAAGACTTTTCTGAGAGTCTTGGTCATGGAAAGCTCAATCCTGTGGTTGGACAGATGTCGATTTCTGGCTTTTCTGAGAGGAGACACACACTTGTTCGGGGCTTTGTGGAATGATCTGAGGTTGCTTACAGTCGGATTTGCCTTCCATGAAGAGAAGGCAATTTGTTTGAAGGCAGCTTCCTCACCGCAGGATTCGGTGTATCAGAGGATGGGAGGATGGGTACCATAGGTGCAGACAACATGGGATCAACCTGCAGTGAGAGGGCATTTTATCTCGTTCGCAGAGCATTCTAAACGTCTTACGTATACAATTCCAACGAACAATTATGTTTTCTTCTCCAAATGCATTTTTAATTTCCTCCTCAAAATAGGACATCTCAGTAAAAAAAAAAGAAAATAAGAATAGGTTCATTCGCACACTTCTTACCTCAAATAAAGGTCTGCGTCTAAATTATCAAAAAAGGCACCACTGTCCCAATGATGTTTGGGCCAACCTTAAAGACATCATTCAGTGCAGGCTTCCGCAAATCTTCCTCAGTAAACACGTGGTCTGCGCCGAGGGCCTTCAGCTGAGCAATCAGCGCTTCTAGCTCAGGCCTACACTTTCAGCAAGATAAGAAAATGTGGGTCAATCAGTATAGCAGCCATTGCACAAACATCAAGGAAATCGTGATTTTGAACAACACAAGTGCAAGTTAAACTGAGAAAGGGTGTAATCCCTTTCTTGTAATCTTGTAATCTTGTAAGTTAAACTTGTAATCCAGTCACCTCTCAAATACGAGGATAACGCATTATTTAGAGTTAAAATAGTGGAAATGTGACTGCTATAAAATACATATCAGTGTGGAAATGACTTATAGGGGTTAACGATGCTTAATATAGTGTAGATATTTCCTTAAAGTGAATGTTTAGCATAATCGGAAAATAAATAATTGTGATATTAGATATGCGTCGCTTATGTAATAGTTAGACTATGCCTCCCTTTCCAAGTGTCTCTATCCAAAATTAAATAACGTTTTCACGTCTTTTCGCAGACACATAAAAATATTTTAGCCGCACTATATGGGAGCTTCGCAGGGTCGCACCATTCACACTGTAAACATGGCTTCGAGGGATAGCCCACCAACTGAGGAACAAATCATCCCCCGTGATATACTGAACAGAAGGAAAACACTCCACAGTATCTATTAGTGCCATTAGCTGGCCCCCTTTTCCCCATTGAAACAACGCTCCAACATTCTCGAGATTTTCCTCGACATTCGCAAATCAGGAACTGCTGGGAACCTATCCCCCATTTTCCCATTGAAACAATGCCCCCGCAATTCGCAGTTCCGACATTTGCGGCCTTTTCCAGGAACGTATCCCCCTCGTATGTCGGGGTCCAACTCTGTATATTATAGGTGTACATTATATACATTCGCGGGATTTTCCTTGACATTCGCAAATCAAGAACTACCGGGAACCTATCCCCTGTTTTCCCATTGAACAATGCCCTTGCATTCGCAGTTCCGACATTTGCGGCATTTTCTAGGAATGTATCCCCCTCGTATGTCAGGGTCCAACTGTGTATATTATATGTAATATATATCTCTTTCTACTGGGAATCGATTATCCAACCTGTGGTGGGCTCGTATAACCAAATACACATGACAATTTATCATCGACCATAATGCACTCTGGTTAAGTGTGGTAAACTATGCCGTCCAAGGGTGGGTAACTGCTTAACCATCTCGGCACCTTTTCCGGACAATGTTGATGGTTTTAACCCCCATGGAGGCCGCAATCTGAATCACAGATTGTCCCACTCCGCTGTTCGCACCGTTCTGAATTAAAAAGTCTCCTGTGGGAGGCACATGCCGAAGAGTCATACACACATATCAGTTTGAAAACAACATGAAATCCACCTTAACATTAGTTCAAAAATTGAATTACAATAATGAAAACATTCCTTTAACTTGCAAACAGAAACACCAACGTCAAAAATCTAAACCACGAAAATAACCTCACCATAAGACAAGTACGAGGAGATCGAGTTGAGATACATTATGTGAAGGAGAATAATAATAATAAGAAGAAGAAGAAGAAGCATGGCATCACATAAACAAGCGTTACGCCTAGGTCCCCCGTCGATGAAGTGATGTGAGTTGACAAAGTGGAAGACGCAAGGCGGCCATCTTGGATTTTGACGTGGCGACCCAATTTTCAATAGCGTTCTTCCTTATGCGTAGATACACCCACACACCAGATTAGAAGTTGGTACTTCACTTATTTTTCAAGATATTCCGCTCACAAGGTTCAGACATACATGACGGCGGCCATCTTAGATTTTGACGTGGCGACCCAATTTTCAATAGCGTTCTTCCTTATGCCGAGATACACCCACACACCAGATTAGAAGTTGGTACTTCACTTATTTTTCAAGATATTCCACTCACAAGGTTCAGACATACATGGCGTCAGACATACATGGCGGCGGCCATCTTGGATTTTCATGTGGGTTGCACCCACACACCAAATTAGAATTCGGTCCTTCGCTTACGCACGCATGTACGCACGCACGCCTGCACGCACACACACACACACACGTCCGCACGCAGGGGAAAACCATAGTCCCCCTTTCGCTCCGCGGTGCGAAGGGGGACAATAACACACCAAACACACCCCAATTTGAATGGAAATTTAGTCTACACAATTGTGACATTACCAGGATTCAGTGGAATAAAATCATGGAGCATACGCAGCGCAGTGCATGGATTAACCGACAGTGTGGCCGCCATTGCAAGAGGCAATCTGTTGGGGATCCTCTGCAGGGAAGTCTCTGCGCACACGGCCACCGTCCTCCATGTACCTGAGCCAAGAACGGCAATACACAAAAGCGTTTTATACTCATTTTGCAAACATTGCAACTTTCAAAATGACAATTATATTAATAGTCTGTTAATTCAAGATAAATATGTGTGCATTTGTGAAATCATCATGGGCTACACTGTTCAAATGAGTGTTTCGTTGTTCGGGGTTTCACTACAGTTTTGTTACCAATGTTAATCAGAACACAAAGAGTAAAAAATACTTTTTCAATCTTACAACATCATGTGGAATGTCCCGAGGGAGCCAAGGGCAACGGCATGCTGCGGTGGCTGGGGGCAGCCGGCACGCGGCGAGGATCCAGGAGCAGCCGGCGCGTCACATGGTTCCAGCACGCCAAGTGCAGCCGGCATGCCACGAGGAGCAGGGGGCAGCCGGCGGATTACAAGGAGCCAGGGGCAGCAAGCGCATCACAAGCAGCCAGGGGCAGCAGGTATGCCACATGGTTCCAGCACGACACGAGGAGCCAAGTGCAGCCGGCATGCCACGAGGAGCAGGGGCCTGCTGGTTCGTCACAAGGAGCGAGGGGCAGCCTGCACGCCACAAGGATCCAGGGGCAGCCGGCGCGTCACATGGTTCCAGCACGCCAAGTGCAGCCGGCATGCCACGAGGAGCAGGGGGCAGCCGGTGGATTACAAGGAGCCAGGGGCAGCAAAAGCATGCCACATGGTTCCAGCACGACACGAGGAGCCAAGTGCAGCCGGCATGCCACGAGGAGCAGGGGCCTGCTGGTTCGTCACAAGGAGCGAGGGGCAGCCGGCACGCCACGAGGATCCAGGGGCAGCTGGCACGTCACAAGGAGGCAGGGGCAGCTGGCATGCCACGAGGAGCAGGGGGCTGCTGGCAGGTCACAAGGAGTGAGGGGCTGCTGGCACGTCACAAGGAGCAAGGGTCAGTCGGCACGTCACAAGGAGACAGGAGCAGCCGGCATGCCACGAGGAGCAGGGGGCTGCTGGCAGGTCACAAGGAGTGAGGGGCTGCTGGCACGTCACAAGGAGCGAGGGGCAGCCGGCGCGTCACAAGGAGTCAGGGGCAGCAGGTTCGCCACATGGTTCCAGCACACCACGAGTCCTGAGCCACGTGCAGCCGGCATGCCACAGAGGGGCAGGGGGCTGCCGGCAAGTCACAAGGAGCGAGGGGCTGCTGGCACATCACAAAGAGCGAGGGGCAGCCGGCACGCCACGAGGATCCAGGGGCAGCCGGCACGCCACGAGGATCCAGGGGCAGCTGGCACGTCACAAGGAGGCAGGGGCAGCCGGCATGCCACGAGGATCAGGGGGCTGCTGGCAGGTCACAAGGAGTAAGGGGCTGCTGGCACGTCACAAGGAGCGAGGGGCAGTCGGCACGTCACAAGGAGACAGGGGCAGCCGGCATGCCACAAGGAGCAGTGGGCTGTCGACACGTCACAAGGAACGAGGGGCAGCCGGCACACCGCGATGATCCAGGGGTAGCCGGCACGTCGCAAGGAGCCAAGTGCAGCCGGCACGCCACGATGATCCAGGGGCAGCCGGCATGCCACGATGATCCAGGGGCAGCCGGCATGCCACGATGATCCAGGGGCAGCCGGCACGTCACAAGGAGTCAGGGGCAGCAGGTACGCCACATGGTTCCAGCACACCACGAGGAGCCAAGTGCAGCCGGCATGCCACGAGGAGCAGGGGGCTGCTGGCACGTCACAAGGAGCCAAGTGCAGCCGGCATGCCACGAGGAGCAGGGGCCTGCTGGCACGTCACAAGGAGCGAGGGGCAGCCTGCACGCCACATGATTCCAGCACACCACGAGGAGCCAAGTGCAGCCGGCATGCCACGAGGAGCCCGGGCAGCCGGCACGTCACGAGGAGCTGGGGAATCAAAATGTGTTTGGTGGGAAATAACCAAAGATTAATTGGGTTTAACCCAAATGCTCCATGTTAGTTTATAATTAGTCATAATGTGAGGGTTTCATAGCAATGACAATAATAAGAATAATGTGAATAATAAAATAAAACTTCACAACTTCGATATTTTCTCCCTCCGCCCCCTGGGTTGTGGTGTCCAAATGTGTCCCCACTGCACCACTACCAGTTCATTGCATTTTTATATTCTACCACATCACTCCTCCATGAGACTCGATCTCGCATGAAAAATGAGTGTTCTTTTGTTTGTTTTTTAACATCAGTAAGTTTCCAAAAATGAACTAGAAGGGCACTCTTCAACGCACGTCAACCAACATGGCTCTACCCACATTATGACATCATTATACATACTTGTACAAAGTTTGACTTAGTTTCCATCAGCCATTATGTTATTGCAGTAACAAAAACCTATTACACACTCTGGCCTTTGACCTCGTGACTCCAACATGTAATCAGTTCATCTTTACATCATTATACATACTTGTACCAAGATGGACTTAGATCCCTCTAGCCATTGTTAAGTTATCACTGTAACGAAAACCTATAACGGATGGACGGATGGACAACCCAAAAACATAATGCCTCTGGTGACTTTGTCGTCGGAGCAATAAAAATAGCAAAAACTCATCCGAGTTTGGTCAAATATCAGCAGTGGCTCCAGCGTGAGTAATACGAGATCCCTTAACAAGGACCTTCAACGTAGTAGGAGGCCCTTCGGTCAATCAAGCCTGTGCAACAGTTGCCAAACTACAGTTGTTCGTCTGTGCTCTGTCCTTTTAAATGCTGCGTGTCAAGCAAGGAAGCAGCACACACCATTTTTAAAGTCTTTGATATGACTTGGCCGGGGTTTGAACCACCGACCTCCCAGAGCCAGAGCAGACCCTCAAACCATTAAGTTACACCACTGGGTCTGCTTGAATAGCTCAGAATAATCTCCACCAACACGTTCTGCACTATTTGAGACCATATTAGTAGTGTCTTAGAATCGCACACCAACACTTTGTGAACCAGAACAATTGACGCTTCAAACCTACTGGACTATCCTCACGAAGACTTCTATGAATAGCAAACACCGAGTTTGGTTATAGTTTTCCCCACGCTTTTTGAAATAAACGGGGGGATATTGTAATTGGCTTCATCTGTCCGTCCGTCCGTCCACCCATCTATCCGTCACGCTATCTCCTCAAACGGTGGGGCAGAAATTCGCCAACCTCGGTAGTTATGATCACCACATCTTACTATAATTCACCAAATGTCCGTCCGTCCGTCTGTCTGTCTGTTCGAAGGTACCGTAAAAACTGCTGAACCGATCACAACGATATTTTGGGTGGATAATCCTGGGACCCCTTGGAGTAAAATAGGCTATTTAGTTTTCCCAATTTCAGCTTTAGTCTCCAGCATTCTCAGGTTTGGACTCCCGCATAACATTCGCGTTCGCATAACGTTCATTGTGACGATGTTCTCATTGTGATGATGTTGTTTTCCCGGGTGCCGCACAAACGGCTGCACCGATCGCTGCACGGCTGCACCGATTCAACTCGGTGACCTCGGACAAAGACCTTTTTATAAGGACACGGGTTGATTCCCTGCTTGAGAGAATTCCAACCCCCTCGCCGCCATCACGGCCGTCTCTCCAACTCACAATCCCACGAGATATGCGGAAAGGACGACCCAAAATCAATATAAACATCATTCGTATATAAACATCATTAAAAGTAAATAATGACCTCGGCCAAAGTTCAAACGACATTTAATCTCTACTTGAGAGAATTCCACATAGCTATTTTGGCGGTGTATATGCTAACAGATCGCTGTTCCATCGATCTTGCCAAGGCCGTAACACTTATCGGCTCAAAATCCTTTTAACGGTTGATTTGGTAGTTTTTACAATGAAGGAAACATTAACAATGTTGTTAAAAGTTTATTTTGTGATTAATTGGAGTTATGTTGTTTGGAATTAAAAAAGAGATATCGAGTTCAAGTGAATGACGACATGCCGTGATGGTTTCTACTTTCTGAATGTGAACTTCGCAGATCGCCATATGCAGATTCGCCACGGTCCCACAATCGATGTTTCTATACGTGAACGTACCCGTTTGTTTGCGAACGGGTACGTTTTTCATGGAAGTCCTTCACGAACTTGCTGTCCATGTCTGACGTGCGACTGAAGGTGCTACAGGAATGTGGAATGTATTGGTTTCATGCTTTAGCATTCGCCGTATCTGCATTGCCTGTTCGCTTCTGGCCTCCCACCCATGCGTAGCACGGGTATCTCCCTAGTGATAAGAATGTGCAAGAGCACCATCATTTTTGGCCCCGCCCCTCTGCAGCGGGGTCAAAAGGTTAAATACCGAATAATGAAATTACGGGTATGTTTTAAAATATTTTTAAATGAAACTTCGTATCTGCAATCAACATTGGGGGGGGGGGGGGGGGGGGACATATGAAATCTGGAACGATTTTTTGGATTTTACCCCCCGACTTCACTCTAGTTAGAAATAGTTCCATCGTGAACTCGTTTGGAGAGACAGGAGTATTTTCACCCAAAAACATGTTGGCCTAGCAAACCTTTCTTGCAATAGTACCTTTAAACACGATGAAGCATCCTGGTGACCGTTTAACTCTACTCTTCAATTATCAAAAGCAAATTAATGCGACACAGGAAATGGAATCATCAAATCAAGTCTCGCACCAAAACCTGTTCAGACGGGACCACCCAATCGCCCCGCTTCAGACGGTCGACCTTCGCTCCAACCTCTTCAACCTCCGCAACCCCTTCATTTCCTCCCACAGCAGGTAGGGAGGGAAGGATGGCATACGACCCTGAAAAAGGGTGGAACACAATCACACAAATTCGGGAACACCCGGCAGTTCACGTTTACCTGTGATGTACACGGTACAATGAACGCGCGTAATAATTACCAAACCACGGCATTACCTATATTAGTCCATGAGCCAAAGGCCTAAAATTGGACAATCCGTTACCATGTCGATGGACAATCTGGTACCATGCAGAGATATATTCTTAAACGATGTGTCAAAGTATGACCCTATTTCCATTCTCTCAGATTCCTTCATGGAGTCGAATCTATACACTTCAAACATCACATACATTCTGGAACGGTTTCTTCCTTAAAGTAAAATAGATTCCAATGGTTGTGTTTCTGGATCACAAAATGTCCCATCTCCTCCCATTTGCTGGATCGGGCCCACGCCATTGATGAAGTAACATGGTTGTTGGATTGTTTCTATTCTGCCAGACAGGCATTGCTCTGTGGCCGACTCGCTGGTTTTCCACATGCAACAATATGGACTGGCGAAAAACATAGATAGTGGATCTAGTGGAGATAAGAGAACATGTCTCATTTGCAGATCCCTACTCTGTGCGACGAGCAACATGCAACAACAGCTCTCAGTATTGGTGGCATGTGCCTTCTAATTTGAGCGGCATGAAGAAGAAGAGTCCAAGATGAAACATCCCAGGGAGATGCTAAATTCCTTGATTTGGATACTTCTGGCCTTGGTGTGTTTATTATGGAAGTGGGGACGGGGACGGTATGTCGGCGCTTCACTGCTGGACCGTCAGTGTCACTTTTATCAGTTCTGCTAAAAGATCCACCACCAGTACTACATGTACAGTTACACCTACAACCACCATCCATTCTGATTGATATTATTAAGGACAATTAAACATACCGAGATCTGAAAATAGAGGAAATTGAGTATAAGTGACGGTGCACCACCAAGCAAAGGTATTCACAGTACCACTTGGTAAAGGCCGATATTATACGACAATTCTTCGTCTGAAACCCATACACAGAAGTGGGGGCAGGAACCTGTCCATATGGATGGTTTCTTTGCTATCAACAATAAAATGTTCCACAAGTCCACAACCAAGACGTGCGGATGCAGTGGAGTTACCTTGAACCATGTTGATATCTGCTGGGTTTATTGGAGCAGCTAACATGCGAACTTTGACTTCCGTTTCTCCAAGTGCGGGCAGCTCTAGTTCCTCCAACCTGAGCCACAAACAGCATGACCAAAACAATATAAATAAGGGGAGAGTGGGAGTTGTATGGGCCGTGAGTGCCGTTACATATATATATTGTTGTGGTTTTGTAAATAAAGGCATCCCCCCCCCCCCCCCCCCCCCTTTAGTTAGTTGCACTACAACATGTAGCCTCGATTAGTCAGTTATTTCTTAGTAAATGTGAAGTATATAGTTAGGCAGTTAAGAGGAAGCATCGTTCATTTTTTCAGGAAAGCACCAAATTTGGCACAGATGTAATATGGACCTATATAATTGTTTTCCTGAGGGGCGCCCAAAAATTCAGAAAATTCAAAAAAATGTCCTGGATGCCGTGAAAAGGGGGAGAAAACGGGTATTGATTCGAACTGTAGATTCTGATATTGTGGTCTTGGCAATAGCACACTACTTTACCTACCAGTCACACGGTGTGGAGGAACTCTGGATTGCCATTGGCACTGGTAAAAGCTACCGCTACCTTGCCATCCATAAAATTGCCACCGGCCTTGGCCGCAGGAAGTCCGAGTCTTTGCCATTATTTCATGCCTTCACTGGCTGCGACACAGTGTCATTTTTTGCCCAAATTGGGAAAAAGACAGCCTGGAAGGCGTGGGAGGCATACCCCAGCATCACGCAGACCTTTCATGCTCTCGCTTATAGGCCATCTGTGGACGCTATTACTATGGAACTACAGAGCATAGAAAGATATGTTGCCATCCTCTATGACCGGACTACCGAGATAAAGACAGTGAATGACATGTGCCGGCACTTGTTCACGAAGAAGGCAAGAACAATTGATCACATTCCCCCAACAGCAGACGCCTTCTAACAGCACCTAAAACGTGCATGTTTTCAGGCTGGACACGTATGGAGTCAGGCACTTGTGCCCTACCCAGAACTTCCATCACCAGCTGATTGGGGCTGGATGAAAACAGGGACATCTTGGACACTAATTTGGACCACAATACCACTGATACAAGAGGCATGTTCAGAGCTTACAAGCTGCCATTGTAAGTCGGCCTGTAAAGGCAACTGTAAAAGCTCAAGGGCAAATCTGCCCTGCACATCACTGTGTGACTGCGATGGACAGTGCTTGTAGTACTACGCGTCTGTGCGAGAGCCTCCACCTTTCAAGTGCCCACAATATTTTAAGTTAAAACTGCAACTGTGTGTAACTTTGATTAATTAATACCATTCCATTGTTATCAGAGACCAATAAAACAATGTGTATCACTTGGAATTGAAATTTTACCTAAAATACTATGAGAGATTCAAGGAAAATGGAAACACCATGGCGGCCATCTTGAAATTAAAGATGATGGATGCCAATCTTTATGCAATTGATCCCATTGGATTCAGAGACCATGAAAACATGGGGTAAGACACTAACTGTGTTATCGCTCATAGTATAAAAGTTATTGAGGGGAAATATGTCACAGAGGGCGGTCATGTTGAAATTCAATATGGCGGCCACCAGGGGTTCTGAATTTTTGGGCGCCCCTCGGGAAAACAATTGTATAGGTCCATACTACATCTGTGCCAAATTTGGTGCTTTCCTGAAAAAATGAACGATACGCCCTATTTTTTGGTCTTAACTGCCTAAGTAATAGTCTCCTTCCCAGTGTTAGTATGCGTTGAGGCAGGTAAAGTAAGGGTAGGCCTCATTGGGCCTGGAATGCCATGTGGTGGGCCTAGGACAAGTCGAGGAGGCCCGAGGGAGGAGTCGGAGGGCGTGGCTGGAAAGCAGCAAACAGCCAACGGGAGCTAAAGGGGAGTGGCCAATAACGACGGCCAATGAGAGCTAATGGGGAGTGGCCAGCAGCAGGCGGCCAATGGGAACTAAGGGGAGTAACTGATGAGGGGCTATCACGACACGTGACCCCCGGCGGCCAGTGGAGGCCCGTGGAACATTCTAGTGGGGCTCCGGGGGGGATATAAGACCCGGCCCGGACCCCCGAGCTAGCTCTCTGCTGCCCCCCGTTCTCCCTGGCTCTGGTCTCTCTTTTGCCCTCGCTCTCTTGGGATTCAGGCTCTCGCAGGACGATCTCTCTCGTTGGCACTGTACTCCGACGATCTCCCTGCCTGGACTCCCTGCACATGCGCTTTGCCTCGCTGGCTTCGGGACATGCTGCGTGGATTCCCGTTCATGCACGACTGAGGTTGACGTCCCTGCCGCGAACATCACCAAATGGAAACACCCAACGAGCCGTCCAGGGTGAACTGCACTAAGCAGCCGCGCTTCGTGCGCGTTTTCTTCTTCCTCCCCTTCCCCGAGCGAGTCAGAGGGCCTTTGTCTGGGAAACGTAAGTAAGGACTGTTACGTTTCTCTTCTGTGTCCCTTTTCTCTCCCCAAGTGTACATTTGTGAATAAACCTGTGCTTGTTTCCAACTTGGCCGTTTCCGTCCCTTCACCATTGGCCTCGCATTGCACGAGATAAAACCGCTCGATCGGGTTCATAGTAATTAACGGCGTGAGTTACACGACACGCAAACCGCTCGGGCATATCAGACCAGCGTGACTCGTGTGAGGTCCAGCCCCCGTCTCACGGCGGCGTGTGTATCGAAGGTACTCGGGTTGTGACCGGAAACCCTTCCACGCGCTCGCTGCGGGTTTGGCGGCTGGAATTGCTCAGCAATCTGCCCCCACGAGTGTAGAGTGGGTAGCGGCCTCGTGGACTCGAAGCTCGAGGGGGAGCAGGGCTTAATCCCCCCTCAGTACGTCGACGAGCTCGAGATCCAGAACAATATATACATATATTGTTTGGTTCTCGGCCCACAAGAGAAATTATACTCGAGGCCAATGCTAGCCAATTGTGTTAACAGGAAATGGTACATACCCGACTCCTCTCATGCACGGATATTGGAGATAAGAGAACATCTCTCATTATAAGAGAACATCAGTATTCCTGTATTTCCAGAGTCAAATTTGCATTTAGGAACAGAACCATTATGGTTAACCATTTTGAAATTGCCACTCTATCGCCTAAATCAGTGGTTCCCAAACTTTTTTGACCATGATCCAAAAATTTAAATCGCATTCGCCACACGACCCAAACGGCACCGATACCAAACTTACGATGACATTGTCGGAGAAAACACTTTCAACGTGAAAACCCCACTCAAAAACCGGGATTTTGAGGGGGGTATTTTCACATTCAGGTCGGGACTCTGGGTTTCGGAACCCCAGGTTTAGATGCTGAAAATGATGTTTAAAAGACGATTTTAATAACAGATTTTACAAATTACAGTGGACCTCGGTCTTAAAATGATCTTCATTTGTGTATGCCTACGGAAGGCCGGCAGAACAAATGTACGCTCGTACATTTGTTCGACGGAACCCAGACTCTGTGGGATATTTTCAATTAACATTCAAATGGAAAGTTCACCCAGGGATCGTCGATCGACAGCAACTAGCAGACAGCTCGGGTCAGTATTGCAAGTCCGCATGTATCTAGCACCGGTTCAGTACGTGCAAGCGCACAGTACAGCCAACAGCGCCACTGCTGCAGTAGATGTTGACGTATCGGGTGTATGACCAACATCATTTTAAATGGAATTTGGGATGTGTGTTGGTTGTAGTGCTAATCTTTGCTCTGGTAGACTTCACCATGCAGCAGACATCTTGGAAAAATATATAAAAAAAAAATGGAAAATATAATATATACACAAAGAATTAAGTTAAGCACCCCCCCCGTTTTTTTACAACCTCGCACATTACAAGTTTGTTGTCGTCAAAACAGTGTAATATACCCATGATATTGCTATATTTTCTGGAGAAGTGATATTATGGTCACATAAAAACATAACAATCATGCCGTTTTCAATATTTTATTCTGAATAATTTAAGGTGAAAATTTTTGGGAATTTTAGGCATATTTTCACCTCAATTTAAGTATGGAGCTATAGGTCCATCACGGACAGTGTGGATGACGTTTATGTTTTCTAACGTACAGTCATTGTTCTGAGAAGACCTCTAGCGATCTTTGCGTCAATAACGTCTGTAGGACCCACGTGATCGGATCACTGACTCAACCCTACGTCTCATAGACCCTGTAAGCCGTCGTATGCGTTGCTGTGGCAGGTTGAACCCCCTCGAGCACGTTTGGGACATGTTGGGACGACAAATTGCGAAGATGGTCCCTCCAATAGCCAATCTGGATGAATTGGAACGTGCATTACATCGGGAATGGAACAACCTGCCACAGCAACGCATACGACGGCTTACAGGGTCTATGAGACGTAGGGTTGAGTCAGTGATCCGATCACGTGGGTCCTACACACGTTATTGACGCAAAGATCGCTAGAGGTCTTCTCAGAACAATGACTGTACGTTAGAAAACATAAACGTCATCCACACTGTCCGTGATGGACCTATAGCTCCATACTTAAATTGAGGTGAAAATATGCCTAAAATTCCCAAATATTTTCACCTTAAATTATTCAGAATAAATTATTGAAAACGGCATGATTGTTATGTTTTTATGTGACCATAATATCACTTCTCCAGAAAATATAGCAATATCATGGGTATATTACACTGTTTTGACGACAACAAACTTGTAATGTGCGAGGTTGTAAAAAAACGGGGGGGGGGTGCTTAACTTAATTCTTTGTGTATAGTAAGGTGCCCTCTCCTTTTTTTCTTTTTTAAATAAAAGCCTGGACGAGAAGCTAATAATTTATTTTACTTGGCCTTATAAATCAGGGAAGATATAATTATAAGCTTTTTGTGGCAATTGTCTACAATGCAATCCAAATTTCAAATTGTCTGAAATCATAACATCGAAATCACGAACATTTCTAACCGACGGAATAGTAATATTGCCAACTTCATAGTTAGTTCTTAAATTACCATATGCAATATGAAGAACAAAACAATTGAAAACAGCAATCTAGCTGCTCAGTCTCTGCCCAGCTTATCGCATGACCAAGATCCTCTAAGAAGTTTATATTCCAAATATACCTAGGACCAATAAATGCAAATTTTAGCATTATCTGCATAAAGTTTTAAAGAAGCGGATTTAACAAAAGTTAAATTTAACAAAATATATATATACTAGTATAAAGCCCGTCAAAAATGACGGGTTGAAACAGTTTTTGACGGTACAGCAACGTGGGGGTGGCAAAGTCTGAAGTCTGGGCCTAGTGTCAGGTGTGCTTATATCATTTTTATTTGTTAGACATCTTACAGACGTAAATGAACACTCGTTTTACTCTGCACGCATTGCACATCACATGCAGCAAATTTCACCTCCCTGTGCCTTGTATTTATTGTGATTTAAAAAATACCGCTTCTGTACACCGACCTTGAGGCTCAGTTTGCAAGCCACCGTCTACAATTCCACTGCAAGAGTAATAATTGCTCTTCGGAGTCCTTGGGGTCTTTGGGTCCTCGGGGTCTTCTGGTTCATCGGCGTCTTTTGGGTCATTTGAGTCTTTTGGGTCCTTGATCTGGATATTTGGGGTCTTTAATGGTCTTCAGTGTATTTTGGGTCTTGGGGTCTTTTCGATCCTTTCAGTACCCGGGATCTTTTTGATCTTTGGTGTCTTTTCAGTCTTTGGGTCCTTTGGGCCTTCGGTGTCTTTTTGGTCTTCAGGGTCTTTTCGATCTTTTCAGTCTTTGGGATATTTTGGGTCTTTTCAGTCTTCAAGGTGTTTGGGGTATTTTGGGTCTTCAGAGCCCTTGGGGGTCTTCTGGGTTATCTGGCCTTCAGGCTCTTTTGTGTCTTTTCATCTTTCTTTGGGATATTTTGGGTCTTTATTTGGGATATTTTGGGTCTTCACAGTCTTTTGTATCTTTGGGGTCCATTGGGTCTTCTGGGTCCTCAGTCTGTTAACCAATGGACACAGTAGTGTTCAAAGATTGCCCATTAAACCCCCCTACTCAAAGCCTTTAAAACCTGCTCTTATGAAGAGGGAAAGACACACACATTGTGTTTTATATGATATATATATACAGGCAGTCCCCGGGTTACGAACGAGTTCCGTTTTTAAGTCCGTCTGTAAGTCGAATTTCTATGTAAGTCGGAACAGTCGGAACAGTCGGAACAGTTCACATCTAGCGTCAATTAGTCAAATGTTTGTCTTAGTATATAGTATATATTTTACCTAAAACATCTATAAGTATAAAAAACATGAAAGAAACATTTCTTAAACTGTTTAGATAGAAAAGAAAAGATAATGATTAAAGGTTAACACTTACTCTCATTCCAATTGATGTCTTGCAAACCTTGAAACGATCATACCTTGATATATCACTCCGAGATGATGGGCCTTAGTCCAGTATTTTTAGGCGAGTTATACAAGGCAACCCGGGGGAAAAGGTTATAGTTTTTATACTTTGCACACATACAGTATAAACATCATTGCTTACTGTCTGAAAGTTCCTGAAAAATCCAATGTCAGCAACTTTGTCAAATGTCACACCAAACATGCCTACCCTTTTAACGACTGCGGCAGAAGAATTTTTGGGGGTAGGTTTGCTGTGAAACAAATATTATTAATTGTTATTGGCAGAAGATTGCTTGTTCTGTGGTGAAAGTTTGAACCAGGGTTCCTCTTGTGCTGTTTCAAGAGGACTTCAAACCATTATTGAGAAAAGTTTAGAGTATGGAGATGGGCTGCATACTCAGCTCACAGACTGTTCCTCAATTGTTGTGCATACAGCCTGTCGAAAGGATTATACCCGTCCAGGATCCAAAAAGAAACCTTCCAGCACAGACAAACCAACATCAGAAACACCCGGTCTACGTTCTGCCATGCGAGAATTTGATTTCAAGACTGACTGCGTCTTCTGTGGCGAGGAAGCCAGCACAAGGGTTGAAAAGAACAAAGGAGCTAAATTTCGGAGGGAAATCTATGAAGTCAGAACCATTGAAATGAGAGACAAAGTGATTGCCCGAGCTCTTCAAAGAGGGGATGAGTGGGGTGAGGTTGTTCTAGCCCGGGCAGAGAGCGTCATAGATTTTGTGGCAGTTGAAGCAAAGTACCACAACAAGTGCTAGTCAAGATACTTTTCTGACAAGATCTCTGATAAAAGTCAAGGTCGTCCAGAGGATGAAGAAAAGCAGTATGCGTTCAACAAGCTTTGTGCATATCTGTATGAGAATGATGAATGTCAATATTCTATTGCCGAGCTTGAAGAAAGAATGAATGAAGAAGGCAACCAGGCATACAGCAGGAAACATTTTAAAGAAAAACTACTGGCAAACTTTGGAGACAATCTCACCACAACTGAGTTACCAGGGAAGAATGGAGGTGTGAGTTTCAGAGACAATGCACAGAAGATCCTTCATAACAAGTGGTACACAGATAAAGCGTCTGACACAATGACTGAACGAAAACGGATAGTTGAGACGGCAGCAGCAATTGCCCGAGAGGATGTCAGGTGGTACATCTTCGATGGCGATACCTATCCAGCAGTGAATTCTTTGGAAGAAACAGCTCGTAAGATGGTCCCAGAAATGCTGAAATGCTTCGTTGATGGTGTCACTCAACCACGCAAAGGAAGAAACAAAAACTCAGACAGAAAGTCAACAACTATCCAGCATGCTATCATGTTTGCAAGCCGCCCAAGATCCTTTGTGTCACCAATCCTGTTGAGTGTTGCGGTGTACAACTGTACATACATCGTAAATATGGCCATAAGGATCTCATCAATCTGCTGCATAATACTGGATTAGCAGAGAGCTATGCTGAAGCACTCCGATACGAAAATTCCCTTGTCCTGGACTCATCAATTCCTGACAACACATTGATAGAGGGATTCATGCAATTTGCATTCGACAATGCCGATTTCAACACCAACACCCTTGATGGTCATAACACATTTCACGCAATGGGGGGTATTGAGTGCATCACCCCTGCCATGAACGCTGGAAGGAACACACCAGTCCTAAGGTGCAAGGAAAATTTACTCGCAGGTGTCATTGGCACTTTTGGAGACGTACCCATCAGGACAAACAAAAAGCCAGAAACACCTGGACTGCAACGAATCACAGTCAGAAGCCTATCTCTGTGTCCCGAGGAAGCATCTCGATCCTTGATGAGGGCCATGAAGTTGGACTCTTTGTGGATGGCAGGCTGTGCCATGCAAATACTACCAAGGCCTTCATGGGCTGGTTTCATGGAGGAAGCAATGCAAAATTCAGGACTGTATTGAGTCAGTTCGGTTGATGCACTTCCATTCATAAACCTTGACCCAACCAAACCAAGTGCCATCTATACAGCTCTGATGTTTGCTGTTGACGTTTGTTGAGTGCAAGAAGAACAACAAAACCTGGTGCGTCATGACGTTTGATCAACCATTGTATCAAAAAGCTTCAGAAATCATCGCAGCATCATCAGAAGACCTCGGAAATGTCATTGTGAGGCTCGGTGGTTTCCATCCGTTGGTGTCTTTCATGGGTGCAGTTGGCAATATAATGGCTGGGAGTGGACTTGAGCAACTGTGGAGCACTGTGTATGCTCCTTCATCTGTATCACACATGGTCACAGGCCACGCATACTCACGAGCACTCAGAGCGCACTTTCTGACTCAAGAAGCGTTGGCCACTATTCTTCTGAAGACCTCCAATCTACTTGATGACACTTGCAAAGAGAGTCTTTGTCAACTGTATGCAAGTCTTTTGGCAGGTTCTGATCTTGAAGAAGCCTTCGCCTCCGAAGACGTTGCAAAACTGTTTGATCACATACAACAAATCTGCAATCAAATGAAGGATAGCAACCGAACAGGTAAACTGTGGATTCAGTACTTCGAGCTCGTGCAGATCATGAGACTGTTTGTCCGTGCAGAGCGAACAGGGGACTGGCATCTTCATCTCTACACCGTCAAACAGATGTTTCCCTACCTGCATGCTGCAGGACATCTTGCCTATTAGCCAAGTCTGCTCACCTGTACATGCAGCAGATGGAAGAGCTTAACCCAGAGGTCCAACACTTGTTCGTGGAATCTGGCTACTTTACAATCCGCCGCTCAGAAACTTTGGGGTGGAGTGTGGTCTGACATGACCATAGAACAGGTGTTGATGAGGGCCATGAAAACATCTGGAGGATTCACTCGAGGAAGAGAGATATCTGACAGCACCCTTGCCCGGTGGATAAAAGCACTACCTTTGACAGTTGCACTCTGCAACAGCCTTGAAAACTTTGCAGGTGTTGTTCATGAAACATCAGAACACAAAGAGCTTCGACCCTCAAGACAAACCAAAGACAATAACGACGTGGACTGCTTCATCCAATGGTTAACTTCTCATTCACCCTTTGAAGCCAAGCCTGCCAACATGCTGGTCAGTTTGTCAACAGGAGTGATCGCTGATGAATCTGTCAACTGTGACAATGCACTCAGAGTGGGGATTGGTTCCCAAGAGTGCATTATCGGCAAAACTTATGCTGAAGTGAAACTGCAACGCAAAAACAGAGTCAAATCCCTTGCCTCCATGAACAACTCAGTGAAGATCCGAGGGAAAGAAGTGGTTGTTCAGCAACAACAGATGCTGAATCGTATCTTCTCAATTCTGGACTCAGAATCAAATTTAGCAACATACATGAAGCATGAGGTTGTGCCCCGACCACCATCTCTGTTTGATGACAATTCATTGAGACGACCCTCAAAAGCTGCATTAGCATCACTTCTGTTGTCACTTCTTCCACCTGGGCCTGCTGACGTGCCTCATGACCCACTTTATGTCATTGATGGAAGTCACCTTCTTCACCGTGTTGTATGGCCATGCCCAGCGACGTATGCAGAGATCTGTCAGACATACGTGAGGCATGTTCTCACTCACTATGGAATGGCTGCAACTGTGGTTTTTGATGGTTATGCTGGCCCTCCCTCCACAAAGTCAGAGGAGCAGAGGAGACGAGCAGCAAATCGCACATCTGCTGACATTGACGTAGCTGGTCATATTAAAGCTACTGTGTGCCAGGCTGATTTTCTTGGGAATCCACACAACAAGAAAGGACTCATAAAAACTCAGTGAATGTCTTCAAGCTGCTGGCATTGATGTGAAACAAGCAGTCAGCGATGTAGACACTCTGATTGTGTCCACAGCCCTCCATCACACGACAGAGGGCCAGCCAGTGGTAGTCATAGGAACTGACACTGACCTTCTCGTGATCCTCGTGGCCAGAGCACCTTCCGATTGCAACATCTGTCAGGTCAATGCTGGGCACAGTAAAGCCCCACAGAAAGTATTCAGTGTGCCTGCCACCCAGCAAGCTCTTAGAAACTTGAAGGACAACTTACTGTTTCTTCATGCTGTAACCGGCAGCGACACGACATCAGCGCCATACCAGCAAGGAAAAAAGAAAGGCTACAAAGTACTGAAATCAAATGACCACCTGGCACAGACTGTGACAGTCTTCAACATCCCAGAAGCAGACGCAGATGACATTGCAAAGGCTGGCGAAGAATTTTTGCTGGCACTGTATGGTGGTTCACCTTTCAACAGTTTGGATGATTTCAGAAAAATAACGCCAAAAAGTCGACAAACGGTGTTTTCCAAATGGCAAGCCTGCCACCGACGAGTGCAGCTGCTCATCAGCATTCCTTCAGGACCTACTGCCAGGTTCAGCAGTGGATGGAAAACAACATTGATCCAACCAAATGGGGATGGATTCTGTCCAATGGTTCCCTTCTGCCAGTGCCAACGGATTTGCCTTCAGCACCGGATAAACTGATGCGCATTGTGTCATGCAAGTAAGTGCAAGGCTGGCTGCAATGGTGGCTGTGGCTGTCGACGGGTAGGCATGCCATGTTCCGTCATCTGTAACTGTATGGGGCTAACATGCAACAATGCATTGGAACTGAATGACTTGGAAGACTGATCAATAATTTTTTGTGAATTTTTAGTTTTCAATACGTTTTCAGACCGAAAATCACTATTTCAAGCTGACATCAGCACAAATATAACGTCATGTATGATTATTATGTTGTTAAAAATGGGTATGATTATGAAGATCAATGTGTTTTTTTTTTTGTTTGTTTGTTGTTTTTTTTGTATACAAGATCGAGGCTCGTGAAAGAGCGAACATTAATCACACAGAAAGACAAACCGACACATAAAACATATAACATCGGGAGCGGTAGACAAGATGGGGAGAGAGGGGGAAGGACACAAACACAACATTTGAGAGCAGGGACCGAGAGACATGGAGACATCGAGAGATCTGAGAGAGGGCGAGGGCTTTGGGGGGGGGGGGGGCATGGGAAGGGGGCGGTGGGAGAGGTATAAAACATATGGACACTGCCAGGACTTCCAGGAAAGAAGTTGGAATTTCAAACAAGGTGGATCTGGGGTGAATTAGCGGGGGTAGAAAAGATCAAGGTTTTGGATGGGGGAAGATAAGAGATGGTGGTGAACAGCTGTTTTAAAGACCTGGAGGGAGGAGTGGGATTGAAGGGAGTGAGGGAGTTTGTTCCAGAGGCGGGAGAAAAGAGGAATGAAAGAGTGAAGGTGAGCAGAGAGCCGAGATTTCGGCAGTTTAACCATCAGAGGGTTGCTGGCAGATCTTGTGCGACCTGTAGGAATATTTGGGGGACAGAGCACAGAGAGAGCTGCGGGTGCAAGGCCGGAGAGGAGTCGGTAGAAGACAGAAAGACCACCTACCTGCCTGCGGTGAGTGAGTGAAAGGCCCTCAGAGATAGCTTCATCGCGGGAGATTCCAATAATTCTGAAAGCTTTGGTTTCAACAGCGTGAAGCCGAGCTAGGTGTGAGGCAGGAGCACCGGCCCATAGGGGAGAACAGTATTCCATTGAGCTGCGGATGAAAGCCTTGTATGTGGTGAGGAGCTCAGGTGTGCCGAGGAAGGACTTCGCACGATGGAGGATGCCCAGTCGGCGACTGGCTTTGGAGGCCAGCTTGGAAATGTGGTTTTCCCAAGAAAGATCATGGCAGGTAGTGAGACCCAAAATCTTGAGCGACAGAACTTCTTGGAGAGGATTGTTGAGAAAGTAGATGGGAGGGTTGTCCAGTCGAACTTTTCGGAGAGACATAGTAAGAGTGTGAGATTTGTCAGGATTGAAAGACATGTTCCACTTGTTTGACCAGTCTGTGATTTTGTCCAGGTCTTCAGAGAGTGAGGAGGCAGCAGACTGCCGATCTGAGGGAAGAGGAATGGAGCGGCAGAGAGTGGAGTCATCAGCAAAGAGATAGAGAGGATTTTCGAGAGAGTCAGAGAGATCATTGATGAAGACCAGAAAAAGCACGGGGCCCAGAACACTGCCTTGGGGAACTCCAGCCTGAACAGGAAGAGGAGATGAGAGAAACCCATTCAGGGCCACACGTTGACGACGACTAGAGAGGAAGTCCGCCAGCCATGCGTGGAGATTTCCATGGATACCAAAGGAGGAGAGTTTGGTGAGCAGAGCTGGGTGCCAGACCGTGTCGAAGGCACGTGATATGTCGAGGGAGACAGCTCTAATTTCCTGTTTGGCATTGAGGACCTCCATCCATTGTTGAGACAGCAGAAGCAGCATGTCCAGAGTAGAGTGACCTGGTCTGAAACCAAATTGATGATCAGAGATCAAGCCATTGGAGAAGAGGAAAGATTTCATATCCGAAGCAATGATGGATTCCATGACTTTGCTGATAATTGGGAGAAGGCTGATTGGTCTGTAGTTGCTAGGATCTGTTTTTGCACCTTTTTTGTGCAAAGCGGTGATGTTGGCTGATTTCCAAGCAGATGGCAGTTGACCTTGAGCAAAAGAGAGGGTGAAGAGAACAGAGAGAGGGTGAGATAGAGCAGCAGAGCAGGATTTTAGGACCCGTGGGCTGATGCCGTCGGGTCCAGTTGCAGAATCAGAGTCGAGGGTTGACAGAAACTTTTCCACCTTGTCAGGAGGAAAGGACACGGAGTCCAGGAGCAGCAGGGTACGACTGGGTATGGTGGGTACAGAGAGGGATGGGTTTGGGACACAAGATTTAGAGGCAAACACAGAGTTGAGGCATTCAGCTTTTTCACGTGCGGAGTCAGCTGTGTAGCCGTTTGAGGTAAGGGAGGGGATGGAGGGGGAACAAACACCAGAAACGGATTTGACCAGACGCCACCAGGATTTGGAAGAGGGAGACAGATAAGAGAGTTCGGTCTTGAGAACGGAGAGATATTGTTTCCTGGCTCTCCTGAGGGTGGACACACACTTGTTTCGGGCTTTGTGAAAGGAAATGAGATTTCCTTCCGTTGGATTTCTTTCCAGGAGACGAAGGCAAGTTGTTTCTGGGCAACAGCCTCACCACAAGATTCCGTGTACCATGGACGGGAGGAAGGGTATGACAACTGAAGACGAGATGGGATAAAGCTGTGCATGAGAGAGAGCAATTTACTTTGGAAGAATTCCCAGGATGAGTTGATGTCAGAGGTGGTAGAGATGGGAGACCAGTCCAGATGATTGATGGCTGCTTGAAGACCGTGCCAGTTGGCCTGAGTGAAATGCCAGACTCGTCGACGCTGAGCAGGCTCCCTGAGGATGGTCAGAGAGATGTCCACTTTAACAAGGACATGATCAGATGATCCGATCGGAGCAGAAGAAGAGCAGCAGACATTTTCAGGGAAGTTAGTCATAACCAAGTCCAGAAGAGAAGATGTTCCGTTGACTGAGATCCGGGTCGGGAAATTGACAGATTGTGTCAGTCCCAGTGAGTCGCAGAAGTCCTTTGCTGAGGAGCCATGGCTGGTGAGAGAGGTACCCACACCCAGCCAACTGGCATGATGACAGTTGAAATCACCACATATGAGGAAGAGAGAGTTGGGATGAGTAGATAGAAGTTGGTCCATATCATCAGACAGCGAGATGTAGATGGAGTCATCACTGTTTGGTGGACGGTACAACACACATATGAACAAGAGGTGGGAGCGAAGGGGAAGCCGTAGCCAGAGGTATTCCTGGGGGTGAGGTGGAGAGAGTGCAGTGCAGGGCGAGTGAGGAAGAGAGTTTTTGATGAAGATAGCAACCCCGCCTCCAGGACGAGGCTCAGGTCTATCATACCGGAGGAGGGAGTAGCCCGGGAGAGATACTATGGAATCAGAGACATCATAAAGGAGGAAAGTTTCTGTTAAGCAGATCACGTCTGGTTTGACAGAAGCAACCTGTATGGAGAGATCAGTTAAGTTTGAACGAAGGCCCCGGATGTTTGAGGTCCATACCGTTAATGAAGAGGAAGGGGGAGCATCAGATACAGAACAGGGGGGAGGAGGGGTAGGGTAAGATGTGGAAGAGGTGGAAGAGGTAGGGAGAGCTGTTGAAGGTGTGTCAGAGATTTCAGAATAGCTCGGAGAAAGGGAAGGATGGGGCGGACAAAAGGTTTGATGGTGATTGGGTGAGCCACAATGAGGTGTTATTTGAGGAGGGGGAAGAGCGAGGCAGAAGGTTGGGGGAGATGGAGGTGAGAGTTTGAAGGGGGAAGAAGCGGGGAGGACGCTTTGAGGAGGGGGAGTGAGAAGGGGGAAATTGAGAAGCAATGAGGGTGGGGAGATTTGAAGGGGAGGGGTGAGGGGGGAGTTTGGGAGGGAAGGGACAAGGGGAGGGATTTGAAAGGGATGGGATATGGGGGAGATTTGGAGGGGAGGGGTGAGGCAGGATTCTAGGAGGGGAGGGGCGAGGGGGCGTCTTGGCGGGGAGGGGTGAGGGGGTAGTTTAGGAGGGAGGGGGCAAGGGGGGAGATTTGAAAGGGATGGGTGATGGGGAAGATTTGGAGGGGAGGGGTGATGGGGAAGATTTGGAGGGGAGGGGTTATGGGGAAGATTTGGAGGGAAGGGGTGAGATTGGATTTTTGAAAGTGTACGATTTATGGGAAACGAACATTTATTGCAAAATGAGTTTCTTGTGACCTTCGAGTTAAAAATACGTTTAAGGACGCTGGATGGAGGATGGAGTGCAGGAGAGTTTAGGGAATGTAGAAAAAAGGCACTCTAGGAGATGGATATTTTTTTTGGGATGAATTGATTTGGTGAGCAAGTCGAAAGCAGCCTTTTAAAGAAGAAGAAGAAAAAGGTGTTATAAAATATGACGCAATACATAACTTGAGGGGAAAGTGTAAACATTGAAGGTTAATGAGTGAAAACTATCTGGGGAAATGGGGGAGAAACACGTGGTCGAAGAACGAACGAACGAATAAGAATGAATAAACGAATGAGAACAGAGAAGGAAATGTTTTTTTTGTTTGTTTGTTTTTTTTTGAGTTGAGATTTACACAAGGAAGTAGGCTATGGGTGAAAAGCCTGGGAATACAGAGAACGAAAGTTATTGGATCACAAACGACGGACCGCTGAGAGAAAAACAGCCTCAAGGTTGTACAGTGCACACTGTACAAGGCCTCAAGACACGACACGAATTAACACGATTTTCAATACAGGTATGAAAGATTTACACCGAAAAATCTTCGTCGGGACACAATATACGTACAACACCATAAATAAATAGTTTTAACGAAAATACAAATGGGAACAATCACTTAACTTCGATTTCAAATCGTTCGCGACGCGGCAAAGGCCTTGCTCGCGACACGGCAAACAGACGATCAATTTATCGTCTGTTTATTTTATTAATTTATTTTATTAATAAACTGGTGTTTACTTTCATTTTTATGTGATTAATGCACCAATAATAATTAGTATTTGAAAGGCATTGGATAATCTATCCATACCCTCTAAATATCCGACACACAATTCTATAGCGGAAATGCTTAAAATGAATGCAATATATAATTATGTTGCTGACACTGGATGTTTCGGGAACTTTCACAGGATAAAGTTTGGCCCCTCTTCTTTTTGTGTGCGAAAAATGAAAACTATAACCTTTATCCCCACCCCAATACCTAATTATACTGGACTACCTGGTGTTGGAGAGGATGGACCTGGTGCTGGAGAGGATGGTGCTGGTCAATTTTCTTAAAGTAAACATCAAGGGTGGCTTGAACAGAGCTTTCTCACATTTCTCTTGTCTACCGCTCCCCTTATTATATACCTTGTGTGTCTGATTTTTTTCTCTGTGTGATAAATGTTAGCTCTTTCACGAGCCTCGATTTTGTATACAACAAAAAAAAAAAAAAAAAAAAAAAAAAACTTTTTTAAATAATAGGCTTTACGGAGGTCGGTATGTAAGTACGGGCGTTCGTATGTCGGGCGTTCGTAACCCGGGGACTGCCTGTGTATATATATATATATATATACATTATATATATATATATATATATATATATATATATATATATATATATATATATATATATATATATATATATATACAGTGAAACCTTGACTTACGAGTTTAATTCGTTCTGTGACCGAGCTCGTAACTCAATTTGCTCGTTTCTCAAATTAAATTTCCCCATTAAAAGGCATTGAAATGCTATTAATCCATTCCAGCCCCCAAAAAACCACACCAATTTTTTTTGTTACGTGTTTTTAAATAAGAAAAATGTACTTTATAAATAACAAATAATGTATAAACAAGCACGACCTCGTATATACTGTTCATAATAAAAGAGAATGTTGTAGCGACCCATGGGTCCCCCAAGCAAGACCGGCATCAGAATCTCCTTGCTCCAGCCGGTGACGTCACCGGCGGGGATCCCCGGCGCCAGAGTGGCTGGTCACGTGACCGCCAAAGCGTCCCGGCGCGTGCGGGTATAATGAGCTACACCTGTGGATCACGTGACCACCGAAGCACGCCTCGCTTGAGAGGCGTGGCTTTCGGTTTCGGTTTGGGTTTTTGGTTGTGCTTTATAAGGCAGCCCGATAAACGGGCTTTTTAGTGTTCCCGAGTTGGTTTTACGAATAAACATCTTCTCGGACGAGTTTGTGCCTTGCCATCCTTTTATCCGTATTCTGCTGGAGTCCAGACTCCTTCAATGTAAAGAAATAAACTGGTTTTATTAAGTGTTGTGGCGGACACGAAAGCACTGACGTGGTGACATCACCCTGCACACCAAGTGGGGGTGGGCCACGCCGGCGAGAGAGGCGTGGCCGCAGGATATAGACGGGACGCGCAGCCTTGAGCAGCTTAGTGCTGCAGTTTGAATAAAGACTCTTGTATGAACCGCGTTGTCTGCTTGCTCCTTGCGTAAGCATTAGCGCGCGCAGCATCACGCTACAGTGTATTTACCTTGAAGATCAGACGAAGATGCTGGCGGAGGTGGAGGAGATAACTTTTGCCCTTTTCGCCACACTTTCCTCGCTTTCACTTGCAGGGCGTTTCAATAAAAACCTGTCCAACGAGGTTTGTTTCTTCCTCCCTTTCAAAATGTTTCGAAAATTCTCCATCTCTTCATGGATAGAGGTCCGGAGCTTTGAAATAATCGTAACGCCCTTGGCTGGCGTTATAGCCTTTATCGACTCCTTCTGCTTCAAAATCGTACATATCGTAGAAGTACTACGATCGTACTGCCTCGCCAAGTCGACAACACGCACACCTCGCTCATGTTTTTCAACGATTGCGTGTTTTATATCCAAGCACATCATCCTCTTCCTCTTCTCAGTACTGCCCTTGGCACTCAATTTCTTAGGACCCATGGTTAAAACTAAGAAATTTTCCAAAATAACCAACATGCGAAAACAAAGCAGCAGCGATATACGGCAGAGATGCTTGCACGGCAAGATAACCACGTGACCGGAACGCTCGTTGGGCCACCTGGTGGTGGGTGGCGTAAGCTCGTAACTCAGATCTCGGCTCGCATCTCAAAGCAAAAAACCGCCCGAGCGACGGCTCGTATCTCGGAAAACTCGTAAGTTGGTGCACTCGTAAGTCAAGGTTTCACTGTATGTAATATATATATATATATATCAGTCACTATGCGACCTTCATATCATCAGTGGAGAACCGCCAGCAAGGTGTCCCATACAGCTGCTGCTGCACCTTGCTGGGAGCGATAAGCACCGCCTGCCACACGGTAACGTTATCTCCGGTATCCACTCATCATATGGAGTCGACCTGGTTGCGGTTGGGAGTTACTAATAATGGTATCTGTAATCTGGTTCTCCAACCTAATGAGCGGACAACATGACGTCATCGCCATGCAAGTCCGCATTGCCTGCAAAGCTCCAGAGGAACCATCGAGCAATGCGTCATTACGGATTATAAATTCAGATACTGTCACAAGTGCATGCAAAACTCACAGTTACCGACCTGGTTTCGCCCTTGTTGGGGCTTCATCAGGGCAACGCAGTGAGGCTTCCATACACTTGTAACTCTGTGAACCTTTCGGTTTTTATATCAGTCACTATGCGACCTTCATATCATCAGTGGAGAATGCGGACATGCATGGCGATGACGTCATGTTGTCCGCTCATTAGGTTGGAGAACCAGATTACAGATACCATATATATATTGTTACGGAACCCAACGTCGGCCTCAGATCCCTTCTCGAGGGGGGATTAGTCCCCTCGTTTGTGACTGACCGACGTGGTCCCTGAAGCTGCACAAGCTCCCTCCAGAGGCAGGTGAGCAGCTTCGTTCGCGACCGCGGATAAGATGTTAATTTGCCGAGCGGATGGCAGCCGCGGCACGAACCGTTAACAAAGACTAACCCGATCCTGAACGTTGGCCAAATCGTGCCACAGGTATTCAATGGGGAAAAGACAAAGACGACGGATGTGAAGAAGAAGACTAAGGCAAAAGGTTGGAAATACGACGACTATTATTTATTATTACTATTTACACAATGAAAGAAACCAAGGAAGAAGGAAGGATAATAAAATAATGCAGAAAGAGGGACGGACCAGAAGGACACAGTGCAATTTCTAGCTTATACAGACTTAACTTATACCCCAGGACAAGACAAAAGACAGACTACAAGCACACTTACACGGGGGATGATGACAGGAATGTCAGGAATGGTTTGGGACGGCAGAGAAGGGGAGGAAGGCACGGAGCTGGCTGGAGCTTGGTCCCGCACGGGACGTCGGGCTGGACCTCGATGGCCACCGATGCCACCGATCCTGGTTCCCGCGGGGTAATGGGTCGGAGCTGCCTGGTGGAGCCAACCTGCTGGTGGAGTCAAAGCTGCTGGTCGAGCCAAAGCTGCTGGTGGGGGGTCTGGCATGACGGGTTCTCTCTCTCTCTCTTGAACTTAATCGTCTCTTTTGCCGCCGTGGGGACGTCGCGTGCTTTCCCAGGACTCATCTTCTGTATCTCATCTCCGTAGCTCATCTGGACTCATCTGGACTCATCTCTGGTGGGGGCGTCTCCCGCGGGTTATATAAGCCCCACCCTTGAACCTTTCCCGAACCTCCCCGATCGCTCTTCCTCCGCCCTCTCAAGCCAAACCCCTTATACTTGGTTGGTTGTTCGGGGCTGGCTCACTCCTCCCCTCTATGACGAGGTGGAGACACGCCTTTCTTCTCCGAGCTGGCCGCGTGCTCAATGGAGTTTTGGGATGAAGAAAACCGCCCAAATGCAGTTGGGCAATGGATGCTTTGGGAATGGGAATGAAAGGGAATCTATCTATTTGAATTTGGTGCAATGGAGTGTTGAATTAATGGAAGACAAGGCCTTAACCTACATAGAATAAGGAGATAACTGTATAGAAGGATATATGATTGGCTACGTGTGGTATCTGAAATAACTACGGGAACGACCTTTTGACTTTTATACACAACAACTGGAGGAAGGAGGGTGACATTTTACAATTCATTACACAATAAAAAAAACACAATTCTCATATCCACAACACTGCACCCTCCTCCTCTTAGGCACATCCCGGGCCTATTACTTTTACTTTTAGTGTGGCACGTAGGTGTAGTTCCCTCTGCATTTAACCTGACCCTGAGTGTGACAGTTTTAAAACACAAATAAATATGTCCCGCTGCTCCATTGCACCCTACCTAACAGACTCACGCCCACAGCTAACCGAATTGCGGAATGGTTTTCAAACTAAAACACGAACGATGGGGGAGCATTATTTACAGTTGACGCTATTTTATTTACAAAACGCAACCCAGGACCTGTGATTGTTATTTTGGGGGGGAGACAGTCTGCCCTGCATCGACGCACCAGAAAGCACCAAAACACCATCAAGCACCACAAAGCACCCTTTGGTGCACAGTCATTACAGTTCAATGAAAAAAAAGGTGCACTGTGTCCGCTTCTTCTTCTTCTGTTTTTATTTTATTATCCTTCCTCCTCCTTGGTTGCTTTCACTTGTGTAAATAGTAAATAAATCATATTTGTATTTCTTACCCTTTTCCCTTCTTTCCTCTACATCCGTCGTTGTTGTCTTTTCCCTCATTGGACACCTGTGGCACGATTTTGGCCAATGTTTGAGAATCGGGTCTAGTTTCTGTTAACGGTTCGTGCCGCGGCTGCCATCCGCTCGGCAAATTAACATCTTATCCGCGGTCGCGAACGAAGCTGCTCACCTGCCTCTGGAGGGAGCTTGTGCAGCTTCAGGACTCACGTCGGTCAGTCACAAACGAGGGGACTAATCCCCCCTCGAGAAGGGATCCGAGGCCGACGTTGGGCTCCGGAGACGTGACAGTAGCTTTTTTTTTTCAGCTCATGAATAAAAATAACCAAACAAACCCTGCTGGTGGTCTCTTGCTCTTCGGCTCCCTCTGCAGGCTATTGTTCTCTTCCTGATGTCTTTCTTCTTTGCTGGTGGCCTATTTGCAATAATAAAAGCAAGCACAAAACGTGTCCATTGTTCTTTATTTATGGCCCACAGGGCCGACTAGGGGTGGTTCACCTGTGTGGCATTGGTGCCCTGTGACCAAGGTCCGCCAGCAAGATCTCGGGCCTTCATGGCCGGTTCCAGCAGAGGGGCCATGCCCCAACCCAAGGGGTCCATAAGTGGTGCTCAGCCACAGACATGTGGTCCATAAGGTGGTCCATAAGGTGGTGCATCGATGCAGACAGCTGGTTCCGGGAGTTTCGGGCGCACAATGGCGGACTCCCGCACGCTCCCCTCGGCGCCCAGTGGCGCACAGTCCTCGGGTGGGAGACAAGGGGGGAAGAAGACAGGTGAGCGAGGGGTAAGGTCACAAGGGTACACATCAACAAGGCAATGCAAGACGAGGTGCGTACAGAGAGCGAAGTGAGAAAGCTCGTCCCTGCCGTACGCCCCCCCCCCCCCCCCCCAACATGTGACCTACACTACCCTTGCCCTTACCCCATATTTACAACAATTTACACATTACAAATCCGTCGCTACCGTCACATCTTCCCCATATTTCCCCGATACCAAATTCGTCCCCACAATCCCTCTAACCAAAATTTGCCATCACCAATTCATCATCAATCCTTATAAGGAGGGAGAGATGGAACACAAAGCACAATGTCACACCCACATCATGATGCATCTCACATTCCAAACACTTGCACAAAAACAATAATAAAAACATGGCATGGTGTGGAGTCCTGTTACCTCAAGTGAGTGGATGTAGATGGTGCAAGGAGATTCTTTATCCTAACTATCGTCTAAATGACATCAACACACTTTACACTACCCGGGGTCTTTCCCTGCCAAACCATTGGCCATCTTACTCTATGCGGTTTTAAGAACCAAATTCCCATTGACCAAACTGTGGTGCTTCTCAATTTGGGGTCTCACTCCCCCGGTTCAACTCCCTGTGCCCTTGCACAATTTCCGGGCTGGGTCGTACAGCTCTCCCAGCAGGTCTACCCACCTGCACACCTCCACCACTGTAGTTGCCTCCGAGCTTACCTGCTCCTCACCCTAACCTATCTAACTGGGGAAGGCCCTCTGGCGCTCTCCCCACTCGGTGCCCTCTCTGGCACTGGGCTACCCGGGTCCGTCCTCCGGATCCTCGGGCCCCATCCACAACTCTACCGGCTCCCAGAGCCCACCTGCGGCCTCACCTGGCCGACATCCTAACAGTGGCGGAGTGTCCATTCCACTACACACACTAACAGGCTACACACCCAGCCATTTCCACGACACTAATGCACCCATCCAACCATCATTCTTCCACCACGCACCACAGATGCCAATATCCAACCACAATTTACCTGTACTCTCTACCTAACTCTTAAACTACCCTCCCCGGGTATTCGTGATGGGGGTCCAGTCTTCCCCCATTCACACCTTCGCACCATCCACTCCACTCCACAGTTCCCACCATACTCACTCCACGACCATCCATTCTATACTCCATATATTCCATACCATTTATTCCATACACCTGCAGTTGCACACCTGTGCAATCACTCCTATACCTGGTGCTTCCTGCACCCTCCTTCCTCCCAGGACCATTTGGTCAACACAACACACATCACCATCACTCACTCATACACTGCTCCATACACCTGTTCAGTTGCACACCTGTGCAATCTCAATCATCCCTCACTCATTGCTCCATACACTTCCACGCTCAATACACTTTCGATTCTCAAACACACGGCATCATTATCTAACTACTCCCCTCTGGAACTTGCGCTTCCCAGTCGCCCCTTTAAACTATTGCGCTCCCTCGTCATTATAATCCAAACTAATCTACCTGCGTCCCCACTACAGGTATCATTGTCACTACCTAAGCTTACCGTTACCTATGGTCATCTTCTCTAGGTCCCTATCATTATCCTAACCCTCCCGGGCTAATTTTCACTGCCAACCCCATAAACCTACTGCTCCTTTGCCCCCTTTGTGAGGGATGGCAGGGTTGCCATCCCACCACATCGGGTATTTCTCACTATAAATTTTGCTCACCAAATTCCAGCCAATCAGAAAATTTCCAATCATCTGCCAATCATCAATCTGCCAATCCTTTGCCAATCAAATTTTGCTTTTCAATTTCGGGTCCAAAACACTATAATCACACGTCTACTCACTTGAGCCTCTCGGTGCGCCAATTCATTTCCAAAGCTCGGCTTCGCAAAGCCGAGCAATGAATGCGGGTTGTTTGGTGCCGGCGGTTGGATTCGTCCGGCATTCGGTGCAGGGAAGGGGGCTTACCCGGGCCGAGATCCCATGCACCATCTCGGCACGGAGCCATCCAATGGCCCGATCTCGCCCTGCCGGAACGCCGCAACAAAAAGGGGTCGCCATGACGACCCTTCTTACCGGGCCGCCCGTTCCGCCTAGCGGAGCACAGACGCGGCCGTTCAGAGCGCGGCCCGGCGTGGATCGCGTACGGCGGTTCTTTCCAAACCGCCGCGGTTACGATCCCCGCTGGTCCCCGCTGCACAAGAAGCTGCCCGGCACGCACCGAGGGCCCGCTTCGGCTATAAGTCGGTCTAACCGCTAACCCGGTTAGCGTCGATGCTCCACTTGCATGCTTACACCCCGCAGCCCGCTCCTTGCTCATACATCCAGCCGTTCCCATGCTCCTCGTCATTGCACCTTCTCTTACACACCCAGGTACACTCATTCCGCTCACAGACTTGGTCACACACCTGACCACTGCACACCTTTGCACACACTCGTCGTTCGCACACCTCACCAACACACCTCTTCGCGCCCCCTCCTCGGTCACCTCCTCTGTGACAACCACGGGTGTGCACTCACTTGCACACCCAATCACGTGCCTCACTACCAACTCCAGTGTGCATTCCCATACGCGCTCTACCATTCCAGGTGTGCATCCTTCCATTCCAGGTGTACATCCTCTCTCACCTGCCACAACCAACTCACGCTCCGTGTCACTCTTACTACTTTCACCACCACTCTCGGTCGCGCATTCACCCTTACTCTTGACAGCGCACTCTGTACCCATGCACTCCTCTGTTACACACCTTTCTCGCGCATCCTCTTGCGCACACTCTCCCGTCACACCCTCCGTAACACTCACCACAGGTGTGCATTCTCCCGTTACATCCCTTGTAACACTCCCCACTACGCGCTTCCATGTGCCCCCCCGCACACGCACTACGACCAACTCACCCTCGACAGCACACTCACTCCTCGGCGCGCACTTTTTCCTCTCACACCCCATAGTCGGACATTCTCGCACACCTCCTCCTTCACACTCTGCACCTGTCGCACACTTTACCAGCGGCCTCTCACGAACACCCGGGTCCAAACCAACCCCCAAGCCGACTGAATCTCCTCTCACACCATATACATTTCCGCGTATATCGCCACTCACCTTGGCACCTCGTCTCCGCACCTCCTTCGCCACCTGCAAACTCTTTATTTGGTTAGCGAGCACACCATCACGATTTGAGCACCGACCTTGTACATACTCCATCACTTCCTCCCTTATCTCCTTCTTAGTTTCCCTCCGTCTCTTCTTAATTTCACTCACCCCCTCTTCCACTTCCTCTAATTTTTGCTTCACCTCTTTTATTTCCCGGTGCGTCTCCTCAATTTCGTCCTCTAATGCCACCTTGACCGTTTCTATATGCGTCCACGCCTCCCGGTCCTTTGTTTCCATTGCCTCCGTCACCTCGTCCAACCTCGTTGTCAGTCCCTCACGTACCATCTGACATTCCCTCTTTGTCGCTATCAAGTCATTTTTGAGTTCTTTTTGTGTCGCTTTCAACCCCCTAGTACCGGTGTTCTTTTCTACCTGCTCCACTAGTTCCTTTTGTCCCACCGTCAGCTGTTCCACCTCCTGCGTCAGGTCTTCTATGCCTCCTTGTAACTTAGCCGTATTATTCCTCACCTCTTTCTCCATACGCTCCTTACCTCGCTTTACCTCCTCGCGTACCCTCGAGACATCCCCGCCCACACCTCGTCTTATCTCCTCCCCCATTTCTCCAATCTCTTTAGTAGATGCCGCCCTCATTTGTTCTAATTCATCCCTCTGAGCATCCAGTTTACCTTCCAACCCGATTTTCACCTCCTCTATCTGGTTCCCCATCTGTTTGATTTCCCGGGCGGATTGCTCCCCTATTTCCCGCAATTTGCCTTCCATCTTATTTTCTAGCCCCGTTAACCCATTCTTTACCTCTTTTATCCCGTTGTCTAACCCCTCAAATTTATTGTCCAACCCCTCAAATTTACCCTCAAATTTCTTGTCTAACCCCTCAAATTTCTTGTCTAACCCCTCAAATTTACCCTCAAATTTCTTGTATAACCCCTCAAATTGATTGTCTAACCCCTCAAATTTATTTCCCATATTATTTAACCCGTCTCTTAATTTCTCACTAGTACCCCTCGCTTTGTCCCTCATTGCCCCAATTTGGTCTCCCAGCCCCCTGTTCTCTTCCATGAGGGCCCGCATTTGCAGCATGAATAGGCCCCAGTCCATTTGCGGCGCTGCTAGTGTCACGGGCACGGCGAAATTTGGTGCCGCTGTAACCACATGCGCGAGGGCGCCATTTTGTGCGCCTGATACCTCCTCAACCACCTCCTCATTGTTCTCCTCCTCCATTTCTTCCCTCTGGTCCTGGGTTACCCCTAACCCTTCTATCTCTCCCACCGGCATCCCACCGGCATCCCGTCGCCTTGACCATCCATGGCACGACTTTCAAATTTAGGATGTTAAATAAAAGTAAATTTCAGCCCACTCGAAATTTGAGCGCGCTGTTCGCGCTTCAGGTCCGAATCCCACTCCTGACACCAAATGTTACGGAACCCAACGTCGGCCTCGGATCCCTTCCCGAGGGGGGATTAGTCCCCTCGTTTGTGACTGACCGACGTGGTCCCTGAAGCTGCACAAGCTCCCTCCAGAGGCAGGTGAGCAGCTTCGTTCGCGACCGCGGATAAGATGTTAATTTGCCGAGTGGATGGCAGCCGCGGCACGAACCGTTAACAAAGACTAACCCGATCCTGAACGTTGGCCAAATCGTGCCACAGGTATTCAATGGGGAAAAGACAAAGACGACGGAAGGGAAGAAGAAGACGACGAAGTCAAAAGGTTGGAAATACGACTATTATTTATTATTACTATTTACACAATGAAAGAAACCAAGGAAGAAGGAAGGATAATAAAATAATGCAGAAAGAGGGACGGACCAGAAGGACACAGTGCAATTTCTAGCTTATACAGACTTAACTTATACCCCAGGACAAGACAAAAGACAGACTACAAGCACACTTACACGGGGGATGATGACAGGAATGGCAGGAATAGTTTGGGACGGCAGAGAAGGGGAGGAAGGCACGGAGCTGGCTGGAGCTTGATCCCGCACGGGACGTCGGGCTGGACCTCGACAGCCACCGATGCCACCGATCCTGGTTCCCGCGGGGTAACGGGTCAGAGCTGCCTGGTGGAGCCAACCAGCTGGTGGAGTCAAAGCTGCTGGTCGAGCCAAAGCTGCTGGTGGGGGGTCTGGCGTGACGGGTTCTCTCTCTCTCTTGAACTTGATCGTCTCTTTTGCCGCCGTGGGGACGTCGCGTGCTTTCCCAGGACTCATCTTCTGTATCTCATCTCCGTAGCTCATCTGGACTCATCTCTGGTGGGGGCGTCTCCCGCGGGTTATATAAGCCCCACCCTTGAACCTTTCCCGAACCTCCCCGATCGCTCTTCCTCTGCCCTCTCAAGCCAAACCCCTTATACTTGGTTGGTTGTTCGGGGCTGGCTCACTCCTCCCCTCTATGACGAGGTGGAGACACGCCTTTCTTCTCCGAGCTGGCCGCGTGCTCAATAGAGTTTTGGGATGAAGAAAACCGCCCAAATGCAGTTGGCAATGGATGCTTTGGGAATGGGAATGAAAGGGAATCTATCTATTTGAATTCGGTGCAATGGAGTGTTAAATTAATGGAAGACAAGGCCTTAACCGACATAGAATAAGGAGATAACTGTATAGAAGGATATATGATTGGCTACGTGTGGTATCTGAAATAACTACGGGAACGACCTTTTGACCTTTATACACAACAACTGGAGGAAGGAGGGTGACATTTTACAATTCATTACACAATAACAAAAACACAATTCTCATATCCACAAAACTGTGTGTATATATATATATATTGTTGCGGATATGGGATTTGGCCTCCATATCCGCTTGTAAATATTCCCCTATTTCCCCAATACTCCCCAACTATCCCCAATCCCCCATTCCCTAGTCCCATTGTCTGTAAACAACACTCTGTAGAACCGACCTTCCCCTTTTTCCCCCATTAAATGTCGTGCCCAGGTCCACCGCATCTCACGTAGACAACTTTCGGACATCTTGCTAGTTATTCTTAGTCTATGTCAGTTAAGGACTCGTTTCCATTAATTCTGACTCTTCGTTGCACCAGAATGTGATCGTATGGCACCAGTAGTGAGTTTAGGACCTCCCCATACCTCCTCCCATCTTCCCCATGAAACAACTACAACAACAACTACAACAACAACTACAACAACAGAGGGGCGCGGCGCGGGGAGTGTGCGTCCTCACTCCGGCTCGGTTAGCCGCCATTGCCCATGCGCTCCACGGGGTTACCACGAAGGGGCTGGCTGTCAGCTCCTCGTCAGGGGCGGAGCCCGGTAACCCCCCGCAGCCAGTGAGAAGCGGCGGGCCGATTCCATCTGGGGCGGAGCTAACGAGCCGAGGGCGTGTCACTCCCCGCCGGATATGCGCAGCGACTTACCGGATGTGAGATCAGATGCGCCCCCAGCTTGAAACGACAAGTCGCGACCTCCGAGCGCTGAGCGACCTCCCCGCATCTACTGGACCGGACCGGGTCGATTCTGTCCCTGAGCCAAGGTGCACCTTGAGCCATCGACTACCCGCTTTCCTTGCCATAAATCCCCGTGTGAGTCAGTTTTGTCCTGTTTATCTGTCGTCTGTCGGGGCTAGTATAAGACCGTGTTTAAGTGCCTATCTTCCTATGCTGTCCCTCTCATTCCTGTAATCTAACCTTCCGCCATAATATAACCTCCTCCGGAGGTCTTGAGAACCGTATCCCTGGTGTCGTGTCATTTTAATCCCAGCCGTTGTGTCCTTTTCCTTCATTGATCTAGCGTAGCGCGACTCGGCCAAGGTTCGAGTATAATCGGGTAACTTGTGCGGACACGGCGGCCATTCCGCTCGGCCCACCATAACATCAAAGTCGTGTCTGTAACTATTGGTGTCAGGAGTGTCGGATTCGGACCTGGGACTAAATTCATTTAGCCCAAATTTTGGAACACCAATTGTACCACTAGGGTAACAATTGGTGTTGGGAGGTAGAATTCGATCCGGAGCGCGTTTTACGCGCTCGAAATTATAACGGCGAAATTTGATTGTGTTTTACAAAATATAAAAACCCGAATTTTGAAAGTCGCGCTATGGCAGACCAAGTCGCATGGGGTCCGGTAGAGGAGAGTGAGGCAGGGTCGATCCAGGACCAAATTGAGGGACATAAGGAGAGCGAAGCAGTGAGGGTAGCAGACGCACAAAATAGCGTCGTTGCGCCCGACGTTGCGGGCGCGCAAAATGGCGCCTCGCTGGTCACCGCGCCCGCGACCGTGGCAGCGCCCCTGGTGGATTCGAACCTTTTCCTCCTGCAAATGAGGGCCCTTATGGAACAAATGGGTGAGCAATTGGGAGACCAAATTAGAGGTTTGAAAAGCAGTATGGGACAAATGGGGAACCGGATGGAGGCTCAGAATGAGCAATTGGGGGTAATGGGAAGCCAAATGGGGGTAATGAGGGAGGAAGCGAGGGGTACCGGTGAGAAGTTAGACAATAATTTTGAGGGGTTAGACAACGGGATAAAAGAGGTGAGAAATGGGTTAATGGGGGTAGAAAACAGAATGGCCGCTCAAGAGAATCAAATGGAAGGGATGCAAAAGGGGTTAGAGGGGGTAGAAAATAGAATGGCTGCCCAGGAGAATCAGATAGAGGGAGTGAAAAATGGGTTAGAGGGGTTAGAAAACAGGATGGAAGGCAAATTGAGGGACATGAGGGACCAAGCGGAAAGGGAAGTTAACCAAATGGGGCAGCAGATAGAGGGGGTCAGAATGGGGGTAGAAACCAAACTGGATGCTCACAGGGAGGAAATGGAGCAGATGAGGGTGGCATCTGGGCAGGAGATGCAAGTGATGGGAGAGGAGATCAGAAGAGGTGTGAGTGAGGAGGTCGGAGTGCGCGAGGAGGTGAGGCACTGTAAGGAGCGCATGGAGAAGGAGGTGAGAAAGGGGACTGTAAAATTGCAAAGTGGTATAGAGGAGTTGACGCTGGGAGTAGAACAACTGACAGTGGGACAAAAGGAGTTGGGGGAACAGGTAAAGAAGAACACAGCGGTAATAGAGGGGTTAAAATCGACGCAGAAGGAGATGAAAAAGGACGTAGGGGTAATTAAAAAAGAGTGTCAGACGGTACATGAGGACTTGACGAGAAAAATGAACAAAGTGGTAGAGGTGATGGAGGTTAAAGAGCGGGAGGTGCGGGAGCACATAGAAAAAAATAAAGTGGAGTTAGAGGAAGAACTTAAAGGGGCGCACGAGGAGATGAAGGAGGTGAAGCAGAAATTAGAAGAAGTGGAAGAGGGGGTGAGCGAAATTAAAAAGCGACGGAGAGAGGATAAGAAAGAGATAAAGGAGGAAGTAAAAGAATTGGTCCAAAGTCTGTGTTTGGATCGTGATGATGTGCTCATTAACCGGATGAGGGATTCGCAGGTGATGGAGGAGAAGCGAAGAGGAAGAGGACCCGGTGTAAGTGGTGACCAATATGGTCGTGCGTATGATGCGCCAGGGGATTTAAGAAGCTTGGGGGTCGAGATGGACCCGGGTGTTCGTGAGAGGCCGTTGGTGAAGTGTGCGACAGGTCTGGTGTGCGAAAAAGGAGGTGTGCGAGAAAGTCCGACTCTGGGGTGTGTGAGGAAAAAGTGCGTGCCAAGGAGTGAGGGTGCTGGCGAGAGTGAGTCGGTCGTAGCGCGTGTGCGAGGGAGCACATGGAAGCGTGGTGTGGTAAGTGTTACAGAGGGTGTGACGGGAGAGTGTGCGCAGGAGTGTGCGCGAGAAAGGTGTGTGACGGACAGGTGCATGGGGAAAGAGTGCGCTGTCAAAGGCAAGGAAGAATGCACGCCTGTGGTGAGTGTTACAGAGGGTGTGACGGGAGAGTGTGCGCAAGAGTGTGCGCGAGAGAGGTGTGTGACGGACAGGTGCATGAGGAAAGAGTGCGCTGTCAAGAGTAAGGGTGAGTGCGCTGTCAAGAATGGAGGTGAGAGTAGTGAGAGTGACAAGGAGAGTGAGTTGGTTGTGACAGGTGAGCGAGGATGTACACCTGGGATGGTGGATGCACACCTGGAATGGTAGAGCGTGAGTGGGAATGCACGCTGGAGTTGGTAGTGAGGCACGTGGTTGGGTGTGCGAATGAGAGCACACCTGTGATTGTCACAGAGGAGGTGACAGAGGAGGGGGCGCGAAGAGGTGTGTTGGTGAGGTGTGCTACCAACGAATGTGTGCCAAAGTGTTCGGTGGTCAGGTGTGTGACCAAGGCTGTGAGTGGAATGGGTGTACCTGGGTGTGTAAGGAAAGGTACGAGGAGCATGGAAACGGCTGGATGTGTGAGCAAGGAACGGGCTGCGGGGTGTAAGCATCCAGGTGAAGCATCGACGTTAAACGGGTTAGAGGTTAGAGCGACTTTTAGCCGAATCGGGCCCTCGGTGGGTGCTGGGCCTCGCTTTGAACGGCCGCGTCCGTGCTCCACTAGGCGGAGCGGGCGGCTGGATAGGAAGGGTCGTCATGGCGACCACTTTTTGTTGAGGCATTCCGGCAGGTCGAGATCGAGCCATGGGATGGCTCCGTGCCGAGAAGGTGCGCGGGATCTCGGGCCGGGTAAACCTCCTTCCCTGCACCGAGTGCCGGACGTATCCAGCCGCTGGCACAGAACAACCCGCATTCATGGCTTGGCTTTACGAAGCCGGGCTTTGGACAGGAATTGGCGCACCGAGAGGCATTAGTAAGTAGACTGTGTGATGAGGTTAGTGTTTTGGCCCCAAAATTAGAGAAAAACAAAATTTGATGATTGGCAAAGGATTGGCAGTAATGATTGGCAGATGATGGGTAGTGATTGGCAAATTTTTATTTTGTTGAAATTTGATGTGCAAAATTGGTAGTGAGCGATGGGCCCGGTGGGTAAGGCTGGCATCCCTGCCGCCCTTCCCACAAGTGGGGGCAAAGGAGCAATAGCTTATGGGGTGTATGGCAGTGAAAACTAGCCCGGGTGGGTTAGGTTATATTGTAGGGATCTAGCGAAGATGACATTAGGTGACGTTAAGGTTAGTTAGTGACTGATACCTGTAGTGGGGACGCAGGTAGTTTAGTGTGGTTGATAATGACGAGGGAGCGCAATAGTTTAAAGGGACGACTGGGAAGCGCAAGTTTCAGAAGGGAGTAGTTAGCTGAGATGATGCCGTGCGTGTGAGAATTGAACAGGTGTGATTGCACAGGTGTGCAACTGGACAGGTGTGTGGAGCAGTGTAGGAGTAGTGAGTGTGTGGATCAGCGCGAATGCGCTTGGGGAGAGAAGGGTGCAGGTGGCACCAGGTGTGAGAGCACAGGTGTGCAGGTACAGGTGTGTGGAGAGAGTTGGAGTAAGTGGTACGGAGTGGTGTGCATGGTGCGAAGGTGTGAATCGGGGGAGTGAGACCCCAAATTGAAAAGCACCACAGTTTGCTCAATGGGAATTGGTTTTTAGAACCCATAGTGTAAGAGGGCCAATGGTTTGGCCGGAGAAAGACCCCGGGTAGTGTAAAGTTGTTAAAGTCATTTAGGAGATAGTTAGGATTGATGAACCTGTCGCACCATACGCAGCCACTTACCTGTGGTGATGATGACTCCACACCTGTGTTCCTTTGTTCTGTGTTGCAGGAAGTGAGAATTGCTGTTGGATTTGTGAGACGCATCACGACGTGGATGAGACATTGGGGTGATTCCATCTCTCCCTCCCTAGGAGGGACTGATGATGAATTGGTGATAGCAAATTATGATGTTGAGTTGGAGATGGCAAATTTTGATGAGAGTTGAAAATGGCAAATTTGATTGGTTAGGAGGGAGAGAAGACGAATTTGGTTTATGGGAGGAACGGGGAAGACAGTAGGGACGTTTGTTGATTTGTAAAGTAGATGTTTATGGGTAGTGTTGTGTTTTGTGGATACAGTAAGGGGTAAGGGAGGGGCCATGTAGGTTACCTGGTGGGGGGGGGGGGCGTACGGTAGGAACGTACCTGTCTCACCTGGTTCCCATGTGCCCCCAGTGTGCATCATCTTATATTGCGTGCACTTTTGCGCCCTTACCACCTTACTCACTTGTCTGCTTCTTTTGTCTCCCACCTCCGAGGATCTGGCTTTGGGGCAGAGAGAGGGGAGAGAGAGGTGCTGGCTCCGCAGTTGTGGGCCTGCACTTTCGCTGCTTGCTGCCTGGATCGATACACCATATGGACCGCAATGTTTGTGGCCACCCACAATGGACCGCAGTTCTTTTGCGGCCAAGCACCACCCGTGGATGGACCTATGGGTCAACGTGGCACCTATGCCATACAGGTGAACCACTTTTAGTTGGCCCCCTGACGGCCACAATACAGAAATGGACGCGGTTGGCGCCTTTCTTTATTTTTGAAAGCAGTAAGAAGGCCAAGTGCACCACACGAAGGCAAGACCAGCGGCAGACCATCGGCCGGCTGCGACACCACACCGTGATTTATAGACATTTTATTGGTGCACCGGATGGTGCTGACTGTGTGATGGGGTGGTGCTTTTGGTGCTTGGAAGGGGTGCTCTGCACATTATTAAAGGCCGTAAGGCCACAGAGCACTCGTGGGTTGGTGTATCGATGCTGGCATGCGTGCTCTCTCTATGCATAACATCTGCATGTGTTCCTCCAAAAACAGGTCCTGGATCGTAGTGTAAATATCAGCGTAGTCTTGTGTAAATAATGCTCCCTACCGGCTGTATGTTTAGTTTGCGAATTCTTTCCGCAATTCGGTTATCCTGTGGGTGTGTTTCTGTGAGGAGAAGGGTGCAACGTCGCAGGGGGACATATTTACTCATTTGTGAATATCTGTAAAACTGTCGCACTCAGGGTAGAGTTAATAGTAGAGGGAACTACATCTGAGTGCCACACTAAAATAGGTAAAAATGTATCGGGTCGGGACGCCCCGAGGGTAGAGAAGGGTGCAATGTTGCGGATATGGGATTTGGCCTCCATATCCGCTTGTAAATATTCCCCTATTTCCCCAATACTCCCCAACTATCCCCAATCCCCCATTCCCTAGTCCCATTGTCTGTAAACAACACTCTGTAGAACCGACCTTCCCCTTTTTCCCCCATTAAATGTCGTGCCCAGGTCCACCGCATCTCACGTAGACAACTTTCGGACATCTTGCTAGTTATTCTTAGTCTATGTCAGTTAAGGACTCGTTTCCATTAATTCTGACTCTTCGTTGCACCAGAATGTGATCGTATGGCACCAGTAGTGAGTTTAGGACCTCCCCATACCTCCTCCCATCTTCCCCATGAAACAACAACTACAACAACAACTACAACAACAACAACTACAACAACAACTACAACAACAACTACAACAACAGAGGGGCGCGGCGCGGGGAGTGTGCGTCCTCACTCCGGCTCGGTTAGCCGCCATTGCCCATGCGCTCCACGGGGTTACCATGAAGGGGCTGGCTGTCAGCTCCTCGTCAGGGGCGGAGCCCGGTAACCCCCCGCAGCCAGTGAGAAGCGGCGGGCCGATTCCATCTGGGGCGGAGCTAACGAGCCGAGGGCGTGTCACTCCCCGCCGGATATGCGCAGCGACTTACCGGATGTGAGATCAGATGCGCCCCCAGCTTGAAACGACAAGTCGCGACCTCCGAGCGCTGAGCGACCTCCCCGCATCTACTGGACCGGACCGGGTCGATTCTGTCCCTGAGCCAAGGTGCACCTTGAGCCATCGACTACCCGCTTTCCTTGCCATCAATCCCCGTGTGAGTCAGTTTTGTCCTGTTTATCTGTCGTCTGTCGGGGCTAGTATAAGACCGTGTTTAAGTGCCTATCTTCCTATGCTGTCCCTCTCATTCCTGTAATCTAACCTTCCGCCATAATATAACCTCCTCCGGAGGTCTTGAGAACCGTATCCCTGGTGTCGTGTCATTTTAATCCCAGCCGTTGTGTCCTTTTCCTTCATTGATCTAGCGTAGCGCGACTCGGCCAAGGTTCGAGTATAATCGGGTAACTTGTGCGGACACGGCGGCCATTCCGCTCGGCCCACCATAACATCAAAGTCGTGTCTGTAACAATATATATATATATATATATATATATATATATATATATATATATATATATATATATATATATATATATATATATATATATATATATATATATATATATATATATATATATATATATACAGTGAAACCTTGACTTACGAGTGCACCAACTTACGAGTTTTCCGAGATACGAGCCGTCGCTCGGTCGGTTTTTTGCTTTGTGATGCGAGCCTAGATCTGAGTTACGAGCGAGCGAGCTTGGATATAAAACACGTAATCGTCGAAAAACATGAGCGAGGTGTGCGTGTTGTCGACTTGGCGAGGCAGTACGATCGTAGTACTTCTACGATATGTACGATTTTGAAGCAGAAGGAGTCGATAAAGGCTATAACGCCAGCCAAGGGCGTTAAGATTATTTCAAAGCTCCGGACCTCTGTCCATGAAGAGATGGAGAAGTTGTTGTTTGTGTGGTTGACGGAGAAGCAGCTCGCAGGAGATACCGTGACCGAGAGCATCATCTGTGAGAAGGCACGAGACATTTACGGGGATTTGGTGCAGCAGACGGCGGGAACATCAACGGACGAGGCATTGGAAGAGTCATTCAAAGCCAGTCGGGGATGGTTTGATAATTTTAAGAAGAGGACCGGCATTCACTCCGTCGTCAGGCATGGTGAGGCAGCAAGCTCGGATGTGAAGGCAGCTGAAGATTTTATTATAACTTTTGCCGAACTGATAGAAGCCGAAGGATACATCCCCCAGCAAATCTTCAACTGTGACGAGACAGGGCTCTTCTGGAAAAAATGCCGAGGAGGGCGTATATAACGGCAGAGGAGAAGAGCATGCCAGGCCACAACTTGTTCAGAGTGCCGGCGATAGCTCGCCTTCTCTTTGTGGAAGACACGGTGAGATCCTTAACATCCAACAACTAATGGGACGCAAACGGGGCGCCCAGTTTAGCAGTACACACATTGATGAATCACCCTGCCTGTGAAACACCGACATGACAGGTTATAGCTGGGTCGGGATTCAAACCCAGGCTGGACAGTTTAGAGTCAAGTGTGCGTACCTCCAGTCCAGGCCATCCTGCCAACTTGTATGCTGCATACAGGTGAAATATAAAGCGCGAGATATTTTTATATATACTGTATATTTCAAAAAAAATTGGTGTGGTTTTTGGGGGGCTGGAACGGATTAATAGCATTTCAATTCATTTTAATGGGGAAATTTAATTTGAGAAACGAGCAAATTGAGTTACGAGCTCGGTCACAGAACGAATTAAACTCGTAAGTCAAGGTTTCACTGCATACAGACTTGGCATTTAATATGGAATATTTTTTTTGTGGGGGTGAACTTACTTTTCAGGATGTCTTAGGACCAAAAGTTCATTGGAATTATGTTGAAATTATTCTAGATTTTGTTAATGTGACCTTTAAAAGAAACAAAAACCACATTTGACATTTCGAAACAAATAAATTGATCCTCCAAAGTTAGGTTGTAAACTGATATCGAACTCAATTAATGGACAGTACTGTGTTAAACTTCTGTACGTTTTCCAGAAGTATCTCTTTATTTTGCACATTAGCCAAAATTTTTTTTAACAAAAACAAAAGTTAAATTACGACTGGGATTACGGACTAAAATTACAGTTCAGTACTTCGTGTAACCCCCACGAGCATTCAGGAGAGCACATACACGTTTAGGCATGCTGTTCACGAGATTTGCCAAGGTTTGGACAGGAATCGCTTGCCATGCAGTGACAATAGCCTGCTGCAATTCACGCACAGAGGTTGGCTACTGTGGTCGATTTGATGCGTTAATTCTGCCCACAAGTTCTCTATCAGATTCATATCCACGGACATGGCAGGCCACTCCATATGCTCTACACCACGGTCAGCAAGAAAGTGTTGGATCATGCGAGCACGATGAGGCCGTGCATTGTCATCTTGGAAGACAAAGTTTCCTCGAAAGGCTGCACGAGCAAATGGAAGCAATGTTTCTTCCAGAATGGCCCTGTACTTGAACTGGTTCAGGTTTCCATTCAGAACAACCAGGTCAGTTTTGCCCCCTGCAGGAAAAGCAGCCCAAACGGTCACCCCACCACCTCCAACTTGGACTCTTGGCACTATACAATCTTTGTGTAGGCTTCATACACTTGTCTGCGCACTCGGACACGGCCATATTGACGATAGACCAGAAATCTAGACTCGTCACTGAAGATCACATGACTCCAGTGACCTGGCTGCCATTGACGGTGCTCTCTGGCCCACTGCAATCAGCGCTGGCGGTGTTGTCTGGTCAGGCGTGGCTTTCGCCACGGGATAAGCTTGGGAGGAGCTTATCCATGAAGCTTATTTCGCTTATTTCGCTTATTTCGTTTGATACAATGCAGAGTCAATCTAGTGGGAAACACATATTTAACCTACATAGAATAAGGAAATAAGAAAGCGGTGAGTCAAAAGCGGTGCGAGTGGTGTTCAATCCCGCAAGCCGCCATTGCCCATGTGCTCATCTCGGAGAAGAGGGGGGGTAGGAGCCGCCAACTCACAGGCGTGGCAGGGGACGCCTGGCACGATAGCCTGCTTGAACCAGTCGTTGGTTGACTAGCCTTCTGGATACAGGCACATTTGTCAGTTGCTGCCACTCAGCCCTAAGCCGATTAGCTGACTTGGTACGGCCATTGCGGACTAACCGGTGCAGCTGGCGATCATCCCTCCTTGTGGTTCTGCGGGGACGTCCTGGCCTCGGTATTGGAGTAGGGACACCCATCTGAGCATTTCGTTTCAGGATCTTTGACACCTGATGTTGAGTGATGCCATACTGCCGAGCAATAGCAAGCTCTTTCATGCCGTAATTTTGTAAAGCCACCACTCCATGACAAACAGCATTGTCAAGTTGACGGACCATCTCCAGAGGAATCGGCAATAACTTTTGGAGACGTGCAGCAGTTGTTTTCCACTAATACATAACGCAACAACCCTTGTATACCCGACTGTGAAGCCAATCGTCAAATGCACCTGTCCGTACATTTTGCCACGCCACCTGCGATATAATCCTGTTGTTGACTTCTTGCTGCGACAGACAATCAGTGACATGGTTCTTTTAACAAATAAATCACCAAAGTGTAAAAGAAACTCACCAGATTGATATACTGAGTTAAGAAAGTAAACCCAAGTCAAGAAAAAATATATATTCCATATTAAATGCCAAGTCTGTGTATGTATGTATATATATATATATATATATATATATACACAACTGGACCAAGCATACTCCCCTGTGGTACCCCCACTGTAGTCACCATCCCATTTTGAGACATACCACTTTCTACTTGTACAAATTGTGACCTATCAAAGGTATCAGATAAATAATTTTCAACTCATTTAATTAATAATTATCAATGGATGAAAAACACACTCATTTTTTTTTGAACAAGTTTAACATGACGAACTGAATCAAATGTGATGGTGATGAAGAAGATGAAGAATCGGATGGGTATTGAAGATGAGGAAGAGGATGAATATTGAAGAAGATGTATTTGAAGATGAGGAAAAAAGTGAAGTAGAATAATATGAGGAAGAAAATGAAGATGAAGATGATGCTGCCTTAATGCTTTGATTCTACGAATGTGAACCCTGTATATTATTAATATTTATTTTCCTACTCGTAGCAGTGCATGGTAACGGGGCGGTGTAAGTGCACAGTGACAGTCACGTCCTGCATGATTTACCTTTCTCTCAATTTCAAAAGCGCCCAACGACTCCAAGTCCAAGATAACTTGTTTTAAACACCAAGAAGTGCCGACTAATGAAAGGGCGTTAAATTAAACCGAGGACGTGAGGGGACGATGGAGGGACATCACCTCAAAACCTCGGCGGGATCTCCGTGAGCGCGGAACACCAGGGCAGAGACCGCGCGTCTTGGAATACCACGTGATCCGAGTGTGAGAGAGCCGAACCGGGACGGGCAGACGCCAAATCGACCCATGTAGCGCAACCCAATGAACCCCATGGTCCCCATCACGAATTAGGATTTAAAACTCCAATTGTCCAATCCACGATGGTAAATAAAACGGTAAATCTTACCCGTAAGTAAATAAAAATCTTACCCGTAAATTACAAATCTCAATTTAATAATGCAATACCTGACGTGTTGTGTTTTAAATAAACTCCGCAGACAAACGGCTTCTAACTAACGCTAACTACTCCACCATGGCCGACAAAACAAGAACAGAGTAATTAAGCAATGGGTTCATTTAAATAAATGGAAAAGAAAGAGAAAGCTAATATGGGTGTGAAAGAGTAATTGTGACGTCTGTCAAAAGGTGAATGTGAGGCCTCTCAATCTGATATTTATACTGTGTAATGACTATTGTGAGAGTGAGACCCATTGCCAAAGATAGGGGACCATCTGTGTGTCGCTGAAGGAGCTGGGGCTTCCACGTCGATCGGAAGAATGGACGCGACAAAAAGCTGGAATTCATCCGAGTTGCTTTAATCAAACCAAACACTCAGGCACTCTGAAAAGCCCGTTTATCGGGCAGCAATATATATACATATTATCCCGGAGCGTTTGCCCAGGAAAGGCGAGAGGGGGCGTGGCCCAGCATCCCGACCGAGGCCTGGCAAGTTGAGCGCGGGCCTGCCCGGGCGTCCTGGACGAGCCCGGCATGGTGATCGCTCCGCGTCCTTGATAGGTGCAAGGCGATTGTGAAAACCCAGCGGTAGCCGCTACACACGTCACCCCAGAATCGACTTGCACCGGCAGGGTCAATTTGAGGGGGGTCCTGATGACCCGGCCGAAGCAACCCCTGGCGGGTCGTGGGAGGGGGTCCGGTGTGGTGGTGGGCGGTCGAGTGGGGGGCACCGTGTACGGGGGGCGGCCTCGCCGCGGCGGAAGGGCCACCCGTGGTGGGTGGTCGACGTCCACGTGCGCCGGCTTGAGGCAGTCCACCGCAATCCGGTCCGACCTGCCGCCGATGTCGATGACGAACGACTTGTCGTCCCGTCGCAGCACCCGGAAGGGCCCGTCGTACGGCGGCCGGAGTGGCCCCCGATGTGCGTCGTGATGCACAAAAACATACTCCGCTGTGCGAAGTGCTGGGGGGACGTAGGACTGGGGTCACCGTGGTGGGATGTTGGCATGGGGGCAAACCATCGGGCGGCCTCCTGGAGGTCCGTGCGCTGGTGAGCTGCGGACCAGGGACTGGTAGCGTCGGGCACGAATTCGCCCGGGACGCGTAGCGCTTGGCCATAGACAAGCTCGGCGGTGGATGCCTGGAGGTACTCCTTGGGGGCCGTGCGGAGGCCCAAAAGGACCCACGGCAGCCGGTCGGCCCAACCGCCGTCTTGAAGGCCGGCCATGAGCGCGGCCTTCATGGAGCGGTGGAATCGCTCGCACAACCCGTTTGCTTGGGGGTGGTAGGCCGTAGTACGGTGGAGCTTGACCCCCAGGTTGCGGGCGACCGCGCCCCACAGCTCGGAGGTGAACTGTGGTCCGCGGTCTGACGAGATGTCCGCTGGTGCGCTGAAGCGGGCGACCCAGGTGGCGATGAAAGCCTGCGCCACGTCGGCGGTGGTGGTGGAGACGAGGGGAACGGCCTCCGGCCACCTGGTGGTCCTGTCCACCATGGTGAGCAGGTGTGTGAACCCCCGTGACGGGGGGAGGGGGCCCACCAGATCCACGTTGACGTGGTCGAAACGTCGTTCGGGCACGGTGAAAGGTGCCAGCGGGGCCTGGGTGTGTCGGTGGACCTTGGCCCGTTGGCAGGCCGTGCAGGTGCTGGTCCAATCGCGGACGTCCCGACGAAGGCCGTGCCAGACGAATCGCGCCGACACCAGCTTCTGGGAAGCTTTCCGGCCCGGGTGGGAAAGGCCGTGGAGGGAGGCGAAGATGCGGCGTTGCCAGGTGACGGGCACGATGGGGCGAGGCTGGCCTTGGGAGACGTCGCAGAGCAGGACAGTGTCCGCGAAGGGGATGTCGGCCAGGCGGAGGCCCGTGTCCGCCGCCCGGAGGGCTTGCACCGTGGTGTCGGTGGTTTGGTCCGCCGCCATAAGCGCAAAGTCCACGCCCAGGTGGACCGCGTTCGCGCTGGCCCGGGAAAGACAGTCAGCCACGGCGTTGTTTTTGCCAGCGACGTGCCGGATGTCCGTGGTAAACTCCGACACGGCGGGGAGGTGGCGCTGTTGGCGGGCCGACCACGGCTCCATGACCTTGGCCATGGCGTAAACCAACGGCTTGTGGTCGACGAACGCCGTGAAAGGTCGGCCCTCCAGGAGGTGGCGGAAATGGCGGACGGCCAGGTGTAGACCGAGGAGCTCCCGGTCAAACGTGCTGTATTTGAGCTCGTTCGGCGGGAGCTGCCGGCTGAAAAAAGCGAGTGGCTGCCAAACCCCGTTCACCCATTGCTCATGTACAGCGCCCACCGCGTAGTCGGAGGCATCCGTGGTGAGGGCGATGGGAGCGTTGAGCACCGGGTGAGCGAGCAGTGTTGCGTCGGCGAGGGCCCGCTTTGAGCTTTGGAAGGCCGCATCCATTGCTGCGGACCAGGCGATGTCGTGCTTGGCCGGCTTGCCCCGGAGGGCTTCGTAGAGGGGCCGCATGAGTTGAGCAGCGCGGGGCACGAAGCGGTGATAAAAATTCACCATTCCCAGGAATTCCTGCAGGGCCTTTATGGTGCGGGGACGCGGGAACGTGGTGATGGCCCCGACCTTGGTTGGCAGTGGCACGGCCCCGTTCTTGGTGATGTGGTGGCCCAAAAAACCAACGGCCGTCGTGCCGAAGTGGCATTTGGCCGGGTTGACGATGAGGCCGTGCTCGCTGAGGCGCCCGAACAGTGTTCGGAGGTGGAGGAGGTGCTCGGCCCGGGACGTGCTGGCGACGAGGATGTCGTCCAGATAAACGAAAAGGAACGGCAGGTCACGCAGCACGCCGTCCATCAAGCGCTGGAACGCCTGAGCCGCGTTCTTGAGACCAAACGGCATCCGCAAGAATTCGAATAAGCTGAACGGCTTGATGACTGCCGTTTTAGGGACGTTGGCCGCCCTGACAGGTACCTGGTGATATCCCCGTATGAGATCAATTTTCGAAAAAATGACCCGTCCCGCCAGACGGGCGGAGAAGTCTTGGATATGCGGGATCGGGTACCTGTCGGGGGTGGTAGCGTCATTGAGACGGCGGCGGTAGTCGCCACACGGGCGCCATCCACCCCCCGGCTTTGGCACGATGTGCAGTGGCGAGGCCCATGCGCTATCGGAGCGCCGCACGATGCCGAGGTGCTCCAACGCGTCGAATTCGGCCTTCGCCATGGCGAGCTTGGCTGGGTCGAGGCGGCGGGCCCTGGCGTAGACCGGCGGGCCCGTGGTTGGTATGTGGTGCTCGATCCCATGCCGTACTGCGACGGCCGAAAACGTCGGCCGCGTGAGGGCCGGGAACTCCGTGAGCAGGCGAGCAAACTCGTTCGCCGCCGGGACGGCGCATGCCAGCTCGGTCGGCGCGGAGCTGCTCAATGTGCATACCAGGGAGCTGAAGGTTTCGGCGTTGATTAAACGACGCCGTTGGACGTCCACCAGCAGTCCGTGTGCGCAGAGGAAGTCGGCGCCTAGCAGAGCCATGGGCACGTTTGCGGTTACAAACGTCCAAGCAAAGCGTTGGCCGCCGAAGCAGAGGGTGACGTTGCGCGGGCCGAAGGTGCGGATGGTCGATCCGTTGGCCGCAACCAAGGAGGGGCCGCAAACCACGGATTGCCTGTCCTGGTCAGAGGCGGGTATGACGCTCAGTTGGGCGCCGGTGTCGCACAGGAAGCGCCGTCCGGACGCTTTATCCGTGATGAACAGTAAGTTGCCCGTGTGGCCGGCGCTCATGGCTGGTAATGAACGCCGGCCCGGCCGTTTCCCGGCCTGCCGAAGGTGCACGGGGGTCGGCATGTCCGGGCCTTCTGTCCGAACCTGGCATGATAGTAACACCACGCTTGGTCAGGTGGAGGCCCCGGTCGTCGTGCTGGAGGTGGTCGGCTCGGTGTAGCGGCCGCCAATTGCGTCGGCAGTTCGGTCGTCGACCGTGCCGGGTGCTCAGGCGCCATGGGTGTTGCGTCGGACGGCGGTGGGTCCCATGTCGCCGCTGCGATGCGCTGTCCTGCGGCGGAGATCTTGTCGGCTTCTCTGGCAAGGGCCCGGGGATCTGTGATCGTCGTGCTTGCCAGGGCGAGGCGTACCGGGTTAGGCAGCTGACGGAGGAACAGCTCCCGGAACAGGAATGCCGGAGAGTGCTCGCCGAGCAGTGAAAGCATGTAGTCCATTCGCTCGGAAGGGCGCGTGTCGCCGAGCTCGGGCAGGTCGAGCAGGCGCCGTGCGCGTTCTGCCGATGGGAGGGCGAAAGCGTCGAGGAGAAGCTTCTTAATCACGCCGTATTTGTCAGCGGCTGGCGGGCTCTCGAGGAGGCTCAGGGTGCGGGCCGCGGTGGCCGAACCGAGCGCTGCTACCACATGGTGGAAACGGGTGTCGTCGGCCGTGATGCCTCGCAGGGCGAACAGGGAATCCGCCTGTGCGAACCAAACCGCCGCGTGAGCCTCCCAGAAGGTAGGCAGTTTAAGGGCGACTGCCGTGTCCATGTCGGTAGGTCACCAATGAAGGAGCTGGGGCTCCCACGTCGATCGGAAGAATGGACGCGACAAAAAGCTGGAATTCATCCGAGTTGCTTTAATCAAACCAAACACTCAGGCACTCTGAAAAGCCCGTTTATCGGGCAGCAATATATATACATATTATCCCGGAGCGTTTGCCCAGGAAAGGCGAGAGGGGGCATGCCCGGGTGTCCCGACCGAGGCCTGGCAAGTTGAGCGCGGGCCTGCCCGGGCGTCCTGGACGAGCCCGGCATGGTGATCGCTCCGCGTCCTTGATAGGTGCAAGGCGATTGTGAAAACCCAGCGGTAGCCGCTACACCGCCAAGTTTCCAGCAGATTGTCAGGGCAGCACCTCGAGTTGGTGTCCAGCCAGAGATGGGGATGGGGGAGGCGAAGCCCCGGCTGCTCCGCAGCAGCCTTTGTTTTAGAACTGGACCCCTGGATGTGGTACACTAAGTTTGGTGGGGCTCTATTCCTCGTAAGCTGTAATTACAATCGGTTTTTAATGAGGACACTTCAGTTCGAGTGGATAATCAAGTAAATAAAACAGGAAAAAACCCCACCGCGAGAGCGGTCAGCGGCTTCACGTCAGGTCGTGAATAAAACTTCTCGAGACGCTAAGCCCTCCCATTTTTCCATCCGCTCCTCCCATCTGTTCCTCTGCTCCTCCCATCCCATTGCTTCCTCCGCCCCACCCATCGCTTCCTCCGCCTCGCCCCGCCCATCCCTTCCTCCGCCCCTCCCATCTTCCTCCGCACCTCCCATCTCTTCCTCCGCACCTCCCATCTCTTCCTCCGCTCCTTCCATCTCTTCCTCCGCTCCTCCCATCTCTTCCCGTGCCCCTCCCAACTCTTCCTCCGCCACGCCCATCTCTTCCCCCACCCCGCCCATCTCTTCCTCCGCCACGCCCATATCTTCCTCCACTCCTCCCATATATTCCTCCGCACCTCCCATCTCTTTCTCCGCCCCGCCCATCTCTTCCTCCACCACGCCCATCTCTTTCTCCGCCCCGCCCATCTCTTCCTCCGCCACGCCCATATCTTCCTCCGCCCCTCCCATATATTCCTTCGCCCCCCCCACCCCCATCTCTTCCTCCACCCCTCCCATCTCTTCCTCCGCACCTCCCATCTCTTCCTCCACCCCTCCCATCTCTTCCTCCGCCCTGCCCCATCTCTTCTTGTGCCCCGCCCATCTCTTCCTCCGCCCGGCCCATCTCTTCCTCCACCCCTCCCATATCTTCCTCTGCCCCTCCCATTTATTCCTTCACCCTCCCCCATCTCTTCCTCCGCCCCTCCCATCTCTTCCTCCGCCCCGCCCATCTCTTGCTCCGCCCTGCCCATCTCCCCTACCTATTGGTTTCGTTCGACGACCGAAGGGATGTTATCCGGTCTCTTAAAGTGAAAAGACCGTGACAGGAGCACCCCGCCCCTCCAGTGAGGGAGTTCATCCCACCCTCTTGGTTTCCTGTTGGTGATACGATCCCCCAGGTAGGCCGGGCCGGTGGTCGTACGACTCGCCTGTGGTGTGTGGTCCTCGGTGGTGGAGCAAGAGCCGCACAGCCACAGAATACTAGAGTTCGGCGAACTTAACAATAAACACCATATTAACCAACTGTTCAGGTAGCGTTAATTACGTGCTAATGGAACGTACCTGTGAGACCTTTAATATCGCTTCGACCTTTTTACACACATTTGACTTTAGACCCTCGGACCCTCACTACTTTAACTTTAGACCCATTAACCCCTCAATACCGTTAGACATTTTACACCATTTAACCCTTTAGGACCAATTAAGGTTGTGGTAAAGTTTGACCAGATTTGCATAATATGTAGTTTCTGAGAAGGAAGCAAATTCCTATTTTGGAGGGTCAAACCTGGATCCACTTTGACCCCGGTAAACCCCCTTAGACCCCGATTTTTTTTAATGCCGTGAACAAACTTTCGTCACAACACAACAAATATCATTTGCACCAAGTTTGGTCGCAATGGTTTGGGAGAAGTTTCAAGTGTTTACGGACTACGCGCCATCGCATAAGCTCACCTGAACTTCGTTCCAGGTGATAAAAACAAAAATCGGTATTAAAAAGAAAAAGTTCCTTTTGGTAAACATTGAAAACTTTTCCTAAAGCGCGGTGCTATGCGCGCTTACTTGTACAACAAGAAGGATGCGGACAACGCAGTAAGTTTAAGAGTCTTTATTATCAGAGCTCACTGTAGCACTGCTGCGCTCCGGGCTGCGCGCCCGGTGTATATCCCACGGCCACGCCTACCCCTCGGGCGTGGCCGCCGCCCACTTGGTGCGTGGAATGATGCCCTCACGCCAGTGAGCTTTCGTGTCCGCCACACGCGCCCCCCCCCCCCCCCCAGAATTCCCGCGCACCTGGAGGGCCAGTTTGCGGGGCAACCGGATGACCCGGCCGAAGCGCCCTCTGGCGACTGGTGGCGTCCGGGGTGCAGGGATGCCTCCGGTTGCACCCGGGATGGGTGCAGGACCGGGGGGCGGCGGGCCTGGGCAGTGCCGGGGGTCCGCCCACAGGGGGGCGGCCCCGACGCGGGGGCCTAGCCACAGGCGGTGGGTGGTCCACGTCGAGGTGGGCCGGCTTGAGGCGATCCACCGATACGCGGTCGGGAGTGCCGCCGATGTCCAAGGTGAAATGTTTCACCCCGGTCTCCAGCACGTGGAAAGGCCCGTCGTACGGGGGCCGCAGTGGTGTCCGGTGGGCGTCGTGCCGGACGAAGACGTACTCCGTGGTGCTAAGCTCCGGGGCGACGTGCGTAGGCGGGTGCCCGTGGTGCGCCGTCGGCACCGGGATGAACCTCTGGGCGGTCTCCTGCAGTGCGGAGCGCTCCTGCGCCGTGGACCATGGTGCCGTGGGGTCGGGGAGGAACTCGCCCGGCACCCGCAGCGGTTGTCCGAAGACCAACTCCACCGCGGATGCGCGCAGGTCGTCCTTGGGCACCGTCCGGAGGCCCAGCAGGACCAAGGGGAGCCTGTCGACCCAGCCGCCGTCGCGGAGGGTGGCCCGGAGTGCGGCCTTCAACGAGCGGTGGAACCGCCCGCACAAGCCGTTGGCCTGGGGGTGGAAGGCCGTGGTTTGGTGCAGCTGGACCCCGAGCCCCCGCGCGACCGCCCCCCTAGTGCTCCGAAGTGAACTGGGGGCTGCGGTCGGACGAGATGTCCGAGGGGGCGCCGAACCGGGCGACCCAGGTGGCGATGAACGCCTGCGCGACGTCCGCCGCCGTCGTCGCCGCCAAAGGCACGGCCTCCGGCCACCGGGTGGTGCGGTCCACTATGGTGAGGACGTGGGTGAAACCCCGCGAGGGGGGCAGAGGTCCCAACAGGTCCACGTGCACGTGGTCGAACCTACGTGCCGGCACCGTAAACGGGGCCAATGGGGCCTGGGTGTGCCGGTGCACCTTCGTGCGCTGGCACGCGAGGCACGTCCTGGTCCAGCCGCGGACGGCCTTCTGGAGGCCATGCCAGACAAACTTGTCAGTGATCAACCTCTGGGAGGCCTTCGTGCCCGGGTGGGACAGGCCGTGGATTGCGTCAAAAACCTGGCGCTGCCAGCCCGCGGGCACGATGGGGCAGGCCGCCCGAGGGAGACGTCGCACAAGAGGGCCGCGCCGTCGAACGGCACCTCGGTGACGCGGAGGCCCGTGACGGCGGTCCGCAAGGCCTGGACGCCGGGGTCGGCGGCCTGGTCCGCCGCCATCCGGGCATAGTCGATGCCAAGGTGGACTGCGTGGGCGACGGACCGGGAAAGGCAATCCGCCACCGGGTTGTCCTTCCCCGCGACGTGCCGGATGTCCGTCGTGTACTCGGACACGGCCGAGAGGTGACGCTGCTGCCGGGCCGACCACGGCTCGGCGACCTTGCCCATCGCGAAAACCAGTGGCTAGTGGTCGACGAAGGCCGTGAACGCACGGCCCTCGAGCAGATGGCGGAAGTGCCTGACCGCCAGGTGGAGCCTGAGCAACTCGCGGTCGAAGGTACTATAGCGGCGTTCGGGCGGGCGAAGCTGCCGGCTGAAGAACGCCAACGGTTGCCAGGCACCACGCACCCATTGCTCGTGCACCGTGCCCACCGCATAGTCCGAGGCGTCGGTGGTGAGGGCGATCGGTGCATCGGGCGCCGGGTGCGTGAGCATGGTGGCGTTAGCCAAGGCGAGCTTCGCGCCCGCGAACGCCGCGTCCATCTGCTCAGTCCAGGTAACATCACCTTTGCCCGGCTTGCCCCGGAGGGCCTCGTGCAAGGGGCGCAGGAGCTGGGCGATGCGGGGCAGGAACCGATGGTAAAGGTTTACCATGCCCAGGAACTCCTGGAGCCCCTTGATCGTGCGGGGGCACGGAAACCCCTTCACCGCCTCCACTCTGGCCGGTGGGGGGACGGCCCCGTGCCTGGTGACGCGGTGCCCCAAAAAGTCGATGTCGGCGACGCCGAACCGGCACTTGGCGGGGTTCACGATGAGGCCATGCTGGCCCAGACGTTCGAAGAGCGTGCGGAGATGGTGTAGGTGCTCTTCGCGGGACGCGCTGGCGACGAGGATGTCGTCCAGGTACACGTAGACGAAATCCAAGTCGCGGAAGACGCTGTCCATTAGGCGCTGGAACGCCTGAGCCGCATTCTTCAAACCGAAGGGCATCCGAAGAAATTCGAAAAGGCCGAACGGTGTGATGACAGCCGTCTTCGGGATGTCCTCCGGCCTGACGGGGACCTGATGGTAGCCGCGTATGAGGTCCACCTTCGAAAAGAAGGACAAGCCCGCCAACCGGGCGGAGACGTCCTGGATGTGGGGGACGGGGTAGCGGTCGGGGGTGGTGGCGTCCTTGAGGCGCCGGTAGTCCCCGCACGGTCGCCATCCCCCGCCGGGCTTTGGCACGATGTGAAGCGGGGACGCCCAAGCACTCTCGGAGCGCCGCACGATGCCGAGCCGCTCCAGCGTAGCGAACTCTGCTTTAGCTACGGCGAGCTTCGTCGGCTCGAGGCGGCATGCCCGGGCGTAGACCGGTGGCCCGGCGGTGGGGATGTGGTGTTCCACCCCGTGCTTGAAGGCCCCCGCCGAGAAGGTGGGCCGCGTGAGGGCCGGGAAACCCGCGAAGAGGCGGGTGAATTCGTTCGCTGCCGAAAGCGTACAGATGAACCTGGCCGGAACCGAACCGCTCAGCAAGCCGCTCAGCGAGCCGCTCGATGAGCCACTCCGGGAGCTGCTCAACGAGGCGGGCAGCGCACAAGCGAGCGAGCTGAACGTCTCAGCCTGGACAAGCCTTCTGTGCTTGACGTCCACCAGTAGACCATTGGCACAGAGGAAGTCCGCGCCGAGCAGTGCCATAGGCACGTCGGCAGTGAGGAACGACCATCGGAAAACCTGCCCTCCGAACCGCAGAGAAAGGCAGCGTTTTCCGTACGTGCGAATGGACGTACCGTTGGCAGCAAGCAGCGCGGGGCCCCGGCCCGGGGACTGCTTGTCGGACGTACCGGCGGGAACGACACTCACCTGCGCTCCCGTGTCGCACAGGTGACGGCGCCCAGATAAGGTGTCCGTGATGAACAGTAGGCTGTTGGCACGGCCGGCGCTCAGTGCCACTACCGAGGGCCGGCCCAGGCGTTTCCCGACCTCCCGAATGAGCACGGCGGGCGACATTGCCGAGCCTCGTGGCCGAACTTGGCGTGGAAAAAACACCAGGTTTGTGGCGAAGGCGGGGGAGGCCGCGGTTTTCTCCGCGGCGGCGGCAGTGGGCGGGGCGTGGCGGCGGACACGAAATGCGCATCAGCCTCGAGATCCACGAGGTGTGGTGCATCAGCATCAGGGTCAGCCCCAAGAGCTGCGCCAAAACTCGCCTGGGTGTCCAACGCCGCGAAGAACCTGTCGGCCTCGGCAGCGAGAGCCCGGGGTTCCGTCGTCGCAGAACCGGCCAACGCGAGGCGGACTCGTGCCGGCAGCTGGCGTCGAAATAACGCCCGGAATAGAGCGTCCGGGGTTTCGTCGCCCATCAATGACAGCATATGGTCCATGCGGACCGACGGTCACGTGTCACCGAGCTCGGGGAGGTCCAGGTGGCGGTCGGCCCGAGCGTCCACCGTGAGGCCGAACGTGGCGAGGAGGAGACGCTTGATCGCCTCGTACCTGCCGTCAGCCGATGGGTTCCTCAGGACCGACACGACGCGAGTGGCCATGCCGGGCCCGAGGGAGGCGACCACGTAGCAGTACATGGTCTCGTCCACCGTGATGCCTCGAAGTCGGAACTGGGCTTCTGCCTGCAGGAACCAAACTTCGGCTTGAGCTTCCCAGAACTCGGGGAGCTTGATTGCAACTGCGTTGTTTGCCATTGCGATGGCGTATTCGGTCGGTCAGCGGCGGCTGATCCAACGTCGGAGGGTCACCAATAAAGCGCGGTGCTACGCGCGCTTACTTATACAACAAGAAGGATGCGGACAACGCAGTAAGTTTAAGAGTCTTTATTATGAGAGGTCACTGTAGCACTGCTGCGCTCCGGGCTGCGCGCCCGGTGTATATCCCGCGGCCACGCCTACCCTTCGGGCGTGGCCGCCGCCCACTTCGTGCCTGGAATGATGCCCTCACGCCAGTGAGCTTTTGTGTCCGCCACAATCCACTCTTTCGCTTCATGTACCATGAACGAAATTGATCACGTCTACGGGTCATTGGTCATGGAGATCATGTGCAATGACATCACGTGACATAAATCTATGATGGCTGAGCGAACTTTTGGAGTGGACATTTTAAAATTCCCACATTGTGATTAAAGTGACAACCGGTGAGAAAACGCTATTTATGACGTCACTCAGAGCGCGCGCTATCACTGTGCATTCTTCAGCCGCGCGTCATTACGTCACAGCTCCGGCTTTGATTGATCAGCGCGCGTCATTACGTCACAGCTCCGGCTTTGATTGATCAGCGCGCGTCATGACGTCACAGCTCCGGCTTTGATTGATGAGCGCGCGTCATTACGTCACAGCTCCGGCTTTGATTGATGAGCGCGCGTCATTACGTCACCGCTCCGGTTTTGATTGATGAGCGCGCGTCATTACGTCACAGCTCTGGGTTTGATTGATCAGCGCGCGTCATTACGTCACGGCTCCGGCTTTGATTGATGAGCGCGCGTCATTACGTCACGGCTCCGGCTTTGATTGATGAGCGCGCGTCATTACGTCACGGCTCCGGCTTTGATTGATGAGCGCGCGGTCTCTGCGGTATCGGGGCACAGGCACGACGCGCACGGTAACGGCGAAACCTAGCGTAACGAACTCGGAGGTCCGCGGTGGTGTGCGATCGGTGGAGAGACGGTGTGCACACAACCAATTAGGACTACGTCTTTGGAAACTCCCACGCAAAGGTACGCACGCTCAACGTGATCATACTCAGTGCACGCAAGCATGTACCTGTCCTGTTATACCTGGGTACGCTACCGCCGGACCCTTCCCAAACGTTTACACGAAACATGACGAAAGACTGATGAGTTCCCCACGCACGGATCTCATACAAGTTTGTTCTGAGTCGCGATCGTCCATCACTTCGTCCTCAGAACTCAGTTTTGCATTTTGAGGTGCGAGACGTTTACCACGCACACCACGCACACCGTACACGTACAATGCAGCGCAGAACAGCGACTTGGCATGGACAGCATCAAATTATGGATCCACAGAAGGCAATGGTCACATGGATTTTAACAAGTTATCACTGGGATCCAGCATCAAATACTCACCTTATCACAGCGACAGGTATCAAATACTCACCTTATCACAGCGATAGGTATCAAATGCTCACCTTATCACAGCGATCGGTATCAAATGCTCACCTTATCACAGCGATCGGTATCAAATGCTCACCTTATCACAGCGATAGGTTTCAAATGCTCACCTTATCACAGCGATAGGTATCAAATGCTCACCTTATCACAGCGATCGGTATCAAATGCTCACCTTATCACAGCGATAGGTATCAAATACTCACCATATCACAGCGATAGGTTTCAAATGCTCACCTTATCACAGCGATAGGTATCAAATACTCACCATATCACAGCGATAGGTTTCAAATGCTCACCTTATCACAGCGATAGGCATCAAATGCTCACCATATCACAGCGATAGGCATCAAATACTCACCTTATCACAGCGATCGTCATCAAATACTCACCTTGTCACAGCGACATGGCATCAAATGCTCACTTTATCACAGCAGCACATCAAATGCTCACCTTATCACAGCAACACCATCAAATGTGCACCTTATCACAGCAACACCATCAAATGTGCACCTTATCACAGGAGCACGACATCAAATGCTCACCTTATCACAGCAACACCATCAAATGCTCACCTTATCACAGCAACACCATCAAATGTGCACCTTATCACAGGAGCACGACATCAAATGCTCACCTTATCACAGCAACACCATCAAATGTGCACCTTATCACAGGAGCACGACATCAAATGCACACCTTATCACAGCAACACCATCAAATGCTCACCTTATCACAGCAACACCATCAAATGTGCACCTTATCACAGCAACACCATCGAATGTGCACCTTATCACAGGAGCACGACATCAAATGCTCACCTTATCACAGCAACACCATCAAATGCTCACCTTATCACAGCAACACCATCAAATGTGCACCTTATCACAGGAGCACGACATCAAATGCTCACCTTATCACAGCAACACCATCAAATGTGCACCTTATCACAGGAGCACGACATCAAATGCACACCTGATCACAGCAACATGGCATAACATGTTCACTTTATCACAGCGACATGGCATCAAATGCTCACTATCACAGCGACATGGCATCAAATGCTCACTATCGCAGCGACATGGCATCAAATGCTCACCTCATCACGGCATCAAATGTGGACCTTATCACAGCAGCACGACATCAAATGCTCACTTTATCACAGCAGCACGACATCAAATGTTCGCCTGATCACAGCAACATGGCATCAAATGTTCACTTTATCACAGCGACATGGCATCAAATGCTCACTCACAGCGACATGGCATCAAATGCTCACCTCATCACGGCATCAAATGTGCACGTTATCACAGCAGCACGACATCAAATACTCACCTTATCACAGCAAGATGGCATCAAATGTTCACTTTATCACAGCAACATGGCATCAAATGTTCACTTTATCACAGCAACATGGCATCAAATGTTCACTTTATCACAGTGACATAGCATCAAATGCTCAACCCGCTGCAGCGAAACCGTTGCCTTTTTGCCCGAGCACGATTTGCTTGAAGCTCTACTTTTGTTGGTAAACTACATGGTTTCTGTCGATTTTATGAATACGAATACTTGTGATTCTACCTGGACAACGTGCCAGGAGCTTGGAGAGGCAAGTTTGATAAATTAGATGATTCACCCGTCTAGGGGTCAAAGCAGAAATGGTTTAAATCAAAACAGGCATAGTGAGACAATGTGCCTGTGGTTGGGGGAGAAGTTGGTGGGTGGGAAGGGGTAGGGAGAGGGATGGAGTGCAGTGGGACGTGAGGCCCGTGAGGGTGTGGTAGAAGAAGGGTTGGGTTTCCGAGCTATTTGGTTTCACTCACTAACAATGAATGCCATGGGGTTATGTGGACCACCCCCTCGCTGGCACGTCCCTAGAACGATCGCTGCGTGCGGGCATCCAAAGGAAGGTTCTGCTCAAGTTGACAACACCCTTGTGTACCATAGCTGGATGACAGAAGGAGTGCAGCGCAACTCATCCACCGCTGGATCTGTAAACCCCTGCGGGATGACCGAGTCGATCCGGCAACGAGACCAGACGTGCGTTCGACAGAACATGAAGGGCAGGCAAGGCAGCACGGAGTACCTGACACAGGTGAAGGACCAAGCGGTGATGTGGCAGAACACCGGCTAAAACGGTACTTGGTGATGGAACTGAGTATATCCTGCATTGTTACCCCAACCCACAGGTGTTGGAACAGATCGCCAAACTCAATGCCGACCTGTCGTCATACCAGCAGGAACTGCGCAGAAAATCCGTGCACAGGTATGTACCTGCACATGAACTCGCATTTCATTGGGCGCTTTATAATTTGGTCCGAATCTCGATATTCCGATAATCGATATTTCTTGATAATCTCGATAATCGATATTTCCCACCAAAGCTAAGAGAGCGAGCAGCAAATTTGATTGGTTAAAATGGCGTTATATTTTGTCTAAGTACTGCCAAACTGGAGATATTTGGAAGCGTCAAGAAGGCAATTTGTTTTCTAGTGTAGGAGGAAAAGAGGTAGACCACAGGTGAGATGGGAGGATTGTGTGAAGAGGGATACCAGTAAGGTGGGGGTGGTTGGATATTGGAGAGAGTTGGCTGAGGAATGAGGGGAATGGAGGAGGGAGTATCGTGGACAAGGCAGAGCAGAAGCTTGCCATCACTGGACCTCACACGTCTTATAAAGGGAAGAGGAGGAGAACAAGTGTTCAAGTATCTTCCTATAATTCACCAAATGTCCGTCCGTCCGTTCCCAGGTACCGCAAAAACAGCTGAACCGATCGCAACAAAATTTTGGGTGGGTAATCCTGGGACCCCCAGGGGTAAAATAGGGTATATTGTTTTTCCAATTTTTCCAAACACGATGGAATAATATTTACCGGTATGAACAGTGATGTGGCTTTTATTGAAATTCTACAAATACTGTTTAGATTTTGATGATTTGCATGTGATATGATTTAACGGATGTTTATATAAATCGTTTAAAATAAAAAAGCCTTCAATTTCTGATATTTTGCCTTTTCATTTTGGACTCCAAATTGAAGCGACGCCCGGTCAGGTACTGTTGCTAGTATATTTAAATTGAAAAAAAAAATATTGTAAAAGGTTGGAGAAAAAACGACTTTTTGGGGGGATTTTACCGCCATTTATGCAGCGTCTTTTACACCACCTTATTTAACCCATTACATTAGTTCCTCTTGCCTGTTGTTTGTGTCCTTAATGACGTCCTTAAAAACAGCTCGGTTTCCTGTTTGGAACGATGCTAAATTTTGGTTGACTGCCAGACAGGCAGACAAACTATTACCCCGGACGAGTGCCCTGCGGAAGAGACGCCGTACAATTCGTCAAATTCAGAGGCAAAGTACTGCTAAAATGCAAGTTTGTGCTCCGATTCTTGTTCGACAGTGTTCAAAATGGAAAATGTGGCTGGCATTCCATAAAGTCTTCTTTCTGTAGGCATCGGTTGCAGGGTGTTCCACATATCAGGAATAATCAGCCTCAACCTCGACTGAATGCAATTCATTTGAAATCAAATCGTTCCTCGATCGTAGACCGATGGCTGTAGATAGATGGCTGTAGGTAGATAGAGTGAACCAATTGATGAACCCTCCTTTTGTGCTCGTCAAATTTGGATTCAGTGAAGCACTTGCTGTCAAATCTTACTATAATTCACCAAATGTCCGTCCGTCTGTCTGTCCATTCGAAAGTACCGAAAAACTGCTGAACCGATCGCAACGATATTTTGGGTGGGTAATCCTCGGATCTCCAGGAGTAAAATAGGCTATTGAAGCGCGGTGCTACGCACGCTTACTTGTATAACAAGGAGGAAGCGGACAACGCGGTAGGTTTAAATAGTCTTTATTTCAAGAGCTCCACTGTAGCACTGGAGCGCTCCGGGCTGCGCGCCCGGTGTATATCCCGCGGCCACGCCTACCGCTCGGGCGTGGCCGCCGCCCACTTGGTGCGCGGAATGATGCCCTCACGCCAGTGAGCTTTCGTGTCCGCCACACGCGCCCCCCCAGAATTCCCGCGCACCTGGAGGGCCAGTTTGCGGGGCAAATGGATGACCCGGCCGAAGCGCCCTCTGGCGACCGGCGGCGTCCGGGGTGCAGGGATGCCAGCTGGGATGCCTCCGGCTGCACCCGGGATGGGTGCAGGACAGGGGGGCGGCATGCCGGCGGGCCTGGGCGGTGCTGGGGGTCCGCCCGCAGGGGGGCGGCCCCGACGCGGTGGCTGATCCACGTCGAGGTGGGCCGGCTTGAGGCGATCCACCGAGACGCGGTCGGGAGTACCGCCGATGTCCAAGGTGAAATGTTTCACCCCGGTCTCCAGCATGCGGAAAGGCCCGTCGTACGGGGGCCGCAGTGGTGTCCGGTGGGCATCGTGCCGGACGAAGACGTACTCCGCGGTGCGAAGCTCCGGGGCGACGTGTGTAGGCGGGTGCCCGTGGTGCGCCGTCGGCACCGGGGCGAACCTCCGGGCTGTCTCCTGCAGCGCGGAGCGCTCCTGCGCCGCGGACCATGGTGCCGTGGGGTCGGGGAGGAACTCGCCCGGCACCCGCAGCGGTTGTCCGAAGACCAACTCCGCCGCGGATGCGCGCAGGTCATCCTCGGTCGTCGTCCGGAGGCCCAGCAGGACCCAGGGGAGCCTGTCGACCCAGCCGCCATCGCGGCGGGTGGCCCTGAGCGCGGCCTTCAACAAGCGGTGGAACCGCTCGCACAGGCCGTTGGCCTGGGGGTGGTAGGCCGTGGTCCAGTGCAGCTGGACCCCGAGCCCCCGCGCGACCGCCCCCCAGAGCTCCGAGGTGAACTGGGGGCCGCGGTCGGACGAGATGTCCGAGGGGGCGCCGAACCGGGCGACCCAGGTGGCGATGAACGCCTGCGCGACGTCCGCCGCCATCGTCGCCGCCAAAGGCACGGCCTCCGGTCACCGGGTGGTGCGATCCACCATTGTAAGGACATGGGTGAAACCCCGCAAGGGGGCAGAGGTCCCACCAGGTCCACGTGTACGTGGTCGAACCTTCGTTCCGGCACCGTGAACGGGGCCAATGGGGCCTGGGTGTGCCGGTGCACCTTCGCCGCGGACGGCCTTCCGGAGGCCATGCCAGACAAATTTGTCGGCGACCAACCTCTGGGAGGCCTTCGTGCCCGGGTGGGACAGGCCGTGGATGGCGTCAAAAACCTGGCGCTGCCAGCCCGAGGGCACGATGGGGCAAGGCCGCCCGAGGGAGACGTCGCACAAGAGGGCCATGCCGTCGAACGGCACCTCGGTGACGCGGAGGCCCGTGACGGCGGTCCGCAAGGCCTGGACGCCGGGGTCGGCATCCTGGTCCGCCGCCATCCGGGCATAGTCGATGCCAAGGTGGACTGCGTGGGCGACGGACCGGGAAAGGCAATCCGCCACCGGGTTGTCCTTCCCCGCGACGTGCCGGATGTCTGTTGTATATTCGGACACGGCCGAGAGGTGACGCTGCTGCCGGGCCGACCACGGCTCGGCGACCTTGCCCATCGCGAAGACCAGTGGCTTGTGGTCGACGAAGGCCGTGAACGCACGGCCCTCGAGCAGATGGCGGAAGTGCCTGACCGCCAGGTGAAGCCCGAGCAACTCGCGGTCGAAGGTAATATAGCGGCGTTCGGGCGGGCGAAGCTGCCGGCTGAAGAACGCCAGCGGTTGCCAAGCACCACGCACCCATTGCTCATGCACCGCGCCAACCGCGTAGTCCGAGGCGTCGGTGGTGAGGGCGATCGGTGCATCGGGCGAGTATGGTGGCGTTAGCCAAGGCGAGCTTCGCGCCCGCGAACGAACACGTCCATCTGCTCGGTCCAGGTAACGTCACCTTTGCCCGGCTTCCCCCGGAGGGCCTCGTGCAGGGGCGCAGGAGCTGGGCGATGCGGGGCAGGAACCGATGGTAAAAGTTTACCATGCCCAGGAACTCCTGGAACCCCTTGATCGTGCGGGGGCGCGGAAACCCCTTCACCGCCTCCACCTTGGCCGGTAGGGGGACGGCCCCGTGCCTGGTGACGCGGTGCCTCAAAAAGTCGATGTCGGCGACGCCGAACCGGCACTTGGCGGGGTTCACGATGAGGCCATGCTGGCCCAGACGTTTGAAAAGCGTGCGGAGGTGGTGTAGGTGCTCTTCGCGGGACGCGCTGGCGACGAGGATGTCGTCCAGGTACACGTAGACGAAATCCAAGTCGCGCAAGACACTGTCCATTAGTCGCTGGAACGCCTGAGCCGCATTTTTCAAACCGAAGGGCATCCGAAGAAATTCGAAAAGACCGAATGGCATGATGACCGCCGTCTTCGGGATGTCCTCCGGCCTGACGGGGACCTGATGGTAGCCGCGTACGAGGTCCACCTTCGAAAAGAAGGACATGCCCGCCAACCGGGCGGAGAAGTCCTGGATGTGGGGGACGGGGTAGCGGTCGGGGGTGGTGGCGTCGTTGAGGCGCTGGTAGCCCCCGCACGGTCGCCACCCCCCGCCGGGCTTGGGCACGATGTGGAGCGGCGACGCCCAAGCACTCTTGGAGCGCCGCACGATGCCGAGCCGCTCCAGCGTAGCAAACTCCGCTTTAGCTACCGCGAGCTTCGTCGGCTCGAGGCGGCATGCCCGGGCGTAGACCGGTGGCGGGGATGTGGTGTTCCACCCCGTGCTTGATGGCCCCCGCCGAGAAGGTGTGCCGCGTAAGGGCCGGGAAGCTGGCGAGGAGGCGGGTGAAGTCGTCCGCTGCCGGAAGCGTACAAACTAACCTCGCCGGGACCGAACCGCTCAGCAAGCCGCTTGGCGAGCCGCTCGGTGAGCCGCTCAACAAGTTGCTCAGCGCGCATGCAAGCGAGCTGAACGTTTCAGCCTGGACGAGACGTCTGTTCTTCACATCTACCAACAACCCGTGTGCACAGAGGAAGTCCGCACCGAGCAGTGCCATGGGGACACTGGCGGTTACGAACGACCATGTGAAGCGTTGCCTTCCGAACTGCAGGGAGAGGCAGCGCTTCCCGAATGTGCGTATGGGTGTTCCGTTCGCGACAAGCAACGCGGGGCCCCGGCCCGCTTGTCGGACGTAGAGGCAGGGATAACGCTCACCTGTGCCCCCGTGTCGCATAAGAAACGGCGCCCGGACAAGGAGTCCGTTATAAAAAGAAGGCTGCCGGAATGGCCGACGCTCAGGGCCGCTACCGAGCGCCGGCTTTGTAGTTTCCCGACTTGCCGAAGGAGCACGGCGGGCAACAATTCCTCGCCTTGTGGCCAAACCTGGCATGGAAATGGCACCAGGTTTGCGGCGAAGGCGGAGGCCGTGGTTTTCGCGGTGGTGGTGGGCGTGGCGTGGCGGCGGCCACGCAGCGTGCATCAGCCTCGGGATCCACGAGGTGTGGTGCATCAGCATCAGGGTCAGCCTCGGGATGCGCGACGGCCACGCCAAAACTCGCCTGCGTGTCCAAAACCGCAAAGAACTTGTCGGCCTCGGCAGCGAGAGCTCGGGGTTCCGTCGTCACGGAACCGGCCAACGCGAGGCGTACTCGTGCCGGCAGCTGGCGTCGAAATAACGCCCGGAATAGAGCGTTCGGGGTTTCGTCGCCCATCAGCGACAGCATATGGTCCATGCGGACCGACGGTCGCGTGTCGCCGAGCTCGGGGAGGTCCAGGAGGCGGTCGGCCCGTGCGTCCACCGTGAGGCCGAACGTGGCGAGGAGGAGACGCTTGATCGCCTCGTACCTGCTGTCGGCCGGTGGGTTCCTCAGGACTGACATGACGCGGGCGGCCGTGCCAGGCCCGAGGGAGGCGACCACATGGCAGTACATGGTCTCGTCCACCGTGATGCCTCGAAGTCGGAACTGGGCTTCTGCCTGCAGGAACCATACTTCAGCTTGCGCCTCCCAGAACTCGGGGAGTTTGATCGTAACCGCGTTGTTTGCCATTGCGATGGCGTATTCGGTCGGTCAGCGACGGCTGATCCAACGTCGGAGGGTCACCAATGAAGCGCGGTGCTACGCACGCTGACTTGTATAACAAGGAGGAAGCGGACAACGCGGTAGGTTTAAAGAGTCTTTATTTCAAGAGCTCCACTGTAGCACTGGAGCGCTCCGGGCTGCGCGCCCGGTGTATATCCCGCGGCCACGCCTACCCCTCGGGCATGGCCGCCGCCCACTTGGTGTGCGGAATGATGCCCTCACGCCAGTTAGCTTTTGTGTCCGCCACACTATTTAGTTTTCCCAATTTCAGCTTTGGTCTCCAGCATTCTCAGGTTTGGACTCCCGCATAACATTCGCGTCCACATAACGTTCATTGTGACGATGTTGCTTTCCCGGGTGCAGCACAAACGGCTGCACCGATCGGACTCGGTGACCTCGGACAAAGACCTTTTATAAGGACACGGGTTGAATCCCTGCTTGAGAGAATTCCATCCCCCTCCCCGCCATCACGGTCGTCTCTCCAACTCACAATCCCACGAGATATGCGGAAAGGACGACCCAAAACCAATTATCTTCTTTCATATAAACATCATTAAAAGTAAATAATGACCTCGGCCAAAGTTCAAACGACATTTAATCTCCACATGAGAGAATTCCACATAGCTATTTGGGCGGTGTATACGCTAACAGATCGCTGGCTCCATCGATTTTTCCAAGGCCGTAACAGCTGTCGTCTCAAAATCCTTTTAACTGTTGATTTGGTACAGTTACACATATCGGGAATTTGGTACACGTATCGGGAGTACATACGACATAGAGATTGTGAATGTGATAGCTCTGAGGCGTCTCAGTGACTGCGAGCACCAACATGGCGGCTGTAACATTAAAATCTGGCTTCCAGCCCCCTCACCACCCAAAGCCTTCAACCAGACATATTAACACGCTCCTCCCCCTTCATTCCCGTTCTTCAAAGCAAAGCGGTAAAAATTGTTGTATCGCCATTATATATTACGAGCAACGGTACCCGCCCTAAGGGCGGGGCTTCAATTGGGAGGCGCGATCTATTTTAACATCCGTTAAATATCACACGCAAATCATCAAAATCTAAACAGTATTTTTAGAATTTCAATTTTTTTTAAAAACCACATCACTGTGATTTGATGATTTGTGTGTGATATGATTTAACGGATGTTTCTATGAATCGTTTAAAATAAAATAAAAAGCCTTCAATTTCTGATATTTTACCTTTTCATTTGGGCCTCCCAATTGAAGCCCCGCCCATAGGGCGGGTACCGTTGCTAGTGTAAACAATCCTGCAATCTCTCAGAGACCAAAAGTGGTCATTTTTATTTGCAGGTGGGGTATGGGGAGCAGGCAGGTAAATGAGCATGCACAAGTGCTATGCCAAACACCTTCCATAGAGTCCTCATGCCTTCGGTCCCCATTCATCCCCCACATGAGACTTGGTCCCCTTCTGTGTGCAGATGGCAGAATTAGCCTTAAATCTTTCATCATCCAGCAATTCCCCACCATGTAGACTTTTATTCAGGTGCATACGTAGAGTTCATCCACCGCACTGCAAACCCGTGTGCGTGTGTCTCATGTGCCTTACCCCACACAGCCCAAGGCCTGGCTCCGCTCTATCCCAGCACAAGGACGAAGGAGGGCATCCTCGCTGCATTCAGAATGCAAACGGTCAAAACGTCACCGCCAAAGGAGTTGTGGTCGATCACCTGGGAGGACATCCCAGATCCCCTCACTCACAGCCAGAGGACCTACTGACCTCAGACATCACTTCGGAGCGATCTCTCGTGGGCACAGCGAGCAGTCACGGACCGGACCACAGCAGCAGCTCCGCGCAGAGTGCCACCCTCGGAGCCAGCAGCACTGCAGCAATATCCCGGTCGAGATACGAAGACTCGTTCTCTGGCATGAAAGTCGGTGTACCACCACCTCTCCCGGCTCGTGGGTTCCATGAACAAGAGGTGTCGGTACGAGTGCAAGGCTCATCCCGCATTCCACTACACATCGAGGAGGCGGTCGAGGACTGGACAAAAGCACCTCCTCGTGACGGTGAAGGCAAGGAAGGGCATCATGCGCTTTTGCTACCGACGTGGGCTGAAAAGGTTTGTGAGCATCTCATGCATGTGAGCCTTGCGGCCGGGTCTTTGTCTCTATTTATGAAAGCATTATGTATGCATAAGCTTGTACCGCCAGCGAGTATAACGGAACCGTAGACCTGAGAGAAAGGTGTGTTTGATATCATATAATGAGGAAAGTGACAAATGACACATGGGGAATGGAGATGTCAGATGTAACTCAAGGAAAGTGTCATCAGGACAAGTGGAGCCACTGCCAGATTCCTGGGTTCAGGTTTGCTTTGCTGGTCTCCTCCAACTAGTCAATGAACATATTGAACAAGGATAATCCATGAGCAGTTCAAGCAATAAAGCTTCACATGAACGTGTTTTCACCATTAGAAACCAGTTTTTGTGAACGTGGTGGTATCACCACTCCATGCATTCCCAATGCTTGTACTCCCATCTAATCCCTGCCCTACTTCTCTCTGCCCTGCAGGATGTACCCCGGTCCCCCCTCCTTGCATACCGGTTCGACCGACCAGCACGACCCACCTGCCGGCGCCCCCCATCGCGTTGGGCTCACACCCATCCTGCAGGACCACCTGAGGACACCATGCCAAGGGACGTAGCGACTACCATCCAACTATTCTGGGAGGCTGCCAGAAGCACCGTGGTATAATGGTGTCGAGGTCACGATGACACAAAGCCATCGAGGTCCACATCTACATTTACACATGGCCGGGGCTCCAAGTCATATCAAATACTCTGATGGTCTCACGGACGGCGTGTGTATCCATAATAAGGCAAGAGTGCGCTTTGTTTATGGAACAATAATATAAACATGACACGATCAAAATAACTTGGCATGGGGGGGGGGGGGGTGGGGCGGTGAGGAGAGGAGTGTGGGCGCAGAGAGGAGTGCGGGGGAAGAGGAGTGTGGGGGTGGAGAGGAGTGGGGGCAGAGAGGAGTGTGGGGGCGGAGAGGAGTGTGGGGGCAGAGAGGAGTGGGGCGGTGAGGAGTGTGGGAGCAGAGGAGTGTGGGCGCAGAGAGGAGTGTGGGGGCGGAGAGGAGTGTGGGGGTGGAGAGGAGTGGGGGCGGAGAGGAGTGTGGGGGCAGAGAGGGGTGTGGGGGCGGTGAGGAGTGTGGGCGCAGAGGAGAGAGGAAGCAGTTAAACATATCTGCCAAAGCCTCCCATGTGAGGCAGAGGAAGCGGTGCGTTTGCCAGGAATACCAGCGAGCGCCCCATGTTGTCTTCTCACAATCGGGTACGGATATTTGGGGAGTAATAAATCTTAGACTTGCTAACGAGGACAAAACCTCATAAGAGAGAAAGTTCCATAAAAAGCTGCACAACCTCACCATTTATACTATACATAGATACAGCTCCAAAAATATAAACATTTAAAACTTGTTTTGCAAATATGTACTGGTTTTATAAATTAATAAAAGATCTTTGTTGAACAGTTAACCCCATCATGGTGCTCGTTTTAAGGCAGATCTCTTTCGGGAAATTACCATGGACTAGCACCCACAAAGGGCAATGGTCACATGGATTTTAACACGTTCATAACATACACCAGGTACTCCTTGGAACGTCACAGGAGTGCAGGTGAATTAGGTACAATGTGGTCTTGTGTATAGCAAAACCTGGGATGGATCAAAGATGACGTCTTTCACGAACCGACTGGCCAGGCCTGACGTTTTTCGACCAAGTAATTTGTCCAGGGTGCCGGCCATAGCTCGCCTACTCCAAGGACACCGTGGCATCTCTACCGCCCACCGACGAATGGCGGTAGACGGGACGCAACTCCATGAAACACCAGGATGGCAGTTTATAGCTGGATCGGGATTCAAACCCAAGCTGGACAGCTTTGAGTGCAGTGTGCGTACAAGTCGGCCATCCTAGCAGCCCTCCCGCTTGTGTATCCAAAATAAAAACAGCCGCCCGCACCACAATGCAACAGTTGCCAAACCAGCAGCGGTGTGCTCATCACAGATATCATTAAATGACATGGATGGAGTTACACGATCGGGCAGGGGCCTTCACACCCAGGCTTCACGACCGTATTTCCATCCCATTTCAAGGATATATTTATCCGGGCAGAATCTCAACTTTTCCATCGACGTAAACCCTTAAGGCTTCATTCCATACGAGGTCAGGTGGGGTCGGGTGGTGTCCAAGTCTTGAAAAGGAAAATATCGTAGTGACGTCATTGCACAAGATGTCAAAAATCAACCAAACCTTGCAATAAAATAAATAAATAACCACGATACCCGCTGTGCCCCCGTTTTCACTACGCAGAGCCTAAAGTTCACGCGAGGTCTCCTTTCCGTTTAGCATCACATTTAGGTCATCATGGACCGGCCACATTTACAGAACCAAACAGTGGAGATGTGGCGCCTCGAGTTGCAAATAACACGTGAAAGACGAACCTGCCGACTTAATTATAACGTAACCGGCTGCGACACGCAATTCCGCTTGCTGTTGCACTCACTCACCGATGGCAACCGTTCCGTGTTGGTTAACGGGCGGACGTCACGGGAGTCAGGCACATAGATAGCCGCTTGGTAAATAAAACTCCTGCCAAGTATTTGCTTATTTACCATCAAAATACAGGTAGCAGTGTCCCAACTTTTGTCCTATCTATGTACAGGTAGCTATTTTGTATCTATGTACAGGTAGCAGTTGTCCCAATTTCCCAAATTCCCAATACAGGTAGCGCATTGTATCAAGTGAAAAATAAACAAATGCATTTCCAGCTCGCAGAAAGCCCGAGCACCAAAGAGTTAGGATTTTAGGAACTCCAGCATTCCACAAAAGGTGCGTGAACATCCCATCGGGTTGGCTGCAATGCCCGACTGACCCTCAGAGGCCCACCGAGGACGTCGGAAGGTTTCCAAGCTAATACGGGAGTATCGAGCGGTGCCGCGAACATGGATGGGCTTACGGAAGATCCTGTGCTCGCACTCACGGGAGGGGACAATACCTGTGCACTCGAGGGAGGCTCTTAATCAAGGCCGTAACCACATACTAGACGATGTTAAAGCTCATGGAAGATCTTGTACACGTATCATGTGCCAGAGGACATTAGGGGACACGAGAGACATTAGCAGACAAAGGTGACATACACTGGAAATGAACCTGGGATTCCAGCATCGCAAAATAAGCGATCACATGGAAACACCAATCACAAGACCTCAGGGTCTCAGCGATCAAGAAGCAAGATCAAGAAGGGATTTATTTGTTTTCAAAGCCACATTGTCAGTGAAACAAAAACAAAAACACAAGAATGACAACAAAAATTGTGTGATGCAGATAGTTTCCTTCTATTTTATCATTCGTTCTTGCACTTCTTAAGCAGAACCGGAATGGATGGAAAAATCGGCCCCCCCACAGCCCCCTCTCCTCCTAACCCCAGATAAGCAGAAGGAAAGGAAGGGAGGAAGCGAGAACCCAAGAAGGTGCAGTCGGACGAGTCCACAAAGCAAATATCACTTTTAATCGGATATTTACCATCAAGGCCGCAGAGTACAAACAAGTTTAAAATAATCCCTGGTCAAATCGAAAGACCAGGAAACGTGGGCGCCAAAAGAAAATATCAACAAACTTGCGCCGATTGTTGTGGGACAGGACATCCTCATTCAATCTATCTCCGTGGATCTGTAGTGCTGCTCGTCGATGGTCGAGTATATGTGGCCTTCGTTGCTCAGAAATTCGATGGCTTTTCTGTGGCGACAGACAACAAAGGAAGAACGGTAATTAAAAACAATGGACGAGCCGAGAAGGAAAGGAAAAAAAAAAATAGAGGCAAAGCGTTCCACCCAAACCCAAACATCCACGATGAGAATGCATTTGGTGTGCAAATGGAAAAACGTGTTGGCACCGCGGACGTCGGGCTCGACGCCAACATGCCGAAGCACGACAAAATGCGCCAAAAGCATTGGCAGGATGCACCTAGTCGCCATAGCTACAGCAAAACACTTCACACAGACTGTAAACATCCTTACTTCAGCGCACAAGGGATAATAAACCGATAGATTGCCGCACCACGGTGTGCAAAGCACACACAGAGTCCCGGGACGCACCAAGTCCAAATGTCCCTCCATTAAAAGTAGTCCTTCAACACGATGCACTTCAGGCACAGCAACATCTAATGGGGATGCATCCAATTGGTCCGACACCACAGGAAGCTAAATTTAGAGATACAGAGAGGATCTAAATGAAATATATAAAATGAGAAACAGATGAAAAGTTTCTCTGAACACTTGAGGTCTCCTTTCTGTTTAGCACGAGAGGTAATTATTGTTACAAACTATGTCGAATATCAAAAGGGAAGTCAATTGTGATTGTAAACAATGACGAGGGCTTTCCATTTCAAATTCCAAATCGGACTACAAACCTTCACACACAAAGTACATCAATATGCTAAAGAGGGCATAGATAGAGCAAAAGAGATACAATTTAAAAATCAGGCCACGGTGGCAGAATTGGGGAAAATGGCAATGTCATGTCCAGTCATCACTGTGAGAGTTTGCAGACAAGCTTCCAGGATACCTCAATTTCCCTGCGTGCGATCCTCTCCCCCATCTGCCCGAGTGCGATCCTCTCCCTCCTCTACCCACTGCGTGCGATCCTCTCCCCCACCCCCCCCCCCCATCTCCACAGTGCGATTCTTTCCCCCCCTCTGCCCGAGTGCGATCCTCTCCCTCCTCTCCCCCCTGCGTGCGATACTCTCCCCCCCCCCCCCTCTCCAGAGTGCGATTCTCTCCCCCCTATCCCCTGTGTGCGATCCTCTCCCGATCCTCTCTCCCCCCCCCCCACCCCCCCATCTCCACAGTGCGATTCTTTCCCCCCCTCTGCCCGAGTGCGATCCTCTCCCTCCTCTCCCCCCTGCGTGCGATCCTCTCCCCCCCCCCCCCCCCCCCTACCCTGTGTGCGATCCTCTCCCCCTCTACCCTGTGTGATGAGGTTGGAGAGGAGAGGGCCAGCAGGGGGAGGGGGGAGAGCATGGAGGGGGGAAGATTTGAGGTCTTGCAGCTACATTTTACATTATGTGGAATTACACATTACAAACTGTATTTCCCATGTGCATGGACATGTATTCACATATGTGAAGTAAATAAATTGTGTAGATTACATCATTTCTGGATCTGATGAATTGGCAGTAACCATTTTGTAAAACTCATGGGTGCCCTACCAGTCCATATATAAAACAGGAATGTCCGTCCATCTATGTCCGTCCATCTGTCTGTCTGTAAACTATCCCCTCAGTTTTGGGCAAGCCCCACCAAACCTTTTCTGGAACATTTTGGGGCCCCAGCGAGTGTCCCAAGGGAGGGGGAGGTTTCACAAATTCCTCAATAAAATTACGATTTTGAGTCTCCACCCGCACAAAGCTGCTCCGTCGGATGTAATGTCAGATTGGAGGGCATATTCGTTTACCTCACGAGAGTTTGTAACATTGTATTTTGTTATATTAATGGTATGGTATTAATTTGTGATAGGAATGAAAATATAGAGACTGAGTTTCAAGTAGAATGAGGAAATGGTGAGTTTCCACCCATGACATTCGCCGATTCGCCATTTACAGTTTTGCCATTGACCGCGTGTTTAAATATTCAACAGCAGTAAGTTGTTGTTTTTTTTGTTTTTTTCCCAAGTCCTTCACGAACCGGCTGTCCATGTCTGCCGTTTGACTGAAGGTGGCACAGGTATTTGGAATTTATTGGTTCATCATTTCCCATTCACCGTTTTTTGCCCAAGACATTCACGAACCGGCTGTCAACATCTGGCGTTCGACTGAAGTTGGCACAGAAATGTGGAATTTATTGGTGCAAAGGTTGTTTTTTTTTGGAGATTATGGTTTTCCTTCCTAGCATAGCACGGGTACCTTGCAAGTGTTAAATAAAACGATAAAAATAGGTCAACAGACAGGTAAGGTCATATATATGCCAGAATTTTTATAGGTGGCAATAGTAACAATTGTATGAAGAGGTTTACGTTAACAGTTATTTGTTGATTTGTCGTGTGGGTTGTAGTAATTGTGTATTTTATTTGTTGTGGGATTGAGATGGGAAAATTTCAAAAGATGTCGTGATGGGAATCCGTAAAAGGATTGTGGCGTCATTTCGACCTTATCATTTCTACCCTGTCATTCCTTCGTACCTTGTTTAATTGTTTTTTTTTGAGATTCCATCCCAACAATGTTTTTTTTTCCCCCCATTTTAAATGTTTTTTTTCCTGACTTGTTTAACTAGATTTATCCCAATGTGGATGTCAGTGACATCGTCATCCATGAAATTATTGAGGGACATTTACATGGGGAACCCCTCGAACCCCACCATCTCAGCAATATATCTCCGACAAGTCCCTTCCCGAGTTCCCTTAATATCCCATCTCCCGTCTCCATTCAGACATTCTGCTACCCTGATATCCTTCATTTTTGGAGTTATCTATTTATTTTGTACACCAACATGGCAGAATGTTTATTTACCTTCTCTCCTTTCTCTGCTCCTTCCCTTCTTTTCTATTCTCATACTCCTTCCTATACCATCCCAATCTTCTCCCCTTTTCTTGCAGATTCCATTCACCTCCGTTCCTTCTCCTATCGTCCCACATTCTCTTATTTACCTCAATTTACTCCCAGCCAATACTTACACGAGACAGACAGAGACAGAGACAGATATCCCTCCATTCATATCCCCTTCCCTTCTGTTCCTTTTCTCAATGTTGGCATTTCCAATTCCCCCCCACCCCCACTACCTACCCTGTGCAAGTGAAATAAACCGACGCCTTATAAAGGGGTTACATGATCACATGAATGAAAGCTTGTATACGATGTATGAATGAATGAATGAATGATCGTTTTAAGGCCATTTTCCCCACTATAGCGAGGGTTAGCCTTGCGGGCCCCATGACAATCATGGTTCCCTGTTTGAGGCAATGTTTTTATGGCCGGATGCTTGTATACGATGTATGGAGAGGTGAATTTAGAATGCACTTTTCAATAAGTGGTACAACCGCCGTGAACCTCAATGAAAGCATCACCAGACCATTCAGGACCCTCTTCCTTCATAAATTACGCATTTTCTCGTCCCTTACAAACCACAGCAGACTTTCGGCGGCCCGCTAATTTTACGGGAGGGTTTATTCAAGAACAATAGGTCTTCCATTCGGAAAATGAAAACACTAACAATAAGAAAGATCAATCAGAGATTGCAGACCCTCGGCAGGACGTGGTTTTCGTGGTTTAAGGCTTTTGTGTAAAAACAAATATGGCGGCGGAACCACGTGACCGATGAAGTAATCATTGTTTTTTTTCCTCCACCAATTTATGCCGAGACGCTCACCAAATTTCATCTTGATCGGATGAAGTTTTGTACTTGTCGAATTATGACGTCATAATTCGACAAGTACAAAACTATGATAGGAGGGGGAGACAGGAGAGGAGACAGGAGGTGAGACAACACAACCTATGACATCATTAACATATTTTATTCCCCATGGAGAGTTCTTTACAATGAGCCATGTCTCAATTTTTTCTTTGCGGCGCTTTCGGAGATAGAGGTGCAAAGTTTTTCGTTTTTTCCAAGATGGCGTCCATACCACGTGACATATGATGTCATAATTATAATTTTAAAATTCTACAGGTGGAGTTGCACCGATGGTGAAAATTTCCTGTCAATCGGACCAACGGTTGCAGAGAAAATCATATTTATTCTGTGCCGACACAGACAAACGGACTCAAATGCAATACTCTCTCCTCCGGTGAGGGTAACAATAGGTTGTCCATTTGGAAATGGAAAACTACAACAACAATAGGTTAGATAGGAAACCTATAAAGGCAGATTGGGAAATGGAGCACCCTAATAACCCTGTCCTCCGTTTGGAAATGGAACACCCCAAGAACAATAGGCCTTCCATTCGGAAATGGAAAACCATAACAATAGGTCTTCCATTCGGAAATGGAACACCCCAAGAACAATAGGCCTTCCATTCGGAAATGGAACACCATAACAATAGGTCTTCCATTCGGAAATGGAACACCCCAAGAACAATAGGCCTTCCATTGGGAAATGGAACACCATAACAATAGGTCTTCCATTCGGAAATGGAACACCCCAAGAACAATAGGCCTTCCATTCGGAAATGGAAAACCAGAACAATAGGTCTTCCATTCGGAAATGGAACACCCCAAGAACAATAGGCCTTCCATTCGGAAATGGAACACCATAACAATAGGTCTTCCATTCGGAAATGGAACACCCCAAGAACAATAGGCCTTCCATTCGGAAATGGAAAACCAGAACAATAGGTCTTCCATTCGGAAATGGAACACCCCCAAGAAAAATAGGTCTTCCATTCGATAATGGAAAGCTTGCCCAACAATGGCAAACCCCATCAATTATACTTCGATTCGAGCATCACTTGTTAAACTTGGTGTTGTACGAAGAAAATGGGTTCCAGGCAAAGGTAAGTGAGAAGATAAACAGTGCAGGTAACAATCGACTACAGCAGTTAAGGCGAGACAAACGTGGCACGGTACATTCCGCTTTCAAAGTATGACTCGGAGCAGAGCAAGACATGAGCACATGTGCAGGAAACTGAAACCTCAAACTGGGAGTACCTCGGGTCATCCTCGATATTCCCACTGCCTTGCGTAAACCCCATCAACCCTCCCTTCACACAACACTTACTTTCAGGTTACAATGTTTTCTTTCCTCTCTTCACCATGTTCCTTTATCCCCTTTTTGCATCCACCTGTTGCCCCACATCATTGCATTCCCTTCTCCCCTCTATCCATGAGACAAGATTTGGTATTGAATGAACTAGGGCATGCCCGTACTATATATATATCTAAAATTATATCCCCCCCCCTCTATTTACATGAAATGGTTTGGTCCAAAGCGAACGGCTTGCGAGTACGGTGACAATCCCCCCCCTCTATTTACATGAAATGGTTTGGTCCAAAGCGAACGGCTTGCGAGTACGGTGTTTTTTATCGGACCCGTGGAATTATAGATAGTAGTTTTAATTAGTTTTAAAACATAGTTTAACGGCAACATAGTTTTCCAACGTGAAATAAATGAATACGCTCTCAAATGTGCCGTCCGAGGCAGAGTCTGTTCGCCACGTTCGGCACACGTGATAGCTCGCTGCTCTCTGATTGGTTGAATCGTTTTTTGGACATAGCTCGGTAACTACTTGTCCGATTAATATGAAACCTTGAAAAGGCACATCCTCGGGTCCCCAGCAATATACCTGGCAAGTTTAAAGTATATCGGACCCGTGGTTGTCGAGAAACAGCGGTCACAGACATACAAACATACAAACATACAAACATACACAGAGATTACTGGAATTATAGATAGACTAGGACGTGCCCGTACGTGGGTGCCCGTTCCTTGCCAAAAAAAAAAAAAAAAAAAAAAAAATTGTGTAGGGGTGTGTGTGTGTAAACATCCTAGGGCGTGCCCGTACGTGGGTGCAAAAAAACATGCGTGCAAACAACAACAACAAAAAAAAACAACTTTGAAACCACGTGGCAGTAACGACCACAGAACCCCCCCCCCCCCCCCCCTCTATTTACATGAATGGTTTGGTCCATTCGCAACGACCACAGAACCCCCCCTCTATTTACATGAAATGGTTTGGTCCATTCGCAAAGCCAAAGCGAACGACCACAGAACCCCCCCCTCTATTTACATGAATGGTTTGGTCCATTCGCAAAGCCAAAGCGGACGGCGAACGGCTAAATCGCCATAGCTCGGTAACTACTTCTTCGATTAATATGAAACCTTGAAAAGGCACATCCTCAGGTCCCCAGCAATATACCTGGCAAGTTTCAAGTATATCGGACCCGTGGTTGTCGAGAAACAGCGGTCACAGACAAACACACACACACACACACACACACACACACACACACACACACACACACACACACACACACACACACACACACACACACACACACACACACACACACACACACACACACACACACACACACACACACACACACACACACACACACACACACACACACACACACACACACACACACACACAGAGATTGCTGGAATTATAGATAGATGAATGAATGAATGAATGGAGCCAAAGAGAGAACACACAACAGACGTATACACACTGTATCGAAGCTGGATTCATTCCTCCAAGCCGACTCTTCACATCAGCAAGACTCATGCCGGATTGGCCTTTTGCGGTCCGGATTACAGAGAGCACCTGTAAAGGCAGGTGAGAGCAGTTAATCAAGGCCGACACCAAAATGAAGTGACCATACCGAATGCATTTCCTGCACCTGGGGATTGCGTTAAAACATGCGACGCAAACCTAAAGAACAGCACGATTAGCACAGAGAAGTGGCGTTTGCTTCAAATCTCTCCAAAAAGCCGATGGCCTTTCGAAACCTTCCCTCGTGAACCTATTTAGCAGGTCCAAAACCCCCGTAAAAGCCAAACTGCCTGGACCACAAAAACATCCAGGCTTTCAGGTATGGTTGAGCTTTTCGTTTCTGCTGTAATAAAACCAGGAAGAGAAAGACGCATCAAATTGCTCGATGTTTATGAACCTTTTTACCAGTTTACAAAGTCACTTTTGAGGTACCTGGCTTTGTTGGGGCTGGAGACCGTTACACGAGTCTCCCATCATGCTGCCGACTGCAGGGCCAGTGTTGGACTGCAACGTCAAATTCGTGTTCGCGGTGGTGTTCGCCTGCGCACACGTTCACGCAAACCGACCGGTTGTTATGGATCAAATGTAGAGAAGGGTTACTGGGCGATCACAGCAAAGGTGCTGCACTGTGGAGCAAACAGTTCAAAGTGAGTGTTAAGAATAAGGATTTGCGTTGTCCAGAATGTAGGTGCAAGTCGGACATGATGGACCCAACCCATGTTCTTGCACAAATGATGCGACAACAAATGGTTGAGGGCAGTGAGGGAGTGGAGGCAGGGGCTATAAATGCCTCAATCCGGCCTGTCCATCCGTTAGGTGTCCACACGTACCAAGCAGGGGCACGTGCAGCCACATTGGCCCAAGGGACGGGATAATTAATCAAAATCACAAAAACAATCTCAGTAATCCAATCATTTTTCACACTTTGAAATTAAATACGTATTGTGACTGTTTTGCGAACCGGCGGCACCCTGGGTGAACGATGTCCACGACACGTCGGAGGCCAAGGAAAGATCTTCCTCTTCTTCCTTCCTCCCGATGCACTTCCTATTCCCCGCTCCAGTCCATCACCCATCCGTACACAGCATTATGCTGGTTACCATTGCACATTTTTAAGCAGTATTTAATTTGGCTTCTCCTCTTTCCAGACACAGACGCAGTTCCAATTCAGTTCCCTCTACCTATTCAGACAAATTCAAGCCGAGAGAATCACCTGTAACTACAACGGCACTCGGTAGAGCGCAAGCCTCCGCCAGACTGAACAGTTTACATTTTGTGTCCACCAATAGGCCGGATCTGGATCCAGACCTTAATCAAAATCTAATTGGCTTGTTCTTGTCGACTAACCAACTCGTCCACTTAATTTTGTCATAAGCCGTCCACAAATTTTTGAAATATCGTGCCATATATCATTTTGGCCCTATCACTCAATGGTGAAGAATCACTTGTAATAAAAATTCTGGTATCTGGATCATGATTTGGAACCAAAAATCAAATCGATTCGTCCTTGTCACACCCAACCTGTCCAACAAGTTTCATCCATATACTGTTCCCCCCTATGGGCCGGTGCTCCTGCCTCACACCTAGCTCGTCTTCACGCTGTTGAAACCAAAGCGTTCAGAATCATTGGAATCTCCCGCGATGAAGCTAACTCCAAGGGCCTTTCACTCACTCACCGCAGGCAGGTGGGTGGTCTTTCCGTCTTCTACCGACTCTTCTCCGGCCTTGCACCCCCAGCTCTCTCTGGGCTCTGTCCCCCAAATATTCCTACAGGTCGCACAAGGTCTGCCAGCAACCTTCTTATGGTTAAACTGCCAAAATCTCGGCTCTCTGCTCACCTTCACTCCTTCATTCCTCTTTTCTCCCGCCTCTGGAACAAACTCCCACACTCCCTTCAATCCCACTCCTCCCTCTAGGTCTTTAAAACAGCTGTTCACCACCATCTCTTATCTTCCCCCATCCAAAACCTTGATCGTTTCTACCCCCGCTAATTCACCCCAGATCCACTTTTTTGAAATTCCAACTTCTTTCCTGGAAGTCCTTGCAGTGTCCATATGTTTTGTAACTCTCCCACCCTCCCCCTTCTCATGCCCCCCCCCCCCAAAAGCCCTCTCCCTCCCACAGATCTCTTGATGTCCCTGCTCTCAAATGTTGTGTTTGTGTCCTTCCTCCTCTCTCCCCATCTTATCTACCGCTCCCGTTATTATATGATTTATGTGTCGGTTTGTCTTTTTGTGTGATTAATGTTAGCTCTTTCGCAAGCCTCAATCTTGTATACCCAAAAAAAAAAAAAAAAAAACATTTCAGCCATAATTTCTTGATATTGTTGCTATATAATCGGTTTTAGCCCCATCACTCGATGAAGAAGAATCACTGAAAAAAAATTATGTTATCCAGATCTGGATTTAAAAAAAACAAAAAAAAACACCTTTATAGGCCATTTTCCCCCGCAAAGCGGGGGTTGGCCTTTTTCGGGGACCGTGGTTGTTGTTGTTTTTCGGTCCCCTTTTTGAAGCAATGTTTTACGGCCGGATGCCCTTCCTGCCGCCAACCCTTTTTGTCGCCTTTTACGACAAACAGGGAATTACCAGTGAACTGGTACTCAATTTGCCGACCTCGGAAGGATGACAGGCTGAGTCAACCCCCCTGGCGTTAATTCAGCGATCGACCGGGATTCGAACCCAGGATCCTAAGATCCTAAGCTGGCACCCTAACCGCTAGCCCAACACCAAGCTCTTATCCAGATCTGGATCTTCAGCAAAATTGAATCAATTCTTCCTCGTCACACACCCAACCTGTCCCACCAAGTTTAGTCCGTATCCATCCACAACTTTTTGAGATATCCTGTTCACAGACAAACATACAGGGGTGACTCCATCCACCTAAGGTGGCAAAGGCAACAAACCCAATGGATTTTACAAGTCCCTGCTTTGCCCACCTTTCATACATTGCATCCACCACATTTATTACACACCCACCCACCCACACCTCATACAAACCACATAACCACAAGGGGAAAGGAGCAGGAACCTTCTCCGGTTTGAATGAACTTGGCGGGAAAGATCGCCGAGGAACAGCCGCATCGGACTCCAGACCACTGCGCTGGCACAGTCAGCAATGATTGACATTAGAGGAAAGGCTGTGCTTCTGGGAGCACAGCAATCCCAATGATCTGTGTGGAATCTGAGGTGAACATCCAAACTTTGTTCCCCGAGGGTCCCTCTGATCACACCAGAAGCCGTCCCGGTATTGAGCTATTCGGCACTCTCTGACCGACCCAGAGACCCGCTACCAAGAAGAGTAGAGAGAGAGGAGAACCTGCTTGTGACCCGGACTGGAGTCGACTCTTGACTCGCCAAGACCAGGAGTGTAAGACATGTTAGAATAAGTGAGATTGAAGAAGGGGTTAAACGCTAAGGGGTATAAGACTTTAAGGGGGCTGTGATTTTGACTGTGGTTTCTTTCAGACAGCTTGCTTGGTTTGATTATTACTCTCGCCAGAGGAGACGATATTGCATTTGAGTCTGTCTGTCTGTCTGTCCGCACAGAACAAATACGATTTTCTCTGCGACTGTTGGTCCGATTGACAGGAAATTTTCACCATAGGTGCAACTCCAGCTGTATAACTTTATAAATGATAATGACAACGTCATAGGTCACGTGGTATGGGCGCCATCTTGGAAAAACAGAAAAACTTTGCACCTCTATATCTCCGAAAGCACCCCATACAAAAAATTGAGACATGGCTCATTGTGAAGAACTCTCCATTGGGAATAACATATGTTGATGATGTCAAAGGTGCCTCCATTATGACATCATAATTCAACAAGTACAAAACTTCATCTGATCAAGATGAAATTTCTTGAGCATCTATGGATAAATTGGTGGAGGGGAAAGAAATTATGATGACGTCATCGGTCACGTGGTTCTGCCGCCATATTCGTTTTAACACAAAAGCGTTAAAAACCACTAAAAACACTTCCTGGCGAGGGTTTGCAATCTGATTGCTCTTTCTTGTTGCAAGTGTGTTGCTTTTATTGAACCATTGCAAATACTTGTGCGCTGAATTCTTTGGTAAACCATCGTTTCCAAACAGCCCATTTTGTCTCTTTTCATAATAATAATAATAATAATTCATTTATTTTGTATAGCGCTTTTCCAGAAGCCCAAAGGCGCTTTGACAGAGTGGCAAACATAATGCATAACAATACATGAAAACAACAATTGCAAAAAGACAAGAATGAATAGGGAAATATTTAAAGCAAAATGAGGGAGAAGGAGAAGAGATAGTCAGGGGTTAAATGCTGTGGGTTGAATGTTGAATGCAGTGTTGAACAGGTGGGTCTTTAGTGATGTTTTGAATGTGGTGAGTGAGGAGTCTCTGATGGTGTGAGGTAGTGAGTTCCAGAGGGTGGGAGCAGCGATGGAGAAGGCCCTGTCCCCCCAGGATCTGAATTTGGTCCGGATGGAGGGGGTCAGGAGGTTGGTACCAGCAGAGCGGAGGTTGCGGGTGGGAGTGTGTCTGGAGAGGAGGTCAGCCAGGTAGGATGGGGCCAGGTTATGGAGGGCTTTGTATGTCAAGAGGAGGATTTTGTACTGGATTCTCTGGGGGATGGGGAGCCAGTGAAGCTTGTAAAGGACGGGGGTGATGTGGTCACGGGTCTGGGAATGGGTGAGTAGATGGGCAGCGGAGTTCTGAATGTATTGGAGTTTATTGGTGATTTTTGAGGGTGAACCATAGAGGAGGCTATTGCAGTAGTCCAGACGGGAGGTGATGAAGGCGTGGATGAGGGTTTCTGCAGCCGTGGAGGAGAGGGATGAGCGGAGACGGGCAATGTTTTTCAGGTGAAAGAAGGCTGACTTTGTGATCTGTTTAGTGTATTTGTCGAAGGAAAGGGTTTGGTCAAAGATGACGCCAAGATTCCGGATGTGAGGGGAGGTGGATACTGGGATACCGTCGATGTTGAGGGCAAAGTTATGGGTGGATTTTGTGAGCGTTTTTGGGCCAATGATGATTATTTCAGATTTATCACAGTTAAGCTTGAGGAAGTTGATTTGAAGCCAGGATTTTATTTCAGTGATGCAGTTTGTCAGGATAGAGTGGGTGTCGGTGGAGACGGACTTGGTGGAGATGAAAAGCTGGATGTCATCGGCGAAGCAGTGGAATTGGAGACCATGACGGCGGATTAAGTGACCGAGGGGGGACAGGTAAAGGATGAAGAGGAGGGGGCCAAGAACTGAACCTTGGGGGACACCTTGGGGGAGGGGAGCAGTGGGGGATTTGCAGTTATTGATGGAGATGAACTGGCATCTGTCAGAGAGGTATGATTTAATCCAAGAGAGGGCAGTGCCGGTAACGTTAAAGGTGGATTCAAGTCGGGTGAGGAGGATAGTGTGATCGATGGTGTCAAAGGCAGCGCTGAGGTCGAGGAGGACGAGAATGTTGAGGTTGCCAGCGTCAGAGGAGAGGAGAAGGTCGTTGGTGATTTTGAGGAGAGCAGTTTCAGTACTGTGGTTGGAGCGGAATCCGGATTGGAATGTTTCATACAGGTTATTGGCAGAGAGATGATGTTTGAGTTGAGTGGCTACAGCGCGTTCCAAAACTTTTGACAGAAAGGGTAGGTTGGAGATGGGTCTGAAGTTGTTTAGGGTGTCAGGGTTTAGACCAGGTTTTTTTAGAATGGGGGTAACAGCAGCAATTTTGAGGGAAGGTGGGACGATGCCTGTAGACAGGGAGGAGTTTATTGTTGCAATGATAAGTGGAGAGAGAGCAGGGAGGGAGGCTTTGACAAAGCTGGAGGGGATGGGGTCAAGAGTGCAGGTGGCAGTTTTCATTCCTATGAGGAGTTCAGAGAGGTCAGTAGGGGAGATTGGGGAGAACCGAGACACTGGGATGGCAGGACAAGGGGGGGCAGGTGGTTGGAGGGGGAGCGGGTGCAGCGGTGGTCAAGCTGTTGTAGATGTTGTCAATTTTGCGTTGGAAGAAAGAGAGGAAGGAGATGCAGTTGTCTACTGTGAAAGACTGGGTGGTGGTGTTCAGGGGGCGGAGGAGTTTGTTTATTGTCGAGAAGAGTGCTTTTGGGTTTCCGGAGCCAGAGTGGATAATTTGAGAGTAGTAGGCAGAGCGGGCGCGGGAGAGGGCATCTTTGTAGTGTTGTAGGTGGTCCTTGTAGGCTTGGGAGTGAACTGTGAGACCCGTTTTATTGCGGAGTCTTTCAAGTTGGCGAGCACGAGTTTTCATCAGGCGGAGTTCAGGGGTAAACCAGGGAGCAGAATGGGTGAAAGAAACTGTTTCATAGAGTTTCATAGACTCGATTAAGTTGCAATAGTGTATAACTAGAAAGTTTTACCCCAAACAATTGGCTCCATAACTTTAGCCGACACATATTTGACAGTACTGCTCGTCTGTCCCTGATTAAGTAGATAGACAAATATGTAGAGGGTGTGAGCTTCAATTGATATTGCCAAGGCGTTCGTGGTTGACTAGTAACGCACTGGGCATGGAGTTATCCGTAGCCAGTGGTCTCAGGACCTGGGGTTCGGGAGTAGTCCGAGAAGTTCCCCTCATGGGATACCCCGAAACCCGGATCTGCAACAATATATTCAAATCCGATTGGTTTACTAAATACCAAGGACCAATAGATCGAGGCAACTTGGGCATATACTAGGGTCTATTCTTATGGAGCAGCTGAATAGCAAAAGTTCCCAAACTACTCCAGAGTATGGGGATGAGGGGAAATGGACATACACAGGCGGAATAACACAAAAACAAGTAATAAGGGTCCAAAGAGGAACACAATTGGAAATAATCATGAATTTGCATGAGAGTGCATGAGGGGCTGATTGAAGTAAGGATGAGACAGGTAGACGATTGCACAATGGGGAGAATAAGGGGACGAATGAGTACAGGTGGAAAACCAATCTGGACTTTGGGAGTGTGAGCAGATGAGGGTTTCTGGAAGAACTCATGCAATTTGGGAGTGGGAGGTGGAGGGAGTTTGGGGGGTAGGGGGGCAGAGGAAGGGGAGGGCAGGAGGAACAAGGTCAGATGTAAGCTCATATAAAATAGAGGCAACCAACCTCCCACTGGTGGGAAAATGACATTCCTTGAGAATCCACCTCCTGTCTTGATATTCCAATGGTGAAGAATTCCTCGTTTTTGACCGTATCAAGAGGAACAACGTGGGCAGGAGCACCAACCCAGTGTGGGGAACCATACCCACATGGAGCTCTGTGTGAACACCTTGTACAGAGTGATAAGCTCGGTGTGGATCAGGCATGCGTTACCTGTATGGAGCGTACCCAGACAGCGACTGGCTTTTGATACCAGTTTGGTGATATGATCATCCTCATGTGTAAGGTTATGGCAGATTAATGAATGAATGAATTGATAATGAGGTAAAAGGGTTCCAGGGACTGCAGCTCCACCTATGCCTGTCCAGAGAAGCGGATTGGATCGATCGATTACCAATCCTTTTGGAAAGTCAGTGTGAGATCATGTGACTTGCTGATGTTGAACATTATATTCCAAGAAGATGACAAGTCGACTATCTTCTACAGGTCTGATGAACAGGATTCGGTACAGGCCAGCATTTCAGAATTATGATGCATCGTTATATTCAGGGTCGAGTCATCGGCAAAATGGTAACTTTCGTTTTCAAGAGAATTAGACAGATCATCGATATCGATCAAGAATGGAAGTTTTAAGATGCTGCCCTATGCAGTTGAACCAACCCACCCACCCATCCCCCCCCCCCCCTCACCCATTCCGCTGCCCCCCGCCCCCAGGACTTCCATCACATGCACACCCCACCTTGTTGTGTGCGATGTGGAATATACATCAATACGATGCAAGGTACTGTTGGAGATACAGTGGAGACTAGATTGACAAAATTACCTTTTCCTCGTATTATAAAGATCGTCTGTGTGCAAGCTGTGAACTGCGCACACGTGCTGTTGGTGTTAAATATGCAAGGCACAAGGCAGATAGCTCACCTGGCCGGCTGGCTTGCTGATCGCCATGTGATTCTGCACAACTTCCAGTATGTGTGTCGTGATCTCATTTATGTTCTCAAGAGGTCGGATCTTGAAAGCCACCAAACTCTTCTTGTTCTGCAGCATAAGAAACATCACACATTGTTGAATGGAACATGTGCACTCACACCTGAAGGCCGATCTCTGGGACCCGTGACCCAATCTCTGCCTGTGGGAGTTTACAATTGGGGAAAATGAAGCAAAGGAAGTTAGTCGAGTCCAGGGAAACTAAAGGCCACGATCAATTTGCCACTTTTTGGCAACACCATTTTGCCGTCCCAAAGGACGGACGTTAAACTGGGCATCCCGTATTTCAGCATTATTTGGACATCAATGATCCCATACTGCACTTCGCAAGGAGTAGGCGACCTGGAACAAACTACAAATCCCTGTCATAAACTACAGAGGGGGCATCGCATCGGCGACACATTCACGACACATTCACACATGAACGATGCCACGCCCAGCTACGTGCGGCATACAAAAGGAAGAAAAAGTACAAAAGAAATCACAAAACAATCACGATTTATTGAAGAGAAACAACTGCACGAGTCAGCACTTCCCACGAGAGATATTGGTGTCCATGATTGTTCCGTTTGTCTTGCGTGCAATTACATTTTCCATTTCCTTCAGGCTACCTGTGCCTTTTGTTCCAGCACCAACGTTTGGGTTTAATTTGGATCCCTGGAGGCCAAAACGGGTAATAACCCTGAGTTTGAAAGCATGCGCGTTTAAACATGGGCGCCACCAACGACGCATTACACAACTGCTAGGTTGTCATGTCAAATGAATTGGCCTTGTGCAGGTCCATCCGCAAAGTGTTTGCTTTAGCGAGATCGGGTCCCGCCTAAAAGTGAACAAACGTGGTCGAGTCGAGCCGTCCAAGCGACAATATTAACATAGTGTCCAACATAAAAATAAAATGAGGATAAGCAATAAATAAACATTAGAACCCACAACGTCATCGGTGTTAGCGTACAACATATTTTCGCGCGATCCCTCCAGGTCAGCACCAGGGACCGCGGATGGACCAGAACGGATTTACTGGAGGCGACGATCAAACACTGATTTTGCTAGCAACCACGGGCAGGAGAAGTGGAGAGGAAGAGGCGGCTGGAGCGCGTAACTGTGGAAGGGGAACGAACTCAAACGAACACAGGATTTGAAGGGAATGAGAAATAATAAAAGGGTTTATTGTAATAAAAGGGTAGGGACAGGTAAACACGATATTAAATAAAAGTCCTAAATTGGGATGTCCCCACAACTCACTTCAGAAACAGCACACAGGAATGGATTAATAAAAAGAAACGTCGTGTACTCGTATATGTGGGGTGTGAGTGCAGCCTTATCTGTGGTACGTCCGTCGTCCAATGCGCTACGCCAATGCATCACGCATCCAGAAGCACCTTGAAAGCACCACGTGGCACCAAAGCACCAAAGTACCGTCAGTGATCCCCACACGAGACCACTCTCCAACCCGAAGGGGGCCGATTTCCAAGCACGAGGCACCCAGAGACAGGAACGGGGAGAGTGCAGGAGAGAACAGCGTCTAGACGAGAAGAAGCCAAGAGAAAGGAATGTGACTGCACGCTCTCAAACCCCAGGCCAACTCCAAGAGCTAGATTATCATGCAGCGCCCCCTTTTTATAACCTTCCTCCTCTTTGTCCAAATTTCCAGTTCCTTCCTTCAAATGAGTCACCTCCCTCCCAGCTGCGTCTTCGTTCTCCTCCCCTGATTGGGCTGCAGGTTCGCACTCGCTGGCTTTTTCATTGGTCGAGTGCCTCCCGCTCGAACCAATCACAGCCCATACCACGCGATGTTGCCAGGCGAGCTGGTGGTGCGGCCGGTGGCAGCCATCATCGGCGGGGTCTTGATCTGGCTTCCTGTCCGTCTTCCAAAGTCGTTGTGGTAAGGGAAAGGGATTATTTAATGTTGCACTAAGGGCCTATCTAAGTGTTTATGTTGGTATGCATTGCCATAAGGGACAAAGGTTTGATTACCAGGTTTGACACACAAGGGCTGTTATCTTTAATCCCGACAACTACCTAGCACACAAACATCCTGGTATGTTCACAGGTATACTCCTTAACTGACAAACCTGACTAAACACACAGAAATTACAGGGCAGATTCCTTATCGCGACAGACGAAGCACGTTACCTATTCAGATCTACCTGACTCTAGATATTGCTCTACCCTCCCGACATAACAATATTCACTGTGCCAAATAGCTCCCCATGCCATTTTGGTAAAACCCAAGGCAGACATTCCATAATATGTAATTGAATCAATGGGAAGCAATGCGACCACACCTGGAATGAACGCAAGTGACCCACAACCATGACGTAGGTGCTCGGCGGTATCACGGTCCCCTCGTTGCCCATGTCCTGGCAACAGAAGACAAGTCCATTTGCTTACATGAAAAAGGACAAAATGTCTGATAAGTAAAATAGGAAGGCGGATAGCAAAGAGCTAAACGTTCAGGACTTGCATCCACATCGACCCATTGGCGGACATCCAGGGGTCTTGCTGTCATGTCATCCACTTTATAAAGGATGTTTGTGGGGGATTTCTCGGACTGCCGTACAATCCCCACCAGCGTGACCTGTGGAGAGAGAAAAAAAAAAAAAGTCATCAAAGCACAGCAAGACCTATTTCTTCATGTAGCGGGGTGGAGTGCATCAAATGTGATGACGTCCCTGCCAGCAGCCATGCACAAATTATCACCGGACTGGTGTCTCACAGGCAGAGCGAGGCACCAATGTGTGAGCAGCACCACAATGCACGACGGCAAAACTAAATAATGACGCCACAATACATCTCTTAGTATAAGACTGTGGGGATAACGGGCTTCATGTACTGTTCTTTGGGGACCGAAACCGTTTGTCAGATGGGACAGTAAAACATGCGTAGGGTTTTTCATTTAGCTCAGGGTCCAGATGAGTCCTCATTGCCTGAACAGGATTCCCAGATCGGCTCACACTCTTCCAATTAAAACAAAACACTTCCATGAGCCGAGAATACGGACACAATAATAATCCAAATTTACCAAACCTTATCAGATAAACCTGCCTTTGTCTGCCACATACAAATGACCTATTCCTTCGCTATTGAAAACATTGTTACGTTTATGGGGGTAGGTTAGAGAATACCATAGGAAAGGTAGGATTGAATAAGAATAGTATGGAACATGTGACGTGCAGGAGCATTTCAATGTAATACGTAGGGAAAATGTAGTTTAAGGTTGTGTTTAAATGTGCATCATATGGGGGTGATGCCATGTTAATTACGAGTAGGGGTTAAGGATAATTTCCCGTTCATCATACCCCCTGTGGCCATCCCTAACATTTAGGACATCGCCCGGCCAAGTGTGGTGGCTGGTGCTGTTGTCCCGGGTGTGCTGCAGGATGTATTTTACTTTCCCCAAGAGGAGGATCATCATTCCAGGTATCACGCAAAAAAGATTGTGGAACCTTGAGACCAGAGAGAAAGAGGGCCGACTACACCACTCGCCTCAATCCCGGGCGGCCGCAACGTCCTCAACGCGCTGTTTCGGTTTGCCATTATCTTTCTGGCCTTCCCACCTGTGTGGTTTCAGGCTTCAACGGCTGCTGACTTTTGACAGGATCCATTTGGGCCAGCTGCGTGCCGGAGCGTCTTTTATTTTCTTACTTCACCCTGTGTGTGTCTTTGTGTCTGGGTGAGAGGATCCTCGCCATAGCATTTTTACCTCAGCACTTTTTATTTAATCTCATCCCGTGCCTTGTTTAGTTGCAAATAATAAGAGTTCCCTTCTTCTAATAATAATAATAATAATAATAATAAGAGTTCCCAAATATATTCCCTTCTCTGTTCTTATCCGTTTCGTTCTTATTTGTTCGTTCGTTCTTTGACCACGTTGTTCGTGATCACGTGTTCACGTCATTAAAAAATGTTTCATCTGTCCCCTGAACAATGGTATTCTGTCATATACTATAACACCTTTTTCTTCTTGTTCTATAAAAGGATGCTTTCGACTTGCTCACCAAATCTATTCATTCCAAAAAAAAATTCCATCTCTTACAGCTACAGTGCCTCTTTCATTCATTCCCTAAACTCTCCAGAACTCCACCCATCCTTCAGCGTCCTCAAACGTATTTTTGACTCGAAGGTCGCAAGAAACTCATTTTGCAAGAAATGTTCGTTTCCCATCAATCGTACATTTCTCAAAATCCAATCTCACCCCTCCCCTCCAAATCTTCCCCATCACCCATCCCTTTCAAATCTTCCCCCTTGCCCCTCCCCTCCAAATCTTCCCCATCACCCATCCCCTCCAAATCTTCCCCCTTGCCCCTCCCCTCCAAATCTTCCCCATCACCCATCCCTTTCAGATCTCCCCCCTTGCCCCTTCCCTCCTAAACTCCCCCCACACCCCCTCCCTTCTGAGACCCTCCCTCACTCCTCCCCTCCTAGACTCCCCTCTCACCCCTCCTCCTCAAAGCGTCCTCCCCGCTTCTTCCCCCTTCCAACTCTCACCTTCATCTCCCTCAACCTTCTGCCTCACTCTTCCCCCTCCTCAAACAACACCTCACTGCGCCTCACCCAATCACCATCAAACCTTTTGTCCACCCCATTCTTCCCTTTCTCCAAGCTGCTCTGAAATCTGACACACCTTCAACAGCTCTCCCTACCTCTTCCTCCTCTTCCACATCATACCCTACCGCTCCCCCCCTCTGTTCTGTATCCGATGCTCCCCCTTCCTCTTCTTTAATAGTATGGACCTCAAACATCCGGGGCCTTCGCTCAAACTTGACTGATCTCTCCATACAGGTTGCTTCTGACAAACCAGCCGTGATCTGCTTAACAGAAACTTTCCTCCTTCATGATGTCTCTGATTCCTTGGTATCTCTCCCAGGTTACTCCCTCCTCCGGTATGATAGACCTGAGCCTCGTCCTGGAGGGGGGGTTGCTATCTTTATAAAAAACTCTCCTCACTCGCCCTGCACTGCCCTCTCTCCACCTCACCCCCAGGAATACCTTTGGCTACGGCTTCCCCTTCGCTCCCACCTTTTGTTCATATGTGTGTTGTACCGTCCACCAAACAGTGATGACTCCATCTACATCTCGCTGTCTGATAACATGGACCAACTTCTATCTACCCATCCCAACTCTCTCTTCCTCATATGTGGTGATTTCAATTGTCACCATGCCAGTTGGCTGGGTGTGGGTACCTCTCTCACCAGCCATGGCTCTTCAGCAAAGGACTTCTGCGACTCACTGGGACTGACACAATCTGTCAATTTCCCGACCCGGATCTCAATCAACGGAGCGTCTTCTCTTCTGGACTTGGTTATGACTAACTTCCCTGAAAATGTCAGCTGCTCTTCTTCTGCTCCAATCGGCTCATCTGATCATGTGCTTGTTAAAGTGGACATCTCTCTGACCATTCTCAGAGAGCCTCCTCAGCGTCGACGAGTCTGGCATTTCACTCAGGCCAACTGCCATGGTCTTCAAGCAGCCATCAATCATCTGGACTGGTCTCCCACCTCTATCGCCTCTGACATTAACTCATCCTGGGAATTCTTCCAAAGTAAACTGCTCTCTCTCATGCACAGATTTATCCCATCTCGTCTTCAGTTGTCATACCCTTCCTCCCGTCCATGGTACACGGAATCTTGTGGTGAGGCTATTGCCCAGAAACAACTTGCTTTCCTCTCCTGGAAAGCAAATCCAACGGAAGGAAATCTCATTTCCTTTCACAAAGTCCGAAACAAGTGTGTGTCCACCCTCAGGAGAGCCAGGAAACAATATCTCTCCGTTCTCAGGACAGAACTCTCTTATCTGTCTCCCTCTTCCAAATCCTGGTGGCATCTGGTCAAATCTGTTTCTGGTGTTTGTTCCCCCTCCATCCCCTCCCTCACCTCAAACGGCCACACGGCTGACTCCGCACGTGAAAAAGCTGAATGCCTCAACTCTGTTTGCCTCTAAATCTTGTGTCCCAAACCCATCCCTCTCTGTACCCACCGTACCCAGTCGTACCCAGCTGCTCCTGGACTCTGTGTCCTTTCCTCCTGACAAGGTGGAAAAGTTTCTGTCAACCCTCGACTCTGATTCTGCAACTGGACCTGACAGCATCAGCCCACGGGTCCTAAAATCTTGTTCTTCCGCTCTTTCACTCCCTCTCTGTTCTCTTCACACTCTCTTTTGCTCAAGGTCATCTGCCATCTGCTTGGAAATCTGCCAACATCACCGCTTTGCACAAAAAAGGTGCAAAAACAGATCCCAGCAACTACAGACAAATCAGCCTTCTCTCAATTATCAGTAAAGTCATGGAATCAATCATTGCTTCAGATATGAAATCTTTCCTCTTCTCCAATGGCTTGATCTCTGATCATCAATTTGGTTTCAGACCTGGTCACTCTTCTCTGGACATGCTGCTACTGCTTTCTCAGCAATGGATGGAGGTCCTCAATGCCAAACAGGAAATTAGAGCTGTGTCCCTTGACATATCACGTGCCTTCGATACGGTCTGGCACCCCGCTCTGCTCACCAAACTCTCCTCTGTTGGTATCCATGGAAATCTCCACGCATGGCTGGCAGACTTCCTCTCTAGTCGTAGCCAACGTGTGGCCCTGAATGGGTTTCTCTCATCTCCTCTTCCTGTTCAGGCTGGAGTTCCCCAAGGCAGTGTTCTGGGCCCTGTGCTTTTTCTGGTCTTCATGAATGATCTCTCCGACTCTTGAAAATCCTCTCTATCTCTTTGCTGATGACACTACTCTCTGTCGCTCCATTCTTCATCCCTCAGATTGGCAGTCTGCAGCCTCCGCACTCTCTGCAGACCTGGACAAAATAACAGACTGGGCAAACAAGTGGAACATGTCTTTCAATCCTGACAAATCTCACACTCTTACGATGTCTCTCCGAAAAGACCGACTGGACAACCCTCCCATCTACTTTCTGAATAATCCTCTCCAAGAAGTTCTGTCACTCAAACTTTTGGGTCTCACTATCTGCCATGATCTTTCCTGGGAAAACCACATTTCAAATCAGGCCTCCAAAGCCAGTCGCCGACTGGGCATCCTCCGTCGTGCGAAGTCCTTCCTTGGCACACCTGAGCTCCTCACCACGTACAAGGCTTTCATCCGCAGCTCAATGGAATACTGCTCTCCCCTCTGGGCTGGTGCTCCTGCCTCACACCTAGCTCGTCTTCACGCTGTTGAAAGCAAAGCATTCAGAATCATTGGAATCTCCCGCGATGAAGCTAACTCCAAGGGCCTCTCACTCACTCACCGCAGGCAGGTTGGTGGTCTTTCCGTCTTCTACCGACTCCTCTCTGGCCTTGCCCCCCCAGCTCTCTCTGGGCTCTGTCCCGCAAATATTCCTACAGGTCGCACAAGATCTGACTGCAACCCTCTTATGGTTAAACTGCCAAAATCAAGACTCTCTGCTCACCTTCACTCCTTCATTCCTCTTTTCTCCCACCTCTGGAACAAACTCCCTCACTCTCTTCAATCCCACTCCACCCTCCAGGTCTTTAAAACAGCTGTTCACCACCATCTCTTATCTTCCCCCATCCAAAACCTTGATCTTTTCTATCCCCGATAATTTCACCCCAATTCCACTTTTTGAAATACCAATTTCTGTCCTGGAAGTCCTTGGTGTCCTTGTGTTTTATACTTCTCCCACCCCCCCCCCTTCCCAAGCCCTCTCCCTCCCACACATCTCCCTGCTCTTAAATGTTTTTGTTTGTGAAGTAAATGTCAGCTCTTTCACGAGCCTTGATTCAGTATACAAAAAAAAAAAAAAAAAAAAAAAAATTCTTTTTTGTTGTATTGTTGTTGGTGGGTTCGTGAGAATAAATGCTTCGTGGTTCTTCGGTCCCGCCTGCGACATAACCGCCAGATTGGAAATCGCCTCAGGCGTTAAAGCTTGGTTCGGCTCATCCGTCCACGACTCGGTGGTAACAAATGTGCAAGTGTGGCCGCCACCGCAATGCAAAACGTGTCATCGAAATCTCGATCTCGAAATCTCGCGAGATCTCGGAGACGGTGGGAGGGATTTTCGAAGCTCCACACGGTCTCCACGTTTTTCGAAGTTAAGGCTGTTCACAATTGTATTTTGTCGAAACTGTATTTATCTTTCGGTGTGTGAAGTTATTGTGTGCAACTTTGGTTGTTTCTCGGTGTTTATCTTTCATAAATTGATCGTCTGTTTGCCGTGTCGCGAGCGATTTGAAATCGAAGTTAAGTGATTGTTCCCATTTGTATTTTCGTTAAAACTATTTATTTATGGTGTTGTACGTATATTGTGTCCCGACGAAGATTTTTCGGTGCAAATCTTTCATACCTGTATTGAAAATCGTGTTAATTCGTGTCGTGTCTTGAGGCCTTGTACAGTGTACACTGTACAACCTTGAGGCTTTGTTCTTCTCTCAGCGGTCCGTCCTTTGTGATCCAATAACTTTCGTTCTCTGTATTCCCAGTCTTTTCACCCATAGCCTACTTCCTTGTGTAAATCCCAACTCAAAAAAAACAAAAAAACATTTCCTTCTCTGTTCTCATTCGTTTATTCATTCTTATTCGTTCGTTCGTTCGTTCTTCGACCACGTGTTTCTCCCCCATTTCCCCAGATAGTTTTCACTGTTATTAACCTTCAATGTTTACACTTTCCCCTCAAGTTATGTATTCCGTCATATTTTATAACACCTTTTTCTTCTTCTTCTTTAAAAGGCTGCTTTCGACTTGCTCACCAAATCAATTCATCCCAAAAAAAAAATCCATCTCCTATAGTGCCTTTTTTCTACATTCCCGAAACTCTCCTGCACTCCATCCTCCATCCAGCGTCCTTAAACGTATTTTTAACTCGAAGATCACAAGAAACTCATTTTGCAATAAATGTTCGTTTCCCATAAATCGTACACTTTCTAAAATCCAATCTCACCCCTCCCCTCCAAATCTTCCCCATAACCCCTCCCCTCCTAAACTACCCCCTCACCCCTCCCCGCCAAGACGCCCCCTCGCCCCTCCCCTCCTAGACTCCTCCCTCACCCCTCCCCTCCAAATCTCCCCCATATCCCATCCCTTTCAAATCCCTCCCCTTGTCCCTTCCCTCCCAAACTCCCCCCTCACCCCTCACCCCTCCCCTTCAAATCTCCCCAACCTCATTGCTTCTCAATTTCCCCCCTCACTCCCCCTCCTCAAAGCGTCCTCCCCGCTTCTTCCCCCTTCCAACTCTCACCTCCATCTCCCCCAACCTTCTGCCTCGCTCTTCCCCCTCCTCAAATAACACCTCATTGTGCCTCACCCAATCACCATCAAACCTTTTGTCCGCCCCATCCTTCCCTTTCTCCGAGCTATTCTGAAATCTCTGACACACCTTCAACAGCTCTCCCTACCTCTTCCACCTCTTCCACATCTTACCCTACCCCTCCTCCCCCCTGTTCTGTATCTGATGCTCCCCCTTCCTCTTCATTAACGGTATGGACCTCAAACATCCGGGGCCTTCGTTCAAACTTAACTGATCTCTCCATACAGGTTGCTTCTGTCAAACCAGACGTGATCTGCTTAACAGAAACTTTCCTCCTTTATGATGTCTCTGATTCCTTAGTATCTCTCCCGGGCTACTCCCTCCTCCGGTATGATAGACCTGAGCCTTGTCCTGGAGGTGGGGTTGCTATCTTTATCAAAAACTCTTCCTCACTCGCCCTGCACTGCACTCTCTCCACCTCACCCCCAGGAATACCTCTGGCTACGGCTTCCCCTTCGCTCCCACCTCTTGTTCATATGTGTGTTGTACTGTCCACCAAACAGTGATGACTCCATCTACATCTCGCTGTCTGATAATATGGACCAACTTCTATCTACTCATCCCAACTCTCTCTTCCTCATATGTGGTGATTTCAACTGTCATCATGCCAGTTGGCTGGGTGTGGGTACCTCTCTCACCAGCCATGGCTCCTCAGCAAAGGACTTCTGCGACTCACTGGGACTGACACAATCTGTCAATTTCCCGACCCGGATCTCAGTCAACGGAACATCTTCTCTTCTGGACTTGGTTATGACTAACTTCCCTGAAAATGTCTGCTGCTCTTCTTCTGCTCCAATCGGATCATCTGATCATGTCCTTGTTAAAGTGGACATCTCTCTGACCATCCTCAGGGAGCCTGCTCAGCGTCGACGAGTCTGGCATTTCACTCAGGCCAACTGGCACGGTCTTCAAGCAGCCATCAATCATCTGGACTGGTCTCCCATCTCTACCACCTCTGACATCAACTCATCCTGGGAATTCTTCCAAAGGAAATTGCTCTCTCTCATGCACAGATTTATCCCATCTCGTCTTCAGTTGTCATACCCTTCCTCCCGTCCATGGTACACGGAATCTTGTGGTGAGGCTGTTGCCCAGAAACAACTTGCCTTCGTCTCCTGGAAAGCAAATCCAACGGAAGGAAATCTCATTTCCTTTCACAAAGCCCGAAACAAGTGTGTGTCCACCCTCAGGAGAGCCAGCAAACAATATCTCTCCGTTCTCAAGACCGAACTCTCTTATCTGTCTCCCTCTTCCAAATCCTGGTGGCGTCTGGTCAAATCCGTTTCTGGTGTTTGTTCCCCCTCCATCCCCTCCCTTACCTCAAACGGCTACACAGCTGACTCCGCACGTGAAAAAGCTGAATGCCTCAACTCTGTGTTTGCCTCTAGATCTTGTGTCCCAAACCCATCCCTCTCTGTACCCACCATACCCAGTCGTACCCTGCTGCTCCTGGACTCCGTGTCCTTTCCTCCTGACAAGGTGAAAAAGTTTCTGTCAACCCTCGACTCTGATTCTGCAACTGGACCCGACGGCATCAGCCCACGGGTCCTAAAATCCTGCTCTGCCGCTCTATCTCACCCTCTCTCTGTTCTCTTCACCCTCTCTTTTGCTCAAGGTCAACTGCCATCTGCTTGGAAATCAGCCAACATCACCGCTATGCACAAAAAAGGTGCAAAAACAGATCCTAGCAACTACAGACCAATCAGCCTTCTCCCAATTTATCAGCAAAGTCATGGAATCCATCATTGCTTCGGATATGAAATCTTTCCTCTTCTCCAATGGCTTGATCTCTGATCATCAATTTGGTTTCAGACCAGGTGCTACTCTGGACATGCTGCTTCTGCTGTCTCAACAATGGATGGAGGTCCTCAATGCCAAACAGGAAATTAGAGCTGTCTCCCTCGACATATCACGTGCCTTCGACACGGTCTGGCACCCCGCTCTGCTCACCAAACCCTCCTCCTTTGGTATCCATGGAAATCTCCACGCATGGCTGGCGGACTTCCTCTCTAGTCGTCAACGTGTGGCCCTGAATGGGTTTCTCTCATCTCCTCTTCCTGTTCAGGCTGGAGTTCCCCAAGGCAGTGTTCTGGGCCCCGTGCTTTTTCTGGTCTTCATCAATGATCTCTCTGACTCTCTTGAAAATCCTCTCTATCTCTTTGCTGATGACTCCACTCTCTGCCGCTCCATTCCTCTTCCCTCAGATCGGCAGTCTGCAGCCTCCTCACTCTCTGAAGACTTGGACAAAATCACAGACTGGTCAAACAAGTGGAACATGTCTTTCAATCCTGACAAATCTCACACTCTTACTATGTCTCTCCGAAAAGATCGACTGGACAACCCTCCCATCTACTTTCTCAACAATCCTCTCCAAGAAGTTCTGTCGCTCAAGCTTTTGGGTCTCACTATCTGCCATGATCTTTCTTGGGAAAACCACATTTCCAAGCTGGCCTCCAAAGCCAGTCGCCGACTGGGCATCCTCCGTCGTGCGAAGTCCTTCCTCGGCACACCTGAGCTCCTCACCACATACAAGGCTTTCATCCGCAGCTCAATGGAATACTGTTCTCCCCTATGGGCCGGTGCTCCTGCCTCACACCTAGCTCGGCTTCACGCTGTTGAAACCAAAGCTTTCAGAATTATTGGAATCTCCCGCGATGAAGCTATCTCTGAGGGCCTTTCACTCACTCACCGCAGGCAGGTAGGTGGTCTTTCTGTCTTCTACCGACTCCTCTCCGGCCTTGCACCCCCAGCTCTCTCTGTGCTCTGTCCCCCAAATATTCCTACAGGTCGCACAAGATCTGCCAGCAACCCTCTGATGGTTAAACTGCCGAAATCTCGGCTCTCTGCTCACCTTCACTCTTTCATTCCTCTTTTCTCCCGCCTCTGGAACAAACTCCCTCACTCCCTTCAATCCCACTCCTCCCTCCAGGTCTTTAAAACAGCTGTTCACCACCATCTCTTATCTTCCCCCATCCAAAACCTTGATCTTTTCTACCCCCGCTAATTCACCCCAGATCCACCTTGTTTGAAATTCCAACTTCTTTCCTGGAAGTCCTGGCAGTGTCCATATGTTTTATACCTCTCCCACCGCCCCCTTCCCATGCCCCCCCCCCCCCAAAGCCCTCGCCCTCTCTCAGATCTCTCGGTGTCTCTCGGTCCCTGCTCTCAAATGTTGTGTTTGTGTCCTTCCCCCTCTCTCTCCCCATCTTGTCTACTGCTCCCGATGTTATATGTGTCGGTTTGTCTTTTTGTGTGATTAATGTTCGCTCTTTCACGAGCCTCGATCTTGTATACAAAAAAAAATAAAAAAATAAAAATAAAATAAACCCCAGTCTCCTGATCCTCATTGGAAGGATGGAAAAGCTCTTAATGCTTGGATCGAAGACGAAACACAAAAAAGTGCCTTTGAGTGGACAGGTGAGACGGGAAAAATCATTGCGGATTTAACGTTTTCACGACGAACACGGAGCCGAAGACTACAGTTGTCTAAGGGTTTACTGAATAGTCGTCACTCATCATCTCAAACTCCTCTATTCGTGCTTTTTCACCAACAATTCAATTAGTATCAAATACTGGACGTTGCACGCAATCCTCTGTGCCTCTTCAAAAGGCAATTCCCCATGGCTGTAAACGAGTCCACCTCATCCTCTTCTTGGTCATGTGGCTCCCATAATCACGAGCTCATTATTTGCACCTAATTATCAGGTCAATGAATTTCCTTATACCCTCTGTGCCAAAGCTGCCCGTACTGCAAACTCCCGACCATGTGGGTGGTACGCTGCCACCGCATTGAGCAGACTCATTTGCAGATCAAGCCAAACTTTCTACTTCACAATAAATTCGCTTTTTTGCAAATTTGACCAACAGGTCCATTGCGTAAAACTGTAGTACAGTAGGCAGAGTACAATACACTCAGATACCACAGGTAAAGTCGCCAGCTTGATACTTTAAAACCACCTTTAGAGGCCATTTTTCCCCGCAAGCAGGGGTTGGCCTTTTTCGGGAACCGTGGTTGTTGTTGTTTTTTGGTCCCCTTTTTGAAGCAATGTTTTACGGCCGGATGCCCTTCCTGACGCCAACCATTTTTGCCGCCTTTAACGACAAACAGGGAATTACCAGTGAACTGGTACTCAATTAGCCGACCTCGGAAGGATGACAGGCTGAGTCAACCCCCCTGGCGTTAATTCAGCGATCGACCGGGATTCGAACCCAGGATCCTAGGATCCTAAGCCGGCACCCTAGCCGCTAGCCCAACACCAGGGATCAAACTTTGTGAAACCAAAAACGAAAAACGACAAACCTGATTCAGCTCAATGTCCCCAAGACGGAAAACATCCTCGGTTTGTTTTGCAGCCAGCAGCTGTGAGACCGTACAGGCAATTATCTGTTGCACTCGAGCACGCTGGGAAGCAAAAATAGAGGAGGTGCACATCAACATGGGATGAGCGGAATAACCTTACATCGTTTTGCACAACACACGACATCACCTCCTCCAACAGACAAAGGTAACCACGCACAGAAGCTGGTCTCTGGATAGAGATTCATCACTTTTTGAAATTGTGGCTCTATCAAGAACGTGAAAGCACGACCGAGATGCTATACGACGTGATAAAGAAGTGAGCAAATGGAAACCGAGTAAACCACTTTTTTTTCAGTTTGAGTGCCGGACGGAGACGCAAATCCTCCAGGAGATTGCTGGAAGCCTCCACCACCAACACCAAAGTTAGAATATCCTCCACCTTGTTCAAAACCTGCAATGATAGACCAGCATCAGGGTTAGGAATAGAGTCTCCCAGTTGTGAAACCTTCCTCATTCCGTTCAACCCCACAATTTCCTCCAGGTCTTCAAAATGGTAGTATACCACCACCTCAGGCCATCCACCATCCCTACCTGTTTAGGTATTGGTTCACTACCGACTTACATAGTACCGTTTCCTTTCTTCCTCGTTCATCCCTTTATTGTACGAGCGTGTTATCCCACTTCCAGTAAGATTGCCATCTCAATTGTAAACAAACTAAAGCTTCGACTATGTTTGTATACAGTTGAAAATATCAACCACAGCTTGTGAAAAGTCGAAAACAAACAAACAAACAAACAAACAAACCGGGTAACAAATTTCACATCAAAACCTCATCCAAAGCTTTCCATCTTCTTCCTCCGTATGCAGCCCACAGCTGCGGGCTCGCATCATTGGCTGTGGGTGCGGCTGTACGACAGATGCAGTGCCTTTGTCTGGTTAAGGCAGGAATTTGTAATTTGTGCATGATGCTGGTGAAAGCTCACCTCCTCTTTACGACAGACACCTTAGGATCTTTAACATTCACCAACGAATGCAGGCAGACAGAACACCTGTTTAACGTCCATTCAAGAGACGGCACACACATTTATGAATCGCCCTGCCTCTGAAACACCGGAACAGCTGTTTATAGCTGGGTCGGGATTCAAACCCAGGCTAGACAGCTAAGAGGCGAGTGCGCCTTCCCCCTACAATTCCAGCAAACAACGGTTTGTTTGTCTCTCTTATGTCTCTTTTATGAAACCATGTCTCTTATCTTATCCACCACTACCTGCATTCACCTAGCTTCCTTTTTGAATAACCTCCACCCACTACAAAAACGACCCCACCCCCATCCCTTATCTTACTTAATCCCCAAATCACCACAAACATCAGGATCCTCAACCTCAATCCAGAGCCGTACACAAAGATGCGACATGACGGGTCTCAATTTTTCTGGTCGCTGACCGACCGGACCTGTGACGCCCACCAAGCCCTCGGTGAGACTGGAGCTAAGTGGCGCAACAACATAAACATTTATTTTCTTTTACTTTTATTTGCCCCTTGTTCGTATCTCAGTCGGAGCGGAGGGACCCTCATTTAGGAATTTTAATTTACTTTACCTTTCGTTGTTCCCTTGCATTATTTTAACTAGTGAGGTACCCGTGTGTAACGGGAGGCCAGAAGCAAACAGACAATGCAGAAACGGTGAATGCCAAAGCATGAAACCCATAAATTCCACATTCCTGTAGCACCTTCAGTCGCACGTCAGACATGGACAGCAAGTTCGTAAAGGACTTCCATGAAAAACGTACCCGTTCGCACACAAACAGGTACGTTTGTTCCACACCGTCAATGGTGAATCTGCAAATGGCTATCCATGAATTTCACGTTTAGAAAGTAGAAACCGTCATGGCATTTAGTCATTCACTTGAACTCGATATCTCTTTTTTCATTCCAAACAGCATAACTCCAATCACAAATTAAATAGCATTAATATAAAAAATAAACTTTTAACAACATTCATGACATAAACAAATATTTAAATCCTGGTGTGAAGTTCCGTACGGTTGGGTGAACACAATTACGAATTTAAAATCGTAATTGTATTCACTCAATTCCAATCATCAATTGATACTTTTACAAAATACTGTTTTAAATGACAGTTTTATTGGGATATTATCAAACCAGCTCATTGCAGTCATCTGTCCACTTCCGGATTCGTGAAAGGTTCGTAATACATCAGGATTTTCCTCAATTCCCCAATGAAATACTGTTCTGCCGTTTTTAATTTTCATGTCATGTTCTTTTGGTGAATTATCATAGGATTTTACTGCAGGGGTTCCAGGAAATCGTTGCGATCGGTTCAGCCGTTTTTGCAGTACCCGGGACAATAACATTATGCGGGAGTCCAAACCTGAAAATGCTGGAGACCAACGCTGAAATTGGAAAAACAATATAGCCGATTTTACTCCAGGGGATCCCAGGATTACCCACCCAAAATATCGTTGTGATCGATTCAGCCGTTTTTGCGGTACCTGGGAACAGACGGACAGACGGACAGACATTTGGTGAATTATAGTAAGACGAGCAGAAGTACCCAGCATTGCCGGGCGGGGGAGGGGAGGGGAGGGGGAAGGGGAGGGGGAAGGGGAGGGGAGGGGAATGGGGGGGAGGGGAGGAGAGGGGGGAGGGGAGGAGAGGGGGGAGGGGAGAAGAGGGGGGGAGGGGAGAAGAGGGGGGGAGGGGAGAAGAGGGGGGGAGGGGAGAAGAGGGGGAGGGGGAGGGGGAGGGGGGGCATCGTCCTGTCGTCCTGCATCTTCGCGACATCGTCCTGCATCTTCACAACAGCACGAAGCGGATTTTTGGAGACTCACAGATCCAGTGACGCCCTCCAGTACCGGTGTTGCCGGGCGGGGGAAGGGAGACCCGTACATTACACACATTACAACATTACACACACACAAACTGTGTTTAATGTTCAATGGTCTGGCGGCAGGAATGGAACATCACGTGATCGCTCTGAGCGAATCAGTGCGCTGTTCTGCCACCGCTCAGATTCCGTGTATAATATTCCTCGCTGAAATGCACTGAGGTAAATATGAATAAAAAATATGGATCTCATCAAATATTTTTAGGTCGGCCATGTGTTACATGGTCCCCTCGGTGAATACCTGGTCTCGGTGACCCCCGGACCGTGAGAGGAACTTCGCCAGAAAGTTGTATTATATATGCGCTTTCGCCACGCAATCCATATGAATTCCACCCAAGAGAAAACTGATGTTCAAGGATATATTTCAATGGTAATGACACCATACAATTTCAATGATACAACCACGTAGATTTTCCCCGAGCAATCAATAGCAAACAACCATCAACAATTCCCAATCCACAATCAATCCCCTATATGATTAAGATGGCCATCTTATGTGTGTTCACTTCGGTACTCACGACCCCCTTTTGGTCTCTGCCCCTCACAATGTCTCTGGGCCCCTCCTGACCAAGATACTGGTCGGCGTCGCCGCACTCGGGCGGTTGAACGAACCCCGGGTGGACGTTTTTCCACCGGGCAGGTATCGTACCAGGCACCGTGGTTGCAGCCCCTCGTGGCCACGCGAAGCGGGTACGGTAGAGCAAGCCAAAAGCCCCACGCCGCTTGCAAGGCGCGTTAGGCCCCAACGTGCGACCCGCACGCGTCTGTTTAGACGGTGCCGCGAACGGTGCCAGACGCGGGGTCGATGCACGGCCCCACGTCAACTTGACGTCTCCACCGGGCAGGTACACGTCCCGGTAACTCCTCTCGCCAGACGGGCTTCGGAACGCCGCTTTTCCACGCAGCGCAAGGTCGATCCCACCTTTTGTCGGAGCGGGGCGAGGAAGAAGAATACTCGTCGTTTTTCTTCGTGTCTTTTCTTCTTCCGTTTCCGGTCACTTCCGTTTCCGGACACTTTTCAGAAGGGCTCCTGACCCTCCAACCACAACAACCCTTAGTCTACTAAACATGGATAAGCAAAGACCTGAATGGTAATTCACATACATTCACATAAATATGTAACACTCCCCCCCTTCAAGAAAGAAAGTTTGAACCCAGCGAAAACTTTCTTTGCCGGCCAATTTGGAGAAACCAACCAGATAACTCAACCCCCCCACATTATCAGTTCCCCCCGGGCACAGTTATCACTTAAAAATAAAGCAACCAAAATTTCACCACAACCCCTCCCGATTACTCACTCTGGACTAAGCACCAGCAACGACATTGTCCCTGCCAAATCAAATTCCATCTCATGACCCTCTGACTTTGACCGTCAGTTTCTTGTGAATGAAGGTTAAGGGGTTGATCAAAGATCCAAAGTTAAGCCACTCGATAGCACTTTTTCCGGGAGGCCAAGCCGAGTATTCACTACATGGGCGCCTTGAGGAACGTGGAGTTCACGGTTAGTCCGTGCATGAAAGTTCACTACATGGACGCCTTTAGGAACGGCGTTCATGGTTAATCCGTGTAGGAATCTTGGCTCGGCGGCTCCACCGCATTCAGTGCTTCAACTTCTCAGAACTTCCCTAATACTTAGGGTGGGACCACTTGTCCCTGTAGTCCCATGAATAGCGGTCTCCTTCTCGGCCACTACTTTGCCAATCCTTCCTTCGGGAGCGGCCGTAACTCAGGGAGCCTCCATAATAATATTGATTGCGGCCACCACCAAAACTACCGCCCAGTTGTCCTCTCCTGTAGACCTCTCGACGCCTACGAAATGCCTTCCCTACTGTTATGGTCCGACCCTCCAAATCCTTGCCATTCCAATTCTTCTCTGCCTCTCTGGCGTCTTTTGTGCTGGCAAACGTGACAAAGCCGAACCCTCTTGACTGTTGCGTTTCCCAGTCTCTTACCAACCGCACTTCCACCAGCGGCCCATATCTGTTGAAGACAGAGGTCAGAACTTCTTCCTCTGTTTTGAAGTTCAGTCCCCCTACAAATAACTTGGCACTTTTGTCGCCATCCCGAGCTGGTGTGGCGTTATTTTCCCTGCTGGGCTCTTTACCAACCCTCAGGTTACCATAAACTTGACCCCCGGCCAAATCATTCCCGATAACCACAGATACACCCTCTACAGGAAGCGTGGTCTTGTAAACCGACGGTGACCGGTCCTGACACCAAATCGGACTCCAAATGGATGACATGAAGGGGAGCACTAACACCGCCCCCGATCCCCTGTAAACGAACACTATCCCCCGTTGCCGTCTCCTCGGACCATGGCAAAATGCCTTCAAGCATTAAAGATTGATGTGCCCCTGTGTCCCTCAATATCCTAACCGGTTTCCGGTTAGTCGAGGCTCCATCCCGTGACACAAACCCCTCTGAAATAAATGGTTGGTAACCCTTTTGATGGCGATTTCTCACAATGGCCATTGCGTTTGGAGTCGTAGTAGTCGGACTCCGCTCTGGGTCTTCGCTTTTCATGCGGTAACAACTGGACATCAAGTGTCCAGGTTTCTTGCAAAAAGCGCAAGTAGGCCCGGAGGAAAAACTCGTGGTCTGCCTCGGGCCCCCCGAACTATAAGTTTGTCTTGGGCCCGCATCCCTCTGATTTCGAACAGGTGGGGTATCATAGTTGTCCCCATAATCATCTCGAGGCCGCCGCCATGTATGGTCGTTCTCCGCACCTGCTGTTCCCCACCTCCCCTGCGGAGATCTAGGCGAGGAGTTAGGTTCGTGGACCCCTATTCGGTGGGTTAAGGCATAATCATCTGCCATGGTGGCTGCGTCCCACAACTTTGGTACTTTCTTTTCCTGCAAGTACACTTTGATGTCCTCGTGGACACACTGCTGGAATTCCTCCACCAGGATCAAGTCCCGCAATGTTTCGAAGTCTTTCCCGACTCCTTTTGACTCACACCACCGATCAAACATGTTTTCTTTCACTCTGGCAAACTCCACATGGGTCTCACTCTCCCTCTTCCTGGCATTCCTGAATTTTTGCCTGTAAGCTTCCGGAACCAACTCATAAGCCTTGAGGATGTGCTTCTTCAGTACCTCATAATCTGCACATTGGTCCATTGGTAGCGCCGAATAAATCTCTTGAGCTTTCCCCACCAGCACTCTTTGCACTAGTATGGTCCAGGCCTCCTCCGGCCAGTTTAATTGTCGAGCCACTTTCTCAAAGTGTGGAAAAAATTTCGCGACTTCCTTTTCACTGAACGGTGGAACCAGCCTCACATGTCTGCCCACATCCCAGGTTTTCTGGTTAGGTGTCGACCCCGTCAGCAAGGGTGGTGCCTCTCCCCGTTCTCTCATTAACTCCAGCTCCTTGAATTTAATTTCTTGCTGAAGCTCCATGTCACGTTCCTTTAATTCCCTTTCTGCTTTTCTCTCCTCTGCTTCGAGTTCCCTTGCAGCTCTCCTCTCCTCTGCTTGTTTCTCTTCTCTCCTCTTCTGCTTTCCTTTCTTCTTCTTTTAACCTTTCCTGGAGTTCTCGTTCCACTCTCCTTTCCTCTGCTTGTTTCTCTTCTCTCCTCTCTTCTGCTTTCCTTTCTTCTTCTTTTAACCTTTCCTGGAGTTCTCGTTCCACTCTCCTTTCCTCTGCTTGTTTCTCTTCTCTCCTCTCTTCTGCTTTCCTTTCTTCTTCTGCTCTTTCCTTTTCTGCTTTCCTTTCTTCTTCTTTGATCCGTTCCTGGCTCCGTAATTGCAACTCCAGTTTCCGGAGCTCAACGTCTTCTGGTTCTTCGGGTAGCCACTCCCAGGCTAACTCGTCCCATGTTCCTAATCCCACCATAGATTGTATCACCGTGGCCTGCAACTCTGCCTTCCTCAAATTAGTTCGGACCTCCAAGTTAAAATGTTTGGCCAATTTCAAGAGGTCCGACTTTAGTAACGCTCGGAACTGTGCCTCACTCGGTGTTACCGCAAAGTTCTGTGTCACAAACGCCATGGTGACTATCGTTAACACCTGTTAACCTTCACCCAAGACTTTACCCCAATTTCCCCAAAAATTTTCCAATTAATACTTAATTAATAAATTTTAATTAATAAAAATATTATTTTATTATTTTATACAAATACACTTTTTGATCCCGGACGTAGACCCAATTGCGAATACGCAAATCGTAATTTGGACGAGCCCCCAATTCTGTTACGTGGTCCCCTCGGTGAATACCTGGTCTCGGTGACCCCCGGACCGTGAGAGGAACTTCGCCAGAAAATTGTATTATATATGCGCTTTCGCCACGCAATCCATATGAATTCCACCCAAGAGAAAACTGATGTTCAAGGATATATTTCAATGGTAATGACACCATACAATTTCAATGATACAACCATGGAGATTTTCCCCGAGCAATCAATAGCAAACAACCATCAACAATTCCCAATCCACAATCAATCCCCTATATGATTAAGATGGCCATCTTATATATGTGTGTTCACTTCGGTACTCACGACCCCCTTTTGGTCTCTGCCCCTCACAATGTCTCTGGGCCCCTCCTGACCAAGATACTGGTCGGCGTCGCCGCACTCGGGCGGTTGAACGAACCCCGGGTGGACGTTTTTCCACCGGGCAGGTATCGTACCAGGCACCGTGGCTGCAGCCCCTCGTGGCCACGCGAAGCGGGTACGGTAGAGCAAGCCAAAAGCCCCACGCCGCTTGCAAGGCGCGTTAGGCCCCAACGTGCGACCCGCACGCGTCTGTTTAGACGGTGCCGCGAACGGTGCCAGACGCGGGGTCAATGCACGGCCCCACGTCAACTTGACGTCTCCACCGGGCAGGTACACGTCCCGGTAACTCCTCTCGCCAGACGGGCTTCGGAACGCCGCTTTTCCACGCAGCGCAAGGTCGATCCCACCTTTTGTCGGAGCGGGGCGAGGAAGAAGAATACTCGTCGTTTTTCTTCCTCGTGTCTTTTCTTCTTCCGTTTCCGGTCACTTCCGTTTCCGGACACTTTTCAGAAGGGCTCCTGACCCTCCAACCACAACAACCCTTAGTCTACTAAACATGGATAAGCAAAGACCTGAATGGTAATTCACATACATTCACATAAATATGTAACACATGTCCTTCCCAGGCTCAATGGCCATGTCTGTGCCAAATATCAAGTACGTGAGCCTCTCCGTTTAGGAGTCTATCGGTAACATTACACACACACAAACTGTGTTTTATATATGTATAAAAAATGAATGAATGAATGATCGTTTTAAGGCCATTTTCCCTGCGAGAGCGGGGGTTAGCCTTGCGGGCCCCATGACAATCATGGTTCCCTGTTTGAGGCAATGTTTTTATGGCCGGATGCCCTTCCTGACGCCAACCCTTGGTCACGCTCTTACGATGCGCAGGGATACGGTGAACCTGTTGGAAGTCACCTTGTGTTCTGTCTCGTATATTTGTGGTGGGTTCGAGGAAGCTCAGTGAACTCCGTGCAGGTAAGCCCTTGCCACCTTCCACCACGCGCGTCACTACCGCCAAGTTGGGTCTACACCTCGGAGTAAAGCTTGTTTCGGTCATCCGTCACCCAGGGGTCTTAACCCCGGGGATGCGACAATATATATTCCACTGACAAAACAATCTCAATTTAATTCATTTTAAGTTCAGGCTGTAACACAAAATGTGAAAAAAGTCAAGGGGTGTGAATACTTTCTGAATGCACTTCAGCTTCCATGGATGGATTCCATGGATGTATTTACGTTAGAGCTGAAATGTATTGGTTAATAGAAAATTTTTAATGGTTTTGCAATAGTTTGCTTCATTTAATTTTTTTTCTTTCTTCAAATTTTGCAGATTTCGAAGCGTTTGTGGTGCTCTAAAATTTGCTTCAGTTTCATTGAAATTCGTGCTGGAGGTAAACCTCGGATGGTGCCATGAAACAAACCTAGGGACAAGATGATTGTCGAAACTTTTGGAAAAAGGGAGGAAAAATATTTACACTGGTGGAGGTAAATACAAGTTGCGTGATGTTTTGTCGAAGTGTTCAAATTATCGCGAGAAAAACTGCGCTCACAGGACAATGCACATGCGGAGCCACACTGTAAACGCACCGAGCCGCCCCGCGCTCGCACCGGGCCGCCCCGCGCTCGCACCGGACCGGACCGCCCCGCACTCGCACCGGACCGCCCGTACTCGCACCGGACCGCCCCGCCCGTACTCGCACCGGACAGCCCCGCCCGTACTCGCACCGGACCGCCCCCCCCCGTACTCGCACCGGACCGCCCCCCCCCGTACTCGCACCGGACCGCCCCCCCCCGTACTCGCACCGCCCGTACTCGCACCGGACCGGACCGCCCCGTACTCGCACCGGACCGGACCGCCCCGTACTCGCACCGGACCGGACCGCCCCGTACTCGCACCGGACCGGACCGCCCCGTACTCGCACCGGACCGGACCGCCCCGTACTCGCACCGGACCGGACCGCCCCGTACTCGCACCGGACCGGACCGCCCCGTACTCGCACCGGACCGGACCGCCCCGTACTCGCACCGGACCGGACCGCCCCGTACTCGCACCGGACCGGACCGCCCCGTACTCGCACCGGACCGGACCGCCCCGTACTCGCACCGGACCGGACCGCCCCGTACTCGCACCGGACCGGACCGCCCCGTACTCGCACCGGACCGGACCGCCCCGTACTCGCACCGGACCGGACCGCCCCGTACCTGACCGCCCCGTACTCGCACGGGACCGGACCGCCCCGTACCGTACTCGACCGCCCCGTACCGTACCGTACTCGCACCGGACCGGACCGCCCCGTACCATACTCGCACCGGACCGGACCGCCCCGTACCGTACTCGCACCGGACCGGACCGGACCGCCCCGTACTCGCACCGGACCGGACCGCCCCGTACTCGCACCGGACCGCCCCGTACCGTACTCGCACCGGACCGGACCGCCCCGTACCGTACTCGCACCGGACCGGACCGCCCCGTACTCGCACCGGACCGGACCGCCCCGTACTCGCACCGGACCGGACCACCCCGTACCGGACCGCCCCGTACTCGCACCGGACCGGACCGCCCCGTACTCGCACCGGACCGGACCGCCCCGTACTCGCACCGGACCGGACCGCCCCATACTCGCACCGGACCGGACCGCCCCGTACTCGCACCGGACCGGACCGCCCCGTACTCGCACCGGACCGCCCCGTACTCGCACCGCCCCGTACTCGCACCGGACCGGACCGCCCCGTACCGCCCCATACTCGCACCGGACCGGACCGCCCCGTACTCGCACCGGACCGGACCGCCCCGTACTCGCACCGGACCGCCCCGTACTCGCACCGGACCGGACCGCCCCGTACTCGCACCGGACCGGACCGCCCCGTACTCGCACCGGACCGCCCCGTACTCGCACCGGACCGGACCGCCCCGTACTCGCACCGGACCGGACCGCCCCGTACTCGCACCGGACCGGACCGCCCCGTACTCGCACCGGACCGGACCGCCCCGTACTCGCACCGGACCGGACCGCCCCGTACTCGCACCGGACCGCCCCGTACTCCCACCGGACCGCCCCGTACTCCCACCGGACCGGACCGCCCCGTACTCCCACCGGACCGGACCGCCCCGTACTCCCACCGGACCGGACCGCCCCGTACTCCCACCGGACCGGACCGCCCCGTACTCCCACCGGACCGGACCGCCCCGTACTCCCACCGGACCGGACCGCCCCGTACTCCCACCGGACCGGACCGCCCCGTACTCCCACCGGACCGGACCGCCCCGTACTCGCACCGGACCGGACCGCCCCGTACTCGCACCGGACCGGACCGCCCCGTACTCGCACCGGTCCCGGACCGCCCCGTACTCGCACCGGACCGGACCGCCCCGTACTCGCACCGGACCGGACCGCCCCGTACTCGCACCGGACCGCCCCGTACTCGCACCGGACCGCACCGGACCGGACCGCACTCACACCGGACCGGACCGCCCCGTACCGCCCCATACTCGCACCGGACCGCCCCGTACTCGCACCGGACCGCCGCCCCGTACTCGCACCGCCCCGTACTCGCACCGCCGCCCCGTACTCGCACCGGACCGGACCGGACCGCCCCGTACTCGCACCGGACCGGACCGCCCCGTACTCGCACCGGACCGGACCGCCCCGTACTCGCACCAGACCGCCCCGTACTCGCACCGGACCGCCCCGTACTCGCACCGGACCGCCCCGTACTCGCACCGGACCGCCCCGTACTCGCACCGGACCGCCCCGTACTCGCACCGGACCGCCCCGTACGCGCACCGGACCGGACCGCCCCGTACTCGCACCGGACCGGACCGCCCCGTACTCGCACCGGACCGGACCGCCCCGTACTCGCACCGGACCGGACCGCCCCGTACTCGCACCGGACCGGACCGCCCCGTACTCGCACCGGACCGGACCGCCCCGTACTCGCACCGGACCGCCCCGTACTCGCACCGGACCGCCCGTACTCGCACCGGACCGTACCGCCCCGTACTCGCACCAGACCGCCCCGTACTCGCACCGGACTGCCCCGTACTCGCACCGCACCGGACCGTACTCGCACCGGACTGCCCCGTACTCGCACCGGACCGGACTGCCCCGTACTCGCACCGCACCAGACCGGACTGCCCCGTACTCGCACCGCACCAGACCGGACTGCCCCGTACTCGCACCGGACCGGCCCGTACTCGCACGGGACCGCACCGTACTCGGACCGCCCCGTACCGTACACGCACCGTACACGCACCCGACCGCCCTGTACACGCACTATACATTCCACACACATGGAAACAACTGCCGTCATGGTCTGACTTTCCCTACCCCTACCCCCTTTTCCTCACTTCCTGCAGTCACATTCTACTTGTTCTACATCAAGCATCTTGTCGGCTAGCGCCTAGCAATTGTGCAAGTGAATGCTCGCTGGCAGCCAACGTCAATATTATAAACCCCGCACGGATTCACAGATAAACGATTGAAAATGAAAGCTCACCTTGACCTTGGTTGTTCCACATGTTGTAAACGATATAAAAACTCGTGCGGAATAATTATCAACGAACACTCAGAAGAAGAATCGCAGAAAGAAGTAGCAGAGGAAAAACAATACGGAATCCAAATATATTATATTATCCAAAGCGGCGAATCGAACCACAAAAGCCCTCGATAAAAGTGCGCCAACGACGAACCAATCACAGGCAACGCTTTCAACGTGCAATCACCAATCACAGAAACGCTTGCAACGTGGGTCATGACACCGCGAAATCAACCAATCAGAACGCAGTATAGTGCGCCGTCCCATGAGGCGCAAGGAAACGTTCTAATTCGCGCGTATTTTTAATGAGTAATGCTTGAAATTGTAGTGATTATATAATAATGTACGTTTGTCGTCGTGTTATTTACGTCACAGAGCCGAGTTATCCAATAAATCAATCTTACACTGACTGAGAGAACGCGAATAAACACTCACGACCCCCTCCAAGTTTTCATTAAAAGTGGATAAACAGCAGTTTTAAAACAACTCGAGCATTTCGGATGTAATAATTTTTAACTTGGTGAGATTTATTATAAACGCATTGCGAGGTTCGTATAGATGCTGCGGTTAGGTCTAACTTGACGGTTGCCATGGAAACAGGACGGTTTCCATGTCGTGCGGGTGCTCCAGAGATCCAAACTTGGGGTTTTGTTTAAACCCTGACCAGCAATTTATCAATGGGGATGTGAATCGCTTTTGGAGCCGCTAAGCCGGTTCAAAAACGTGTGCACCTGTTACACAGGTAATGCATGCACTCGTTGTGCCTCAGATTGATATAATGGTTTGTTACTCCCGCCAGGGAGCACTGCATTCGGTGTGTGTGTGTGTGTGTGTGTGTGTGTGTGTGTGTGTGTGTGTGTGTGTGTGTGTGTGTGTGTGTGTGTGTGTGTGTGTGTGTGTGTGTGTGTTTGTGTACAAGATATCTGGAAAAGTTCTGAACGGATTTGGATGAAAGTTGGTGGGATGATTGCCCTTGGGATAAGGAAGAATTCATTAGTTTTTGGTGAAGCTCAGGATATTATTCCGGATCCAGGAATTTTTTGAAGGATTATTTACCATTGGAAGATAGGGCTCATTTTTTTTAAACATTATCTTCTATATATTCTATATTTAACATTGTGATATGAAAATCGTTTTCATATTTGTTGTAAATGTAGTTTAAACTCGTGGTTATGCGTTAGAGCGGTGTATTTTGTTAGCAGCGTCGTCTTCAAGGTTCTTTTTTTTTTCTTCTAATAAAGAGATATTCTGTCATTTTAAAGCAACCAAAGTGTGTATTCGGTTTCCCCGTTTCATAAAATGTATCGTTTGATACGTATAATGCTTTAAAACTTCTTTTTTTTTTAACCTCAGAAGAGATATCAACATTTACCTCAGCGATTGTCAATCGCGGTGTCAGTATTTGATGAACTTATAAAGACTTAGGTGAGTTATAAGTGTGGCGAGCATGTGCACGGGATTCTTCCCAGAAGAATGAGAGGTCGCATTAGCTTGTACGACGTAAAATGAGCGAGTTTTGTTTTCACGTTTGGGCCAGTTTTACATGTTGTATCCCTAAGGAATGAAACGAACGTTTTCCTGGCTTACAATTTTATTTGAAGTCACACATGCCTCAAAATACACTCACTTATATAGAATTGAACGCTGAATCCGAAAATGTAAGGGAAATTGCCTTGTTTTTTTTAAACATTATCTTCTATATATTCTAAATATATATCTGTGCAGTGTCTGTCTTGTGTTGTGTTGTCACTGAACTACTCCCTCAAACTTTTGTGAAATCGTACTATTCCAACTTGACCCACGGCGGGAATATGCGCTCTACTGAGTGGCGTTCTAGTTTTTATTATTTTATCACGTTTTTATCTTTCGGTTCTTCTCAGGTGGTGAATGAGGTCAGTTCAATGTCTTTTATTTTCCACCTCTGAATCAAAGAAACAAAATATAACAAACGTAGGCCTACCGGTACCTGTCATGTTTTTTGTTTGTATACAAAGTCGAGGCTCGTGTAAGAGCTAACATAGAACACATATAATAAAGGGAACGGGAGACAACAGGTGGAGAGAGGGAAGCATAACAATAGTAAAGAACATGGACATCAGGAGATCTGTGGAAAGGAGAGGGCTGAGGATGCCCAGTCGGCACCTCACTTTGGAGGTCAGCTTGGAAATGTGGTTTTCTCAGGACAGATCATGGCAGATAGTGAGATCCAAAAGCTTGAGTGGCAAAATTTATTCGAGGGGATTGTTGAGAAAGTAGATGGGAGGGTTGTCCAGACTGTCTTTTCGGAGAGATCTAGTGAGTGTGAGACTTGTCAGGATTGAAATACATGTTCCACTTCTTTGCCCAATCTGTGAATTTGTCCAGGTCTGCAGAGAGCAAGGAGGCTGCGGACTGCCGATCTGAGGGTTGAGATATGGAGCGGCAGAGAGGGGAGTCGTCAGCAAAGAGATGGAGAGGATTTTCAAGAGTCGGAGAGATCATTGATGAAGACCAGAAAAAGCACAGGGCCCAGAACACTACCTTGGGGAACTCCAGCCTGAACAGGAGATGAGAGAATTACATTCATGGCCACAGGTTGACTATGACCGGAGAGGAAGTCTGCAAGAAAGTGACATCTCACCGACTCCATTTACATGTCGCTGTCTGACAACATGGACCAACTTCTATCCACTCATCCCAACTCTCTCTTCCTCACGTGGCGATTTCGACTGTCATCATGCCAGCTGAATGGGTGTGGGTTCCTCTCTCTGACCACCAATGGAACAAGCGTTACACCTAGGTCCCCCGTCGGTGAAGTGATGTGAGTTGACAAAGTGGAAGACGCAAGGCCGCCATCTTGCATTTTGACGTGGTGACCCAATTTTCAATAGCGTTCTCCCTTATACGTAGATACACCCACGCACCAGATTAGAAGTTAGTAGTTCGCTTATTTTTCAAGATATTTCGCTCACAAGGTTTAGACATACATGGCGGCGGCCATCTTGGATTTTGACGTGGCGACCCAATTTTCAATAGCGTTCTCCCTTATGCGTAGATACACCTACACACGAGATCAGACGTTAGTAGTTCGTTTATTAGTCCCCTACCCGTGTACACCGGAGGTGACTATAGGTTTGCACGCCGGCCCTCCGTCCGTCAGTCCGTCAGTCTGTCTGTCTGTCTGTCAGTCCATCATGCAAAGAACAGTTTTCCGGACTTTTTTTCTAAACTCTTTATGCTAATGATTTCAAACTTGGCACATCGTTTCCTCATGATAAGTTACAGATCAAGTTCGAACTTCACGACGTTTCGATCGTTTGACAAAGTTATGGCACTTTGAACTTTGGGAATTCTGATAATCCTTAACTCAGTGCCATTTAAAGTTTTAATTTCCTTTAAAAAAGATTTTCTCTGCAATAGGACCGATTGAGATCAAATTTTCACCATAGGAGGGACTCGGTCTGTAGAATATTTTAATGGTAATTATGACGTCACAGGTCACGTGGTTCGGGCGCCATATTGTTTTTCGCAAAAAACCCTTTTTCTCTGCAACGGCTGAACAGATCGAGGCCAAACTTTGCAGGCGGAATCGCATACCCATGACGAACAAAAAGTCCACGAGCATGACGTCATGCGTCACATGGTTTCAGAGTTATGACGTTTTTAAGCATGAACCTTTAAAACCGAGCCCCTCCCTCATTTTTGATCCAATCCAGGGGAAACTTCACAGATCTTTTCCGCATGTCAGTCTACTAAAATGTCCTTTTGGAATTTGCGATAGCTCACGTGGTTTGGCAGATATCGTTAATTAAACGAAAATATTAAAAAAATGGATATCTCTTGAATCGCTTTATTGATCGACGTGAAACTCCATACTATAGTAGACGTCATAAAAAGTAACAAGTTTGCAAAATTTCAAGATGATTGGATGTACGGTCTGGAACCTAGAAGTTGTTATTGCGTGAAGAAGAAGAGGCGTAAGGTGTGCGGATTTAATTATTTATCACATGTACAGGCTGAAAGCATCGTTGGACACGACCTGTCGCGGTCATTTTAACCTCAAATAAAATTCTAATTTATGATTTGTCAATAGCTGAGGTACATTAACAAACGAATAAAACAGATTTGGTCAAATTCTGACTTTTTTAAATCGATCGCATTTAACAGAGTTGTGACAAGCTGAGGAAGAAGAAACCTCGCATTGGCTTCTCCAATGTGCCATCAAAAAATGGATATCTCTTGAATCGCTAGTACCTCAGACCGTGAGTTGGTAATAATTTATATAATTCACACAGTGCAATACGTGCAGGCCGCTCCACGGAGCGACCTTGCGGGCTTATCAACGAGGCGAGGTGTGACACACATGTGTCTCAGCATATCTCAGATCAAGTTTGAAAACCAGCATCAACCGTGCATAAATTTGCATATTCGATCATTTTTGACAAAGTTATGGCACTTTGAACTTTGGTAGGGGACATGTATTGCAGCGCAATACTCAGAATGCTTGTTTTTCAAGATATTCAGCTCACAATGTTCAGACATACATGGCGGTGGCCATCGTGGATTTTGATGCGGCGACCCAATTTTCAATAGCGTTCTTCCTTATGCCTAGATACACCCACACACCAGATTAGAAGTTGGTATTTCGCTTATTTTTCAAGATATTCCGCTCACAAGGTTCAGACATACATGGCATCAGACATATATGGCGGCGGCCATCTTGGATGTTGACGTGGGTTGCACCCACACACCAAATTTGAATGCGGTCCTTCGCTTACGCACACACGTACGCACGCACGCAGCACGCACGAACAGACACATGGACGGAGGGGAAAACCATCGTCCCCCTTTCGCTCCGCGGTGCGACGGGGGACAAAATAAAAATATCTGCCACTTTGGGGGTCCTAGGGGGGGTTGCCCCCCAAAATAGGTATTTTCTTTTTTTCTCAGAACCTACACACACAATTTCAATGAAATTTCACCACAACCTTCATCATCCGTGATGGTTGTACCAATGTTTATTCAAGGCATTGGAAAAATTGCGGTCTGAGGAGGTACACAGGGTGGGAGTTGCCCCCCAAAATATGTATTTTTTTGTTTGTTTGTTTAAAGTCTTATGGTTATGTTAGTATTATTCTACATGCTGCCGTCTTCCAGCAACCATTAAAATTGGTTTAAAATACCTTTAGTCAGTGCAGTATACTGTTTATTCTACCAGGTGAGCGCCAGGGATATTGCCCCGATGTTTGTATAATGCATACGTGTTTCACTCGTGGTCATTCGTAAAGTTCTCTTTTTGCTTTATAACATTCTTGTTATTGATACCTACAAACAGGGCATCTTTATTTCCAGGCATCATCCTGTTTACTTCATACCACATTAAAAGAGCATGACGTCACTTTCTTACAACACTTGTAACCTAAACATATCAATACTGACACAGACAGCGAATGATGACAGCAGATTTGTCCCGTACGTTACCTTTAAATAAAAGACCAATGGTCCTTTCGCTCACTGGGCTGGTTATCAAAAAGTGGAGGGACGGATGCATCACGGTAAAAGCAAGGTAAAAGTATTTAGAATGCATGTTTCAGATCAGGTAGTCTTGACATGCGGTTCACGGCAGTGCAAGTCGTTGCTGGCGATAAGCCTATTTTTGAGACAATGCCCACTTCAAGGATGATGATGCCACTTCCTGTTATGATTTATGATTTTACCAATTAATTTACCATCTTTACCAATAATTTTACCAGTTATTAGTCCCCTACCGGTGTACACCGGAGGGGACTATAGGTTTGCACGCCGTCCATCCGTCTGTCAGTCCGTCAGGCAAAGAACAGTTTTCTGGACTTTTTTTCTAAACGCTTAATGCTAATGATTTCAATTGGCACATGTTAATTGGCACATGCCAATAAATTGGCACATGGTTTCCTCATGATAAGTTACAGGTCAAGTTCGAACTTCACGACATTTCGATCATTGACAACGTTATGGCACTTTGAACTTTGGGAATTCTGATAATTCTGATGATCCTTAACTCAGTGCCATTTTAAGTTTTAATTTCCTTCTAAAAGGATTTTCTCTGCAATAATTGGACCGATTGAGATCAAAATTTCACCATATGAGGGACTCGGTCTGTAGAATATTTTAATGGTAATTATGACGTCACAGGTCACGTGGTTCGGCCGTCATATTGGTTTTCGTGTTTTCACGAAAACCCTTTTCTCTGCAACGGCTGAACAGATAGAGGCCAAACTTTGCAGGCAGAATCGCATACCCATGACGAACAAAAAAGTCCGCGAGCATGACGTCATGCGTCACATGGTTTCAGAGTTATGACGTTTTTAAGCATGAACCTTTAAAACCGAGCTTCTCCCTCATTTTTGATCCAATCGAGGGGAAACCTCAGATCTGTTCAGCATGTCAATCTACTAAAATGTCCTTTTGGAATTTGCGATAGGGCACGTGGTTTGGCAGATATCGTTAATTAAACGATAATATAAATTTTAAAAATGGATATCTCTTGTTTATTCTAGAGTTCTCCTCAAGCCGCACCGCGCGCCCTCAGCCTCGTCTCGCGAACGTCAACAGCGCGACACAGCGTGCGCTTTCAGGAGGGGCGGAGCCAAGCCGAGCAACATACAGTCACGTGAAAAAGTAAGTACACCCCATGTAAAGTTTTGACTTTTTCAACATATTTCAACATATAGCTATTTGATCTTCATTTAAACAACTAGGACGTGCCCGTACGTGGGTGCCCGTTCCTTGCCAAAAAAAAAAAAAAAAGGTCTTCGCCCATGCATGCATGGGCGTGCCCATGGGCCCATGGGCGTGCCCGTAAGTGCGTGATGTGACCGTACAATGAATGTATCGTCCCGACGCCGCAGCTCGGATGGCGCTGCAGTTAATCGGGCCTGTATTGGCAGAGTTATTATAAACGTGTACTACAATCGATCGTACCTTACAGCGTCTGCTCGCCACGTTCAGCATCAGTACGTCGTTACTATGACTATCCGTAAGTCCGGAAGTGACGTCCTCATTTGACTGTCCGGAAGGTCGCATATCGCAGTTACGATGAATCGCAAATTAGTTTTAATTAGTTTTAAAACATAGTTTAACGCCAACATAGCGCCAACATAGTTTGCCAACGTGAAATAAATGAATACGCTCTCAAATGTGCCGTCCGAGGCAGAGTCTGTTCGCCACGTTCGGCACACGTGATAGCTCGCTGCTCTCTGATTGGTTGAATCGTTTTTTGGACATAGCTCGGTAACTACTTCTCCGATTAATATGAAACCTTGAAAAGGCACATCCTCAGGTCCCCAGCAATATACCTGGCAAGTTTCAAGTATATCGGACCCGTGGTTGTCGAGAAACAGCGGTCACAGACACACAGACACACACACATACACACACACACACACAGAGATTACTGGAATTATAGATAGATATTGATAGATAACGGTGATATAATATAACAAATATCATGAAACATTTACATTTTGTAGTCCATTGTATAATTTAAATAAACATGAATGCAAATTTCGCATGTGGAAAAAGTAAGTACACCCCTACATTTATCACTACTTCAAATACCTAAAATTAGAATCAGGTGCACCATCTCAGGTGCAAATGATTAGAACATCGTTAGAGAGGATCTTGGAGGAACCTGTCTTATTTAAACCTCAGACATTTAGTTTGGTTTGCTCTTTGTTGTTGAAGTGTGCGGCGTCACCATGCCTAGATCAAAACAGCTCTCTGAGGCCTTCAGAAAGGTTATAGATGCCTACGAGTCTGGGAAGGGATTTAAAAAGATCTCCAAACAATTTGAAATCAATCATTCGACTGTCCGGAAGATCATCTACATGTGGAGAAGATTCCAAACAACTGCCAACTTGTTCAGGCCAGGCCACCCCAGCAAGTTCAGGCCAGGCCACCCCAGCAAGTTCAGCCCGAGAGCACCCCACAAGATGCTGAAAGAAGTCTCTAAGAACCCCAGAATGTCATCACGGGACCGACAGATAGCTCTTGCCACTGCTGATGTCAAAGTGCATGAGTCTACCAATAGAAAGAGGCTGCATAAATTTGATCTTCATGGGAGGTGTGCCAGGAGGAAACCTTTGCTGTCCAGAAAGAACATCAGGGCAAGACTAAAGTTTGCCAATGAACACCTCGGCAAAGACCAGCACTCCAAATGTAGAGCTATTTGGCCACAGTACCAGAATACATGTTTGGCGAAAACCAAAGACAGCATTTGACCACAAGAACCTGATACCCTGGAAAGCATGGTGGTGGAAATATTATGGTTTGGGGCAGCTCACCATCATAGAATCCACTATGAATTCTTCAATGTGCCAGAGGGTGCTTGAGGATAATGTGAGGCCATCTGTCGGAAAGTTGAAGCTCAACCGAAGGTGGACCTTGCAACATGACAATGACCCTAAACATACCAGTAAATCCACCAAGGAATGGCTGAAAAGAAAGAAATGGAGGGTTCTGGAATGGCCAAGTCAAGCCTGGATCTGAATCCCATCGAGATGTTGTGGGGGGATTTGAAACGAGCTGTGCATGCAAGAAACCCCTCAAATATCGCACAGCTGAAAGAATTCTGCATGGAGGAGTGGGCAACAATTTCTCCCAGTCGATGTCAGAGACTATATATATATATAATAACCACCTTTAGAGGCCATTTTTCCCCGCAAAGCGGGGGTTGGCCTTTTTCGGGAACCGTGGTTGATTGTTTTTCGGTTCCCTTTTTGAAGCAATGTTTTATGGCCAGATGCCCTTCCTGACGCCAACCCTTTTTGCCGCCTTTAACGACAAACAGGGAATTACCAGTGAACTGGTACTCAATTAGCCGACCTCGGAAGGATGACAGGCTGAGTCAACCCCCCTGGCGTTAATTCAGCGATCGACCGGGATTCGAACCCAGGATCCTAGGATCCTAAGCCGGCACCCTAGCCGCTAGCCCAACACCAGGCAGAGAAAGAGTCGTTCTCCGAACGAACTCCAGTCGTTCTAAGAAACGCCTACTTGAGGTTGTTTCTGCCAAAGGGGGCAATACCACCTATTAGAGCCAAGGGTGTACTTACTTTTTCGACATGCGAAACATGCTTACTTGCATTTATGTTTTTTTAAATTATACAATGGACTACAAAATGTAAATGTTTCATGATCTTCCTATAATAATAGGTGAAGGTGATTCTGTCCGTCTGTCCGAGGGTGTGGCTTAGTCCGTTTGCAGAGTAGCTCCACCCATTCTTGGAGAGGCTTCATGTAAACAAATATCCACCATTTTATTACCTCGAATGGCTTTGAGGCCTGTTTAGTTAGGCCCATGCTGTCTTTTTCTCTCACACAGGTTCATTTCAATTCTAATTCGATATATCATTTCATTTTTAACAGTCGCTAACATAGTGTTAGACTCGGTTGAAAAAAAACGGGAAGAGAATCCCAAGAAAGTTTCCGTTTATAGAACGAAACGATTTCTCAAAGGCCTGTAAACTAAAGCCCATTTATTGAGTCACCCTCACGATTTTATCTCGAATTCACCATCTGATTTAATTTTTATCGATGGTTTTAGACTCGGTGTCAGAAATAATTGAGAACATTCACGCACACACGGGAAATTGCAGAGATATATTTATAAAAATCGCGCCAAGATGATAGACGAAAATACAGCGCCTAAAATAACATTCGGAGAAAATGTCGACGTATATTAAAAATTCGCTTTTTCTTTTCCGTTAAGATATATTACTTTTACCTTTTATGAGAGTCGGCACAAAAACGACACATATCTTCGTTCTTTCTTCTTTCATTCAACATTATTATCCGGAAGTAAAATATGTTTCAGGGAATTACCGAGAGATATTTCTTCGTTTTTTTGTTATAATAGTTATGTGCGCATACACTTTAAATAGGTTTATTTGAAATCTTTCATTTTCACAATGCAATTTACTTGCCATTTGTCATTTGATAATTACGAGACACTTCCTCTTCAGGATCGTGACAATTCATGCGTTGCGTGGAAACTTCCATTTCCAAAATGAATGCGACGATCGATGAAGAACGCAGACTTGAACAGGATGTCGCAAGAAAACGAATGAGACGGGCGAACGAGTCCGTCGACGAACGTCAATGCAGACTTGAACAGGATGTAGCAAGAACCGCACGAGACGGGAGAACCGCACAGAATGCTGCTGCAACAACGATGAGGAGGGTTGGAGAGGAGCGAGGGGTTGGAGAGCGAGGTGCTAGGGGTTGGAGAGCGAGGAGCGAGGGGTTGGAGAGCGAGGAGCGAGGGGTTGGAGAGCGAGGAGCGAGGGGTTGGAGCGAGGGGTTGCGAGGAGCGAGGGGTTGGAGAGCGAGGAGCGAGGGGTTGGAGAGCGAGGAGCAAGGTGTTGGAGAGTGGGGGCCGATTGGAGCGGAGAGTGAGGGCCGATTGGAGCGGAGAGGAGTGTGAGGAGGTCTTGGAGAGGAGTGTGAGGAGGGCTTGGAGGGGAGTGTGAGGAGGTATTGGAGAGGAGTGTGAGGGCTTGGAGAGGAGTGTGAGGGCTTGGAGAGGAGTGTGAGGGGTTGGAGAGGAGTGTGAGGGATTGGAGAGGAGTGTGAGGGATTGGAGAGGAGTGTGAGGGATTGGAGAGGAGTGTGAGGGATTGGAGAGGAGTGTGAGGGATTGGAGAGGATTGTGAATGGTTGGAGAGGAGAGGAGTGTGAGGGGTTGGAGAGGAGAGGAGTGTGAGGGGTTGGAGAGGAGTGTGAGGGATTGGAGAGGAGTGTGAGGGATTGGAGAGGAGTGTGAGGAATTGGAGAGGAGTGTGAGGGATTGGAGAGGAGTGTGAGGGATTGGAGAGGAGTGTGAGGGATTGGAAAGGAGTGTGAGGGATTGGAAAGGAGTGTGAGGGATTGGAAAGGAGTGTGAGGTGTTGGAGAGGAGCGAGGGGTTGGAGAGTGAGGAGCGATTGGAGAGGCAAGTGAAGAGCGATTGGAGAGGAGAGTGAGGAGCGATTGGAGAGGAGAGTGAGGGCGATTGGAGAGGAGAGTGAGGGGCGATTGGAGAGGCAAGTGAGGAGCGATTGGAGGGGAGTATGAGGAATTGAAGAGGAGTGTGAGGGATTTGAGAGGAGTGTGAGGGAATTGAGAGCAGTGTGAGGGAATTGAGAGCAGTGTGAGGGATTGGAGAGGAGTGTGAGGGATTGGAGAGGAGTGTGAGGGGTTGGCGAGGAGTGTGAGGGGTTGGAGAGGAGTGTGAGGAGTTGGAGAGGAGTGTGAGGGGTTGGAGAGGAGTGTGAGGGGTTGGAGAGGAGTGTGAGGGGTTGGAGAGGAGTGTGAGGGGTTGGAGAGGAGTGTGAGGGGTTGGAGAGGAGTGTGAGGGGTTGGAGAGGAGTGTGAGGGGTTGGAGAGGAGTGTGAGGGGTTGGAGAGGGGTGTGAGGGGTTGGAGAGTGTGAGGAGGTATTGGAGAGGAGTGTGAGGAGGTATTGGAGGAGAGGAGTGTGAGGAGGTATTGGAGAGGCGTGTGAGGCGGTATTGGAGAGGAGTGTGAGGAGGTATTGGAGAGGTGTGTGAGGAGGAGTGGCATTGGAGAGGGTGGAGAGGAGTGAGGGGTCACATATTATGTGAAATAAATAAATTGTGTTCATTACACCATTTTAACCTTTTTGTAAAATTTAATGTGCAGCATGTAAATTGAGATGTCCAAATGTCACACACGTCCATACCCGTGGGATTCCCAAGGGGGAGACCACACTAGTATTCGGCCAACATTGTTGAAATGAAGATCAAATAGCTGTATGTTGAAATATGTTGAAAAAGTCAAAACTTTAGATGGGGTGTACTTACTTTTTCACGTGACTGTATATATACACATCGATCATTGATCGTGAACCGGAAAATATAATAAATTACTGATATTTAGCGACTCGAAAGGTTCTTTATCAACAACTTATTTTCTCGTGCTTCTGTTGACCTGTCTGCAAGGTGTATAAATGGAAGTCCCGAGTGTGAATCACAGGTGAGCCCATCCTGAGGTAATTTGCGATTGGGAACGATTCAGAACCTGTGGGTGAATAACCCTTTTTAATTTCCCCAACAGTTTTCCGGACGACAGACTGCCGGTAGGGGACATGTATTGCAGCGCAATACTCAGAATGCTTGTTAAATTTATGATTTAATATTGTGAGGGTCACTGAGTAAGGCAAGTGCAGTCGCCGGGTGAGGCGGGCTCCAGTCGCCGGGTGAGGCGGGCTCCAGTCGCCGGGTGAGGCGGGCTCCAGTCGCCGGGTGAGGCGGGCTCCAGTCGCCGGGTGAGGCGGGCTCCAGTCGCCGGGTGAGGCGGGCTCCAGTCGCCGGGTGAGGCGGGGTCCAGTCGCCGGGTGAGGAGGGTCCAGTCGCCGGGTGAGGAGGGTCCAGTCTCCGGGTGAGGAGGGTCCAGTCTCCGGGTGAGGAGGGTCCAGTCTCCGGGTGAGGAGGGTCCAGTCTCCGGGTGAGGAGGGTCCAGTCTCCGGGTGAGGAGGGTCCAGTCTCCGGGTGAGGAGGGTCCAGTCTCCGGGTGAGGAGGGCCCAGTCTCCGGGTGAGGAGGGCCCAGTCTCCGGGTGAGGAGGGCCCAGTCTCCGGGTGAGGAGGGCCCAGTCTCCGGGTGAGGAGGGCCCAGTCTCCGGGTGAGGAGGGCCCAGTCTCCGGGTGAGGAGGGCCCAGTCTCCGGGTGAGGAGGGCCCAGTCTCCGGGTGAGGAGGGCCCAGTCTCCGGGTGAGGAGGGCCCAGTCTCCGGGTGAGGAGGGCCCAGTCTCCGGGTGAGGAGGGCCCAGTCTCCGGGTGAGGAGGGCCCAGTCTCCGGGTGAGGAGGGCCCAGTCTCCGGGTGAGGAGGGCCCAGTCTCCGGGTGAGGAGGGCCCAGTCTCCGGGTGAGGAGGGCCCAGTCTCCGGGTGAGGAGGGCCCAGTCTCCGGGTGAGGAGGGCCCAGTCTCCGGGTGAGGAGGGCCCAGTCTCCGGGTGAGGAGGGCCCAGTCTCCGGGTGAGGAGGGCCCAGTCACCGGGTGAGGAGGGCCCAGTCTCCGGGTGAGGAGGGCCCAGTCACCGGGTGAGGAGGGTCCAGTCTCCGGGTGAGGAGGGCCCAGTCACCGGGTGAGGAGGGTCCAGTCTCCGGGTGAGGAGGGTCCAGTCTCCGGGTGAGGCGGGTCCAGTCTCTGGGTGAGGCGGGTACAGTCCCCGGGTGAGGCGGATCCAGTCATTGGGTAAGTCGGGTTGCCTGGTAAGGAGAGTCAAGTTGCAGGGAAGGAGAGCCCAGTTAGGCTCTAAATGTCCCCCTCGCCTTCCTTATGTAAAACCGCATGCAATTATTTAAGGCTGAATATGAATGAATGATCGTTTTAAGGCCATTTTTCCCTGCTGTAGCGGGAGTTAGCCAAAATTTAGAGTTAGCCAATTATTTAAGTTCTTGGAGTTAGCCAATTATTTAAGGCTGAATATGAATGAATGATCGTTTTAAGGCCATTTTTCCCTGCTGTAGCGGGAGTTAGCCAAAATTTAGAGTTAGCCAATTATTTAAGTTCTTGGAGTTAGCCAATTATTTAAGGCTCATGGAGGATTTTGTTCCATGGATGGGGGAAGACGAGAAACATTAACACACATTATAGAATTTGAATCTGGGATTGAATATCATCATGAGACAAGTGCTCAGATGGGAATGCTAAACAGACAACCTCAATGTGCTGTATTTATTCTTAAACAAAGTTCTTAAACACATACTGAATTTACTCTTCAAATAACCAAGCATGATTGTGAAGTAACTGTTTTGGTTACCAATCATACCAATAACGCGTGTCATTCTAAAATTGTTTTTACCATAAACCTGCGCCTTTTTTGTTTTCACTGCATGTGCTAAAATTATTTTGTTAGTATATTACTGTAGCTCCGACCGACCGATCATCTGCCCATGGCCTCTAAAGGTGTTTTTTTATATTTTATTCGAAAAAAAAAGAACCAAATCATGTGGATTTTCGACAGACATATCATGCCCTGAATAGCAGCATTGTGTGCCCTGAGCCTCAAATAGATACCAGATGGAAATAATGGCCAGTGTTGTCAACCCGGAGACCAACTACTAGACCTCACCCGGGGACTGCAATCCCATAAATGACTTTTTTTTTTTCTTTTTCTTTTTACATGGAATTGGTGTTTTCCATGGATAGTTTAAAAATTCTCACGACACTCCACCACTCGTGTTCAGGCCAAAACACAAAAGTGTTTCTCTCCATTGTTAGACATTGTTTTTCGGGTTGCTGAAGAGGAAACATTGCTGTACAGTTGATGCGGATAAGAGGTTGATGTTGCCATTGTACAAAGTTGTTGTACAAACAAGCTAGCAGTAAAAACATAAACCAAGATGACTGTGCGAGACATTTCAGAGGGAGAAACAAAGTGCAGGCACACCGATGGACAAAACAGCATGAATAGATGCACAGCAGAAGCTTTGTGAGGCGTCTCGGTTAGGACAGGTTCAAAAACTTCACAACACTACCTGGACTTACTGCTATTGAGAGAAGTCTAGTGAAATGTGTTTACAAAAGTGGAAAAACTTCCTGGTTCAAGCTAATGGATGCAGTGGAAAAAAGAAACTTCCTGGTTCAAGCGAATGGATTGTAAGGGTTTTTCCTTGCTCCGAGATGGCCTCCGACAATTGACTCGTGTGCCAACTTCACGGCCTCTCGGTACTTGGTCGCAACGATGACTTGCTTTACCACAGTTATGCCGGTTGTGTACACGGTGTATCACACCCTTGCAGATTTCAAGTCGGTACTTGCCCCTGTCCCACGTCTGATAACCACTGTCATCTTGCGCTCTCATCCACAACTTCCGAAACGAGTCATCCTCCTCTTGAGCTTGCTTGAGCTCTTGCACCATCACGTTTGGAATATCCGACTGTGACAACACCTTCAATGGCTTGATTTCGGTCTTGTCAAGCTTGGCTTTCGCCCTGGTCACCGCTGCCTGTGCCAGTTGCGGAGTCCAATCTGAGTCTGGATCGTTGGCCTCTCGCGCCCCTTTTTCGTTGCCGATCACCAGATCACAGATGGGGTTCTGCAGGCACATCGCCTCAACTTCGCCGAGATAGTATGGTGTAGCCACATAGATCTTGGCCACTGGATAGCGATGCAGTGTACTGTCAATGAGCTTGCAGGAATAGACCGTTCTAATCATCTGGTCTGCCGTCACCAGAGCTTGCTTTACTGCAACACTGTTACATCCTGAGTCCCGCAGTAATCACCTTATGTGATCCAAGGAAGCCTTCACTCACGGTAAGGTTGCCGTTGGCGATTTCCTCGCAACTGCTGAATAACAGAGGTATTGCTTGAAAACTCTTCCCTGTTAGCTTGGATTGCGTCAGGACTCTTTTGCGAGGTTGATGCAGACTCTTATTTTGGCTCTGCCTTGGTCACATTGTCCTTTGTCCTGGAGTCCCAGCGTGCTGCACTGGCGGCCTTCTGCGACTTCATCTGGGCCATCCTCTGTCGACATTCGGCCATCACGTGACCCTTCCTGTGACAAAAGAAGCACTCTATGCAGTTTCCATCGAATCGACCTCTCACCGGCTGGAGTTGGTCGGACTTCTGCAAAAAAACTGCCAGGCCACAGCTTTGGTGGGAATCTTTCTTTTTGGCAGACTTCCCAGTGATACTTGTACCATGGGCATACTTCATGGGCATACATACCATGATACTCCATACTTCCATGTAACGCTCCGCTAAGTTTGTTATCTCCTCTACAATCTTAGGCATTCTCTCGGCGCTTACTGGTTGGTGAACGTGGTTGGTGCGTGTTGTTCTCTCGGCGTTTCCTGGTTGGTGCATGTTGCTCTCTCGACATTTCTTGGTTGGTGCACGAGGAGCGCGGTGACAAACGGTCGGAGGACAAGGCGTGCGTGTTGCTGAGCGAGGCGTTGCAAAGCGATACTCGTGCAATTGCAAGCCACATTGGAGGTGCAACTTTGCCAGTACAGCAAGATTAATTTGGACTATGTGTCAGGCAGAATACTTACCTCTCTGGAAGAGAGCGAGGACACCTTTTGAGCGCTGAGTATTCTGAAGGGGCCGGCCTGCAGGATTGTTCGTGCAACTCGAAGTGGAGCAGGAATCCAAGGCCAACCATTCATTGGACTGTCCCAGAGGAGACTCGGGAGCATCCTGGAGAACACTGCACGCGGATGCAGATTCGGACCGACTGCCGGTAACAGTGAATATTGTACCTATGTTTCAATATAGTTATTGTTTGAGTACTGCAAGTGCTGTCGTGTTCATTGTAGTGCGCTCACAAGTGACAGACACCGGCTAAAATGTTCCCCCAGTAGAAAGACTGGAAACCCTTACATGGATGCAGTGGAAAAAAGAAAAACTTCCTGGTTCAAGCTAATGGATGTAGTGGAAACAAGTTTCAGACATACATGGCGGTGGCCATCTTGGATTTTGACGTGGCGACCCAATTTTCAATAGCGTTCTTCCTTGTGCCTAGATACACCCACACACCAGATTAGAAGTTGGTACTTCGCTTATTTTTCAAGATATTCTGCTCACAAAGTTCAGACATACATGGCGTTGGCCATCTTGGATTTTGACGTGGGTTGCACCCACACACCAAATTAGAATTCGGTCCTTCGCTCACGCATGCACGCACGTACGCACACACACACGGACGGAGGGGAAAACCATAGTCCCCCTTTCGTTTCGCGGTGCGACGGGGGACAAAAATGAAAAACTTCCTGGTTCAAACTAATGTATGCAGTGGAAAAAATGAAAAACTTCCTGGTTCAAGCACGGTGGATGCAGTGGAAAGTACAGGAAAAACTTCCTGGTTCAAGCTAATGGATGCAATGGAAAGGTTAATCTAGTCTTTGGATCTGATGTACTGTGCTTCCAGCATCAATTCATTGTTCAGAGCACTTACTTATGCGCATGATGCCCCTCTCTAGCTGTGGCGATCCATATTCATTATATAACTGCTCCATTCCACTTTCCTTTTCTTTTTCATTTTATTTTAGCAAAAAGCAATCAAGATGTGAAATGTACACTTGTATCTGTGGAATCAAAATCTCCCACTAGAATGCCGATGTTCAAAGCCTGTTGCTCTCATTATAGGCCGGTTGGCTCCGTTTCCAAGTTCCTCACCTCTGATTTAGCTCCTTCTGAACGTCTCCAACAACTCCTGGACACACGTTATGCATTTTCCAGTAACCCCTCTTGGTTGAACTCCCAAAATAGACTAACTGGACCCCTCCACTCCTTTGTTCCCATTTATGGAACCACTTTCCCGAGGCCCTTCATTTCCACCCATCACTCCCAGGGTTCCCCTATCCCGAGCAGCAACCTTTTCTCTTACTTGTATTACTGTGCAGCACCTCCTACTCCTCCTTTATTGTTCATCAATTCCCTTGCTTGGTGTGTCCAAATTTGACCCACTATCAGTCAGTTGTCTTTTTACACTCTGCCACTTTGCTCTCACAGAGAGAAAATCATAAATAAAGAACAAGGTAAAACAGCTGTCGAATCACAACTACAAGAACCATTAAATTTGAGCAAATGGACTTTTCAGGCACTCTACAGAAGTGGTCAACTGCCAAGTTTTTACCGTAACTGGGGTGGTGATTGCGTTTGTGGAAGAAAGAAATAGGAGTGCATACGATACTAAAGGGTGGTGATGGAGACACCCTCCGGACCAGAGATTGCCCACAAGTCATACTTTACTGATGAAATGGCACAGATTCAAGGGCCCAGACTGAAATCAGGTCCGGGTTCTACCAGAACAGAGGCTTTAAGTGAAGTTACAATGACCAGGTTAACAAAGGCGGCAATGCAGAACCTCCGTATCCACCACCGGATCATTTCACAATCGGAGGTGCAATCACGGGTGATGAATCCACGACAGCATGCATGATCCACTTGAAGTTACTTCATGTGCAAACTAATCGATTGACGAGATAAATTGCGAACAGGCCCAGAAACACCAATGCTCTAAGGAATCAAATGCAGGCCCAAAAACCGTTTTTCCAAAGCATGAGGGGATCAGAAGCTTCCTTGGAAATCTGCAACGACAGAACAAGCCGTTTCACACCAAAAATCCCAGTAACTTGCAGGCAGCAGCTTCTCCAAAATTGGCACGAATGCAAATACAATTAGCTTGCATCACAGTTGGAACAAGGTAAAAAGAATATACAGTATACATCAGAATAATATTGTTGCGGATATGGGATTTGGCCTCCATCCATATCCGCTTGTAAATATTCCCCTATTTCCCCAATACTTCCCAACTATCCCCAATCCCCCATTCCCTAGTCCCATTGTCTGTAAACAACACTCTGTAGCCCCGACCTTCCCCAATTTCCCCCATTAAATGTCGCATCCAGGTTCACCGCATCTCACGTACACAACTATAGGACATCTTGCTAGTTATTCTTAGTCTATGTCAGTTAAGGACTCGTTTCCATTAATTCTGACTCTTCGTTGCACCAGAATGTGATTGTATGGCACCGTTAGAAAGTTTAGGACCTCCCAATACCTCCCCGCAGCTCTTCCTCATGGTACAACAACAACAACAACAACAACAGCAACAACAACAGCGGCGGCGGCGCGGGGAGTGTGCGTCCTCACTCCGGCTTGGTTAGCCGCCATTGAACATGTGCTCCGACGGGGTTACCACGCAGGGGCTCGCTGTCAGCTCCTCGTCAAGGGTGGAGCCCGGTAACCCCCCGCACCCAATAGGAGCGGCGGACCGATTCCATCTGGGGCGGAGCTAACGAGCCGAGGGCGTGTCACTCCCCGCTGGACATGCGCAGGAAGAGGGAGGTGACGTCAGATGCGCCTCAGCTTGGAGAGAAAAGGACGCCACCTCCGAGCGCGACAATACCTCCCCGCATCTCTGGACCGGACCGTGTTGATTCTGCCCCTGAGCCAAGGTGCACCTTGAGCTATCGACTGCCTGTCCTTCCCTGCCATCAATCCCCGTGTAAGTCAGTCTTGTCCCGTTTGTCTGTGGTCTGTCGGGGATAGATAAGACTGTGTCTAAGTGCCCATCTTTTCTGTGCTTTACCTCTTACCGTGTAATCTACCCGTTTCTGCATCACCAATATTATATCCTCCTCCGGAGGTCTTGAGAACTGTACCCCTTGTGTCGTTGCATTTATCCCAGCCGTTGTGTCCTTTCCTTCATTGATTTAGCGTAGCGCGATTCGGCCAACGTTCGAGTGGAATCGGGCGGGATAGGGTTCTAATCGGGGAGTAACTGTGCGGACGCGGTAATACCAAACCGCTCGGTAAACTAACATCTAACACCGCGTCTGTAACAATTGGTGTCGGGGAGTGAGATCGGACCCGAAGCGCGCTTCACGCGCTCGAAATTATTAACGGCGAAATTTGATTTTGTTTTACAAAAATAAAAACCCGAATTTTGAAAGTCGCGCTATGGCAGATCAAGACGGCTGGGTTCCGGTAGAGGAGAGTGAGGCAGGGTCGATCCAGGACCAAATTGAGGGACATGAGGAGAGCGAAGCAGTGAGGGTGGCAGGGTCGCAAAATAGCGTCCTCGCGCACGAGGTTACGGGCGCGCAAAATGGCGCCTCACACATGGCCACGGCGACCGCGCCCGCGACCGTAGTAGCGCCACTGGTAGATTTGGACCTTTTTTTAATACAAATGAAGGCCCTTATGGCCCAGAATAGCGAGCAAATGAGGGCTGATAGTGAGCGATTGGGTGAGCGATTGGAGGGCCAAATGGGGGTAATGGGGAACCGGATGGATGCTCAGGGTGAGTGATTGGAGGGCCAAATGGGGTCCAATAGCGAGAAATTGAGGGAGGACATGGGGGCCCAGATCGGAGGGTTAGGGAGTAGAATAGAGGGATTAGACAATAGATTAGGGGAAATACAGGAGGGGTTAATGGGGGTAGAAAACAGAATGGCCGCTCAAGAGAATCAAATGGAAGGGATGCAAAAGGGGTTAGAGGGGTTAGAAAACAGTATGGAAGGCAAATTGAGGGACATGAGGGACCAAGCGGAAAGGGAAGTTAAAAAAATGGGGCAGCAGATAGAGGGGGTCAGAATGGGGGTAGAAACTAAATTGGATGCTCACAGGGAGGAAATGGAGCAGATGAGGGTGGCATCTGGGCAGGAGATGCAAGTGATGGGAGAAGAGATCAGAAGAGGTGTGAGTGAGGAGGTCGGAGGAGTGTGCGAGGAGGTGAGGCACTGTAAGGAGCGCATGGAGAAGGAGGTGAGAAAGGGGACTGTAAAATTGCAAGGTGGTATAGAGGAGTTGACGCTGGGAGTAGAACAACTGACAGTGGGACAAAAGGAGTTGGGGGACCAGGTAAAGAAGAACACAGCGGTAATAGAGGGTTTAAAATCGACACAGAAGGAGATGAAAAAGGATGTAGGGGTAAGTAAAAAAGAGTGTCAGACGGTACATGAGGACCTGACGAGGAAAATGAACAAAGTGGTAGAGGTGATGGAGGTTAAAGAGCGGGAGGTGCGGGAGCACATAGAAAAAAATTAAGTGGAGTTAGAGGAAGAACTTAAAGGGGCGCACGAGGAGATGAAGGAGGTGAAGCAGAAATTAGAAGAAGTGGAAGAAGGGGTGAGCGAAATTAAGAAGCGACGGAGAGAGGATAAGAAAGAGATAAAGGAGGAAGTAAAAGAATTGGTCCAAAGTCTGTGTTCGGATCGTGATGATGTGCTCATTAACCGAATGAGGGATTCGCAGGTGATGGAGGAGAAGCGAAGAGAAAGAGGACCCGGTGTAAGTGGTGACCAATATGGTCGTGCGTATGATGCGCCAGGTGATTTAATAAGCTTGGGGGTCGAGATAGACCCGGATGTTCGTGAGAGGCCAAGAGTGAGGTGTATGGCTGGTCCGGAGGGTATGGAACGAGAGGTGCGAGGTGTGGGTGAGCAAGGTTGTGGTGGTATGGAATGGGTAGCGGGTTGCGGAAGTGTGACCCATGCATCGACACCAACAAGGGTAGTTGTTAGAGGGACAGGGGAGGCACGAGAGCCCCTTGGGGGTAATGTACTGTGGGGGCCCGGCCGGTTCGGCCCCGCGCTGACCCCGCAAGGGGCGACGCACGGGGTCCGGCAGGCGGGCAACGACTCACATACGAGGTGGTCCCACAAGGTCCCACTCGCGCCGTATGACGGAGGGTAAGGGTGGCATCCCTGCCACCCTTCCCATGAGTGGGGCAAATGCGCTATAGTTTATGGGGTGTATGGCAGTGAAAACTAGCCCGGGTGGGTTAGGTTATATTGATAGGGATCTAGCGAAGATGACATTAGGTAACGATAAGGTTAGGTAGTGACTGATACCTGTAGTGGGGACGCAGGTAGTTTAGTGTGGATGATAATGACGAGGGAGCGCAATAGTTTAAAGGGACGACTGGGAAGCGCAAGTTTCAGAGGGGAGTAGTTAGATGAGATGATGCTGTGTGAGAACTGGACAGGTGTGTGGAGCAGTGTATGAGTAGTGAGTGTTGTGGAGCAGTGTGGAGCAGTGTATGAGTAGTGAGTGTTGTGGATCAGCGCGAATGCGCTTGGGGGAGAGAAGGGTGCAGGCGGCACCAAGTATGAGAGCACAGGTGTGCAAGTACAGGTGTGTGGAATATATGGAGCAGAGAATGACTGGTGTGGAGAGAGTTGGAGTAAGTGGTACGGAGTGGTGTGCATGGTGCGAAGGTGTGGATGGGGGAAGAGTGGACCCCTTTCACGAGTACCCGGGGCGGGTAGTGTAAGTGTTAGGTAGAGGGTATAGGTAAATTGTGGTTGGATATTGGCATTTGTGGTGCGGTTGCAGAATGGTATTGTGGATGGGTGCATTAGTGTTATGGAAATGGCTGGGCGTGTAGCCTGTTAGTGTGTGTAGTTGGTTGGGCGCTCCACCACTGTGAGGATGTCGGCCAGGTGAGGCCGCAGGTGGGCTCTGGGAGCCGGTAGTAGTTGTTGTGGATGGGGCCCGAGGATCCGGAGGACGGACCCGGGTAGCCCAGTGCCAGAGGGCACCAGTGGGGTGACAGAGCCAGGAGAGGGCCTTCCCCAGTTAGTTAGGTTAGGGTGAGGAGCAGGTAAGCTCGGGTGGCAACTACAGTGGTGGAGGTGTGCAGGTGGGTAGACCTGCTGGGAGAGCTACACGTCACAGCCCAGAAATTGTGCGAGAGCACCGAGTGTTGAATCGGGGGAGTGAGACCCCAAATTGAGAAGCACCACAGTTTGGTCAATGGGAATTGGTTTTTAGAACCCATAGTGTAAGTTGGCCAATGGATTGGCAGGGAAAGACCCCGGGTAATGTAAAGTTGTTAAAGTCATTTAGGAAATAGTTAGGATTGATGAACCTGTCGCACCATACGCAGCCACTTACCTGTGGTGATGATGACTCCACACCTGTGTTTCTTTTGTTCTGTGTTGCAGGAAATGAGAATTGCTGTTGGATTTGTGAGACGCATCACGACGTGGATGAGACATTGGGGTGATTCCATCTCTCCCTCCTTAGGAGGGACTGATGATGAATTGGTGATGGCAAATTTTGATGTTGAGTTGGAGATGGCAAATTTTGATGAGAGTTGGAAATGGCCAATTTGATTGGTTAGGAGGGAGAGAAGACGAATTTGGTTTATGGAAGGAACGGGGAAGACAGTAGGGACATTTGTTGATGTGTAAAGTAGATGTTTATGGGTAGTGTTGTGTTTTGTGGATACAGTAAGGGGTAAGGGAGGGGCAATGTAGGTTACCTGGTGGGGGGGGGGGGGGGGGGCGTACGGTAGGAACGTACCTGTCTCACCTGGTTCCCATGTGCCCCCAGTGTGCATCACCTTGTATTGCGTGCACTTTTGCGCCCTTACCACCTTACTCACTTGTCTTCTTCTTTTGTCTCCCACCTCCGAGGATCTGGCTTTGGGGCAGAGAGAGAGGAGAGAGAGGTGCTGGCTCCGCAGTTGTGGGCCTGTACTTTCGCTGCTTGCTGCCTGGATCGATACACCATATGGACCGCAATTTTTGTGGCCGCCCACCATGGACCGCAGTTCTTTTGCGGCCAAGCACCACCCGTTGATGGACCTCTGGGTCAACGTGGCACCTATGCCATACAGGTGAACCACTTATAGTTGGCCCCCCTGACGGCCACAATTTAGAAATGGACGCGGTTGGCGCCTTTCTTTATCTTTGAAAGAAGCCAGAAGGCCAAGTACACCACATGAAGGCAAGACCAGCGGCAGAACATCGGCCGGCTGCGACACCACCGGTGACTATGAACACTTTATTGGTGCACCGGATGGTGCTGACTGTACATGTTGGGGTGGTGCTTTTGGTGCTTGGATGGGGTGCTCTGCATATTATTAAAGGCCGTAAGGCCACAGAGCACTCGTGGGTTGGTGTATCGATGCTGGCATGCGTGCTCTCTCTCTATGCATAACATCTGCATGTGTTCCTCAAAGAACAGGTCCTGGATCGTAGTGTAAATATCAGTGTAGTCTTGTATAAATGATGCTCCCTACCGGCTGTATGTTTAGTTTGAGGATTCTTTCCGCGATTCGGTTATCCTGTGGGTGTGTTTCTGTGAGGAGAAGGGTGCAACGTCACAGGGGGACATATTTACTCATTTGTGAACATCTGTAAAACTGTCGCACTCAGGGTTGAGTTAATAGTAGAGGGAACTACATCTGAGTGCCACACTAACGTAGGTAAAAATTTATCGGGTCGGGACGCCCCGAGGTAGAGAAGGGTGCAATGTTGCGGATATGGGATTTGGCCTCCATCCATATCCGCTTGTAAATATTCCCCTATTTCCCCAATACTTCCCAACTATCCCCAATCCCCCATTCCCTAGTCCCATTGTCTGTAAACAACACTCTGTAGCCCCGACCTTCCCCTATTTCCCCCATTAAATGTCGCATCCAGGTTCACCGCATCTCACGTAGACAACTATAGGACATCTTGCTAGTTATTCTTAGTCTATGTCAGTTAAGGACTCGTTTCCATTAATTCTGACTCTTCGTTGCACCAGAATGTGATTGTATGGCACCGTTAGAAAGTTTAGGACCTCCCAATACCTCCCCGCAGCTTTTCCTCATGGTACAACAACAACAACAACAACAGCGGCGGCGGTGCGGGGAGTGTGCGTCCTCACTCCGGCTTGGTTAGCCGCCATTGAACATGTGCTCTGACGGGGTTACCACGCAGGGGCTCGCTGTCAGCTCCTCGTCAAGGGCGGAGCCCGGTAACCCCCCGCACCCAATAGGAGCGGCGGACCGATTCCATCTGGGGCGGAGCTAACGAGCCGAGGTTACGTCAGATGCGCCTCAGCTTGGAGAGAAAAGGACGCCACCTCCGAGCGCGACAATACCTCCCCGCATCTCTGGACCGGACCGTGTTGATTCTGCCCCTGAGCCAAGGTGCACCTTGAGCTATCGACTGCCTGTCCTTCCCTGCCATCAATCCCCGTGTAAGTCAGTCTTGTCCCGTTTGTCTGTGGTCTGTCGGGGATAGATAAGACTGTGTCTAAGTGCCCATCTTTTCTGTGCTTTACCTCTTACCGTGTAATCTACCCGTTTCTGCATCACCAATATTATATCCTCCTCCGGAGGTCTTGAGAACTGTACCCCTTGTGTCGTTGCATTTATCCCAGCCGTTGTGTCCTTTCCTTCATTGATTTAGCGTAGCGCGATTCGGCCAACGTTCGAGTGGAATCGGGCGGGATAGGGTTCTAATCGGGGAGTAACTGTGCGGATGCGGTAATACCAAACCGCTCGGTAAACTAACATCTAACACCGCGTCTGTAACAATATGTTGATGCATCTACATATGGCTAAGCCATCCTTACCAGCCACAAAAAATTAAATTTGTCATCCACCACTGCAGTAATCTGTTTATTTAATTCTCCTTTGCAACAATCGCTGAGAGGTCATCCCAATGCGCAATCTTTACGTCTCAATAATCTCATCCACATACTCCTCGAAAGCCAATGCGGATGATGCAAAAACTGTGGGAGGATCATCATGCATTGTGGTTCCAGCAACAGTAGCATGACCGCAACCTGAGGAAGCACGATTGAAGTAGTGCAGCCAAATGGGGTGGGGTGGAGAGGACGGGGTGGGGGGGGTGTGGGGGAGGGGGGGGGGAGTGCGGCGGTGTTGCTTTTTATGAGAGATTCCTCGTATCCAGCGCTTGGTTTTTGTGCGAGACCACGTTATACATTTGTGCCGAGTCGAGTGCGGATCAGCAAGACTTTCCACCTTTATGGAAGTGCTAATCAGGTCCTGGAACCCACGTAAAACTAGCGAGTGTGAAACGTGCTCCTACCTGGACACGAGGCCAGCGCCGAAGGCTACTGCAGCCGCAGCAGTTCAACGTCGAAGAAAAGCGTGGCATTGGCTGGAATGACTCCAGGATAGCCGGTGTCACCATAGCCGTAATCCGGGGTGCACTTGAGTCGTGCACGTTCTCCCACACTCATCTGAAATTTTGAAAACACCAACAATCCATATAGAGCAAAGTTTGCACTCTGACAGAAATCCCAGTCTTCGTGAGATCAGGAAGACAGGAAAAGGTGTAAGGAGATACAGTGCATTCAGAAAGTATTCAGACCCCTTCACATTTTGTTATGTTGCAGCCTCATGCTGAAATCGTTTAAATTCATTTTTTCCCTCATCAATCGACACTCAATACCCCATAATGACAAAGAGAAAACAAAATTTTAGAAAGTTTTGCAAATTTCTTAAAAATAAAAAACTGAAATATCACATTGACATAAGTATTCAGACTCTTTGCTATGACATTTGAAATTTAGCCCAGGTGCCTCCCATTTCTCGATCTTTGAGATGTTTCTACACCTTGATTGGAGTCCACCTGTGGTAAATTCAATTGATTGGACATGATTTGGAAAGGCACACACCTGTCTATATAAGGTCTCAGAGCTGACAATGCATATCAGAGCAAAAACCAAGCCATGAGGTCGAAGGAACTGCCTGCAGAGCTCAGAGACAGGATTGTGTCGAGGAACAGATTTGGGGAAGCCTCCAAAAAATTCCTGCTGCATTGAAGGTTCCCAAGAGCACAGTGGCCTCCACAATTCTTAAATGGAAGAAGTTTGGAACAACCAGGACTCTTCCTCGAGCTGGCCGCCCGGCCAAACTGAGCAATCGGGGGAGAAGGGCCTTGGTAAAAGAGGTGACCAAGATCCCGATGGTCACTCTGGCTGAGCTCCAGAGATCCTGTGTGGAGATGGGAAAAACTTCCAGAAGGACAGCCATCACTGCAACACTCCACCGATATGGGATTTATGGCAGAGTGGCCAGACGGAAGCCTCTCCTCAGTGAAAGGCACATGAAAGCCCGCTTGGAGTTTGCAAAAAAGCACCTAAAGGACTTTCAGACTGCGAGAAACAAGATTCTGTGGGCTTTCATGTGTCTTTCATTGAGAGGCTTCCGTCTGGCCACTCTGCCATAAAGCCCAGATCGGTGGAGTGTTTTTTGTGGACTGAATCGAGGCTCGTGAAAGAGCTGACATTTTCTTCACAAACAAATCAACCAGACAAACAAAATATATAAAAAGAGGGAGCGGAAGACAAGAGAATGGGAAGCACACAAACACTTGAGAGCACACAACATTTAAGAGCAGTGAGATGTGTGGGGGGGGAGAGGGCTTGGGGGGAGGAGGCGTGGGAAAGGGGGGGGGTGGGAGAAGTATAAAACACAAGGACACCAAGGACTTCCAGGACAGAAGTTGGTATTTCAAAAAGTGGAATTGGGGTGAAATTATCGGGGATAGAAAAGATCAAGGTTTTGGATGGGGGAAGATAAGAGATGGTGGTGAACAGCTGTTTTAAAGACCTGGAGGGTGGAGTGGGATTGAAGAGAGTGAGGGAGTTTGTTCCAGAGGCGGGAGAAAAGAGGAATGAAGGAGTGAAGGTGAGCAGAGAGTCTTGATTTTGGCAGTTTAACCATAAGAGGGTTGCAGGCAGATCTTGTGCGACCTGTAGGAATATTTGCGGGACAGAGCCCAGAGAGAGCTGGGGGGGCAAGGCCAGAGAGGAGTCGGTAGAAGACGGAAAGACCACCAACCTGCCTGCGGTGAGTGAGTGAGAGGCCCTTGGAGTTAGCTTCATCGTGGGAGATTCCAATGATTCTGAATGCTTTGCTTTCAACAGCGTGAAGACGAGCTAGGTGTGAAGCAGGAGCACCAGCCCAGAGGGGAGAGCAGTATTCCATTGAGCTGCGGATGAAAGCCTTGTACGTGGTGAGGAGCTCAGGTGTGCCAAGGAAGGACTTCGCACGACGGAGGATGCCCAGTCGGCGACTGGCTTTGGAGGCCAGATTTGAAATGTGGTTTTCCCAGGAAAGATCATGGCAGATAGTGAGACCCAAAAGTTTGAGTGACAGAACTTCTTGGAGAGGATTATTCAGAAAGTAGATGGGAGGGTTGTCCAGTCGGTCTTTTCGGAGAGACATCGTAAGAGTGTGAGATTTGTCAGGATTGAAAGACATGTTCCACTTGTTTGCCCAGTCTGTTATTTTGTCCAGGTCTGCAGAGAGTGAGGAGGCTGCAGACTGCCGATCTGATGGATGAAGAATGGAGCGACAGAGAGTAGAGTCATCAGCAAAGAGATAGAGAGGATTTTCAAGAGAGTCGGAGAGATCATTGATGAAGACCAGAAAAAGCACAGGGCCCAGAACACTGCCTTGGGGAACTCCAGCCTGAAGAGGAAGAGGAGATGAGAGAAACCCATTCAGGGCCACACGTTGACTACGACTAGAGAGGAGGTCCGCCAGCCATGCGTGGAGATGGTTGCAGTGATGGTTGTCCTTCTGGAAGTTACTCCCATCTCCACACAGGATCTCTGGAGCTCAGCCAGTGACCATCGGGTTCTTGGTCACCTCTCTTACCAAGGCCCTTCTCCCCCGATTGCTCAGTTTGGCCGGACGGCCAGCTCGAGGAAGAGTCCTGGTTGTTCCAAACTTCTTCCATTTAAGAATTATGGAGGCCACTGTGCTCTTGGGAACCTTCAATGCAGCAGAGAATTTTTTTGTAGGCTTCCCCAAATCTGTTCCTCGACACAATCCTGTCTCTGAGCTCTGCAGGCAGTTCCTTCAACCTCGTGGCTTGGTTTTTGCTCAGATATGCATTGTCAGCTCTGAGATCTTATATAGACAGGTGTGTGCCTTTCCAAATCATGTCTAATCAATTGAATTTACCACAGGTGGACTCCAATCAAGGTGTAGAAACATCTCAAAGATGATCAAGAGAAATGGGAGGCACCTGGGCTAAATTTCAAGTGTCATAGCAAAGGGTCTGAATACTTTCCCTCGTTTCCTCGAATAATACTTTTCCTTCTTCCTTTCCCTCGCGGCCCCCCTGTACTGTCTTTCCCTCATGGTCCCCCTGTGCTGTGTTCCTGGATGTCTTTTTGTTGAATGTGTTTTAATGAATGTTTCCCCCTGTACTGTCTTTCCCTCACGGCCCCCCTGTACTGTCTTTCCCTCATGGTCCCCCTGTACTGTCTTTCCCTCACGGTCCCCCTGTGCTGTCTTTCCCTCGCGGCCCCTCTGTACTGTCTTTCCCTCACGGTCCTCCTGTACTGTCTTTCCCTCGCGGTCCCCCTGTACTGTCTTTCCCTCGTGGTCCCCCTGTACTGTGTTCCTGGATGTCTTTTTGTTGAATGTGTTTTAATGAATGTTTCCCCCTGTACTGTCTTTCCCTCGTGGTTCCCCTGTACTGTCTTTCCCTCGCGGTCCCCCTGTACTGTCTTTCCCTCGCGGTCCCCCTGTACTGTCTTTCCCTCGCGGTCCCCCTGTACTGTCTTTCCCTCGCGGTCCCCCTGTACTGTCTTTCCCTCGCGGTCCCCCTGTACTGTCTTTCCCTCGCGGTTGTCAGCTCTTTCACGAGCCTCGATTCAGTATTTTAAAAACAAAAAAACATGTGAATGTGATATTTCAGGTTTTTCTTTTTAATAAATTTGCAAAACTTTCTAAAATCTTGTTTTCTCTTTGTCATTATGTGGTATTGAGTGTAGATTGATGAGGGGAATATTGAATTTAAACGATTTCAGCATAAGGCTGCAACATAACAAAATGTGAAAAAAGTGAAGGGGTCTGAATACTTTCTGAATGCACAGTATATTCCTATTACCAGATACAACTTGTGCGGATAATTCCAATCTTACTATTTGGAATTTCAGACGCACCTCCCTCACATTACCTAATGGGAAAATTAAATATGGATGAAATGAGCAAGAGTAAAGATTGTTGGTAGAGTCGGGCAGGGGAGGGGGATAAGATGATATGCCTTTTTCAGAGGTTGGAGAGAAGAGTGAATTGGAATTGGAATCTCGCTCTTCCACGAACTTGGATTTTATAATTAAACGCATTTGTCTCCACGTGCAGCCAATGAGCGATGCCATCAAATACTAACAAGCTAAGGTAATCTTCCTGAGCACTTCGCTCTTCAAATGACCAGGTACATACCAAACATTTAAGTGGAACAACAACCCTCCATCATCCGCCGCTTCACCTGCCCAAATGCAAATATCCACATCCTACCTTCCTCATACTTATCTCCGTTTTCCCAGAATAATCCTCAGTTCCACATTTTCCAAACCTTCCGAACGTTGCATCCTGAAGTCCCTCCTCAGAATCAGACATCACCACCAAATCATCTACAAACATTCCCCAAGCTATCCCTAATCCTTCTCGCTCCCTCGCTCAACCCTTCCACCACCAAGACTAACACAAAAAGACCAAGGACTGACGCTTGATGTAAACTTATCTTCATCTCAAACACTGAGCGACCATTTCTGTATCTATTCGATGTTTTATCCCCCGCATGATCACCTCAACTATCCTTACACCTTTGAGGTGCACATTTCTTCCACAGACACAAACGCACGAAACCTCTGTTGAAACCTTATTAAATGCCATCCCCAGATCTATAAACCCAAAATAGCACTTACCATTCCCTTCCTTCCAAAAAAAACAAGTATACATATAGATAAATAAATATTCCATCACTTTTGTATTCTAAGATGGTTGCCAAAGGAAGATGCGTCAAAACTGAGCTCCATTCCATCGGCAAGGGGTCGATTTTACAACCCCACAACCATCCCAAAAATATTGATCCACACATTATAATAGAGAGATAGCACGGCTTCTTGGGGTTTTCTCCATTTTCCTTAATCCTCTGTCTTCATTTCTGTATTTTATCGGGTTCCCCTCTTACCAGATGAACACTTTTTGTTAGTCGCAGATTTCGTTATTTTCCCTCCATTCACATACTCATTTTTATGCTCAATTCCCAACCGAGGAAAGGTTTTCCATGGATCATAGACCCCCCCCCCACCCCCCACAACTGCCAACCCGTCGCGCACAACTGCCAACCCGTCGCGCACAACTGCCAACCCGCCGCGCACAACTGCCAACCCCTCGCGCACAACTGCCAACCCCTCGCGCACAACTGCCAACCCGTCGCGCACAACTGCCAACCCGTCGCGCACAACTGCCAACCCGCCGCGCACAACTGCCAACCCGCCGCGCACAACTGCCAACTCGCCGCGCACAACTGCCAACCCGTCGTGCACAACTGCCAACCCGTCGCGCACAACTGCCAACCCGTCACGCACAACTGCCAACCCAACTGCTAAATAAAATTAAACCCTATGGAAGAGCGCGGCCCAATGGACAATGGCCATTCCATGGATGTCACAGCAACATAAATTGAGATGGACGTAGAGGGGCCACTAGAGGGCATAGTAGTGGAACCTCCTAGCAGCTCGAACCCAAGCACCAGCTCTGGTATGATGTCCCCATGGGGCAACCTTTTGGCCCAAATAGCGGCCATGCTGAAGGTCGAGATTGCCTGTATGAATTTTGATACGGCAGACACGCCAATTAAAATATAAGTCAAGCAAGATAGAAAATGGAGGTCAAACAAAAGAAAATTAAGGTTGAGTTGGAGAGCCGGCAGATAACCTACATTATAAAAGGAGCTGTATCCGTCTGTCTGTGTGTCATGCTACAACTTGAGAATGGATTTATATGAAACCAACGATGGTGGATTCAGGCAACTCTCAGGTAGGTTTGCGACGTGAAAAAGTGGGGAAAAAAAGGAAAGGTTTGTGTATGGGTACATGGGCACACGTAGCTTAACTGCAATAGCACAACTTGCGACGCTGGCTATCCCTGCACGGATGGCAGGATCTCCCAGGATTCCTTTTTTTGTCCTTGCTGACATAGATTAGCCATCGCAGCTTTGCCGAGGGAATGGAAAGCCCAGTTTTTTTTTTTTTAGCAATTACACAAAGACAGAGACCTCAGAGTTTGTTTCCTGCCATGGCCCGTGCCTAATATGTACCCCAGACAGTTTGAAGGGAAAGCAAGAAATTGTTTATATTTCGACCTTCCTCTTTGTGTGTTGTATATTATTAGCAATTGAGCATCTAAAAAGGCTGTGATGAATATCCCATTAACACTCCCCCCTCCTCGTTCCAAGTATATTAGTGAGGCCGGTATCCATACACCACCTAATCTGTTTTTTTTGTATACAGGATCGAGGCTCGTGAAAGAGCTAACATTTATCACAACAACAAAAAAAAAAAAATCAAACAGGACACACGAAACATACAATAACGGTAGCGGTAGAAAATATGGGGAGAGAAGGGGAAGCGCAAACACAACATTTGAGAGCAGGGACATCGGAAGATCTGTGAGAGGGAGAGCGCTTGGGGGGAAGAGGAATGGGAAGGGGGCTGGTGGGAGAAGTATAAAACACAAGGACACTGCAAGGACTTCCAGGAAAGAAGTTGGTATTTCAAAAAAGTGGATCTGGGGTGAATTAGCGGGGGTAGAAAAGATCAAGGTTTTGGATGGGGGAAGATAAGAGATGGTGGTGAACAGCTGTTTTAAAGACATGGAGGGAGGAGTGGGATTGAAGAGAGTGAGGGAGTTTGTTCCAGAGGTGGGAGAAAAGAGGAATGAAGGAGTGAAGGTGAGTAGCGTCTTGATTTTGGCAGTTTAACCATGAGGGTTGCAGACAGATCTTGTGTGACCTGTAGGAATATTTGGGGGACAGAGCCCAGAGATAGAGCTGGGGGAGCAAGGCCGGAGAGGAGTCGGTAGAAGACAGAAAGACCACCAACCTGCCTGTGGTGAGTTAGTGAAAGGCCCTCGGAGTTTGCTTCATCGCGGGAGATTCCAATTATTTGGAAAGCTTTGGTTTCAACAGCGTGAAGCCGAGCTAGGTGTGAGGTAGGGGCACTGGCCCAGAGGGGAGAACAGTATTCCATTGAACTGCGGATGAAAGCGTTGTATGTGGTGAGGAGCTCAGGTGTGCCAAGGAAGGACTTCGCACGACGGAGGATGCCCAGTCGGTGACTGGCTTTGGAGGCCAGATTGGAAATGTGGTTTTCCCCGGAAAGATCATGGCAGATAGTGAGACCCAAAAGCTTGAGCGACAGAACTTCTTGGAGAGGATTGTTCAGAAAGTAGATGGGAGGGCTGTCCAGTCGGTCTTTTCTGAGACATAGTAAGAGTGTGAGATTTGTCAGGATTGAAAGACATGTTCCACTTGTTTGACCAGTCTGATTTTGACCAGGTCCGTAGAGAGTGAGGAGGCTGCAGACTGCTGATCTGAGGGATGAGGAATGGAGCAGCAGGGAGTGGAGTCATCAGCAAAGAGATAGAGGATTTTCAAGAGAGTCGGAGAGATCATTAATGAAGACCAGAAAAAGCACAGGGCCCAGAACACTGCCTTGGGGAACTCCAGCCAGAACAGAAAGGGGAGATGAGAGAAACCCATTCAGGGCCATACGTTGACTACGACCAGAGGAAGTCCTCAAGCCATGCGTGGAGATTCCATGGATACCATAGGAGAGTTTGGTGAGCAGAGCGGGGAGCCAGACCATATCGAAGGCACGTGATATGTCAAGGGAGACAGCTCTAATTTCGTGTTTGGCATCGAGGACCTCCATCCATTGTTGAGAAAGCAGAAGCAGCATGTCCAGAGTAGAGTGACCTGGTCTGAAACCAAATTGATGGTCAGAGATCAAGCCATTGGAGAAGAGTAAAGATTTGATGTCCGAAGCAATGATGGATTCCATGACTTTGCTGATAATTGGGCGATAATCTTGGCTGATAATCGTTTTTGCCAATTCACAACTGGGTTTTTTTCACAATTACACAGATTGGTATTCCCGTCAGCAAAGCGATTGGTCTTGTATTCTCGTTTCAGTGAACTTTAAGGCGAGCATCAAGGGAGCATAAATGGAATGATGGAGGTCAGTGTGACATCATGGTCGAAGATCCTCCTCCACCCTCCTCATTGGGTGGAGACGAGAGGCTATTGTGGTCGGAGTGGTAAGTAGTAGAGCAGAGACTCCCATGATGGGCAGGTTAGACCCCATGGTGATGAACAAGAGCACAGAACCCAAGTCAAGTAGAGGGTTAGGCCCCATGGTGAAACATAGTGCCACCAATGGGGAGTGTCGCAATATCTCCCCAAGGGGGCAGTTAAACTCATAGGGAGCAGAGCAATAGGCCAGTTTAAAGCCCATAATGGGCATAATAGAGTCCACGTGGATGGTGACATCAGACACCACGAGACTCTACATAGGGGAGCAGTACATGAGGTGTGATAGTGTTGAGATCACATGGTCAGGTAGTGTAACTGGGGAGATCACAAGGTGTGCAGTGGTTTTCGTCCCCACCCGAGAGCAAGTAGAAGGAGGAAATGGTTGTGTGCGAGGGAGCTTCAGGGCTGATGTGGTGAGAATTTTATAGGCACAGGAGATGGGGGTGGAGGAGGAAAGGCAGGGGTTGGTGTGGGCAACCAAATTGGCCCCCAGAGCCTTGGAGGTCCGGTTGGGACCACTATGGGCACTGTTATTGGGCTTGGGGCCTACCTAGGAGCAAGATTTGGCAGCAAATGAGCAAAGTGAGCCAGCAAAGCTCAGCTCCACCGAGTCCTCTTTGTTGACAGTAGGCAGTGGCAGCAACCGACTGTCACATGAAAGCAGCAGAGGGGATGTAGAACCATTACCATTATACATCCAAATTGAAGTAGATAATATAATTATAATTATATCAATAATTATAATTGATATTTTAGAAAATTCGAGAAATTTCAAAGTTAAAGGAAATTTATATGTTTAAATCGATCAAAATTTGAGGGCCGATAGGATTAAGGTGCACACCTTTGTCCTCCTCCATTTTTTGTGCTCCGGTGGGATTTGGGATTAGAGGAGAACGAGAGAAGAAAAAAATGAGTGCATGGCCAACTTCTAGGTGAGTATGGTGCAGAAACTTATTTGAGAGTGACACTTCTACTGGAAGGAAGCCTGGTGTTGGCTTAGCGGTTAGGGTGCCGGCTTGGGATCCTAGGATCCTGGGTTCGAATCCCGGTCGATCGCTAAATTAACACCAGGGGGATTGACTCAGTACCAGCTTGCTGGGATGAATGATCCCGGTGTGTACCCCGGGTTAGAATAGGTACACAGTATCCCTGCGCATCATGAGAGGCAACCAAAGGTTGGCGTCAGGAATGGCATCTGGCCATAAAAACATTGCCTGAAACAGGGAACCATGATTGTCATGGGGCCCGCAAGGCTAACCCCCGCTCCAGCGGGGAAAATGGCCTTAAAACGATCATTCATTCATTCATTCACTTCTACTGGAAGGAGCCTCCAGTTAGTGGCGGTGAGGTAGAGGAGTTAGAAGATTTGGAAAATGGAGGAGTTGGGAAGTAGAGCTATTACTGAAGGCCTTGGGACTTCGTGAAAGGTTGAAAGACGCCAGGCTGGCGAGTGGAAGGTTTCCTCGTTAGTTTTCCTCGCAACCACAGAGCGTAACAAGAGCCGACGCGTTCGCACCGTACCCGAGAGACGCCTTCATCCCAGCCACGGATCACCTCGCCTTTGCCGATCTCAAACATAAAGGTTTTCTGCCTGTCACGAGAAGAGTCAAATTTTGTCCCGTTGTCGAGCGTGCCTGAGGGAGGAAAGACACGTACAACGTGCAGGTAATCACATCGACATGTTCTGTTAGATCCAGATAACGCAATAGGTCACTTTACTGACAAAAGTGAATGGACCCGATGGCGTACTCATAAAGGTATGTCCAATGCAAGGCAGCAGGTGAGAAACACAGAAGTATAACCGGAGACCATTTTAATGAACGATATTCTCACCTGTGTAGTGCACCACACAGGTCTGCCCTTTCTTTGGAAAGGTTACCCCTGGAAAAGGAAAGGGTGGCGTTAGCTAAAGGTATGGATGTCAAATTCATGCACGCATGGGTGAGAATGGGGTGTGGGGTGGATGGGAGGAAGGAGAAGAATTAGGTGAGCATGATTAGAAGGTGGGGTTGGAGGTTGCTCAGCATTATGAGGGGTAGTTGGGTGAACATGATTCGATAGGGGGAAGATAGGGGTGCATATGGTATTAAATGAGGGGCGAGGTGCATAATGGGAATATAAATGGACAGGGTGGAATGTTTACATGCAGACAAATTCAATTGGGAGGGTATGGTGGTCGGGGAGTTTGGTCCAGGATGAAACCGTGGTGGAAAGGGGAGGAGCGGATGAGTGAGGAGGAGGTGAGGAGGAGGGAGGGGTGAGGAGGAGAAAGGAGGCGAGGAGTGATGAGGGAGGAGCGAGGAGGAGGAATGAGTGGGGGAGGAGGATAGGGTGGGGGAGAAGGGATGGAGAGACAATGAGGCAATTAGGAGGGACTAACAAGGAGATGTGAAGGGGGAAGGGGACCGGGGAGGGGAAGAAGGGAAGAAAAGAGGAGGTGAGGGGAGGGAGGCAAAAGGGAGGGGACGAGGTGAAGAGGGGCATGGGAGAGGGAGGAGACTAGTTGGAAAGGAGGGAGGAGACGAGTTTGAGAGGAGAGAGGAGACGAGTTGGAGAGGAGGGAGGAGACGAGTTGGAGAGGAGGGAGGAGACGAGTTGGAGAGGGGGGAAGTGACGGAGACAAGGGTGGAAGGAGGCCAAGAGGGGAAGGAGGCCAAGAAGGGAAGGAGGCCAAGAGGGGAAGGAGGAGGAGGACACAAGAGGGGAAGGGGAAGGAGGAGGAGACGAGGTGAGGATGGGGGTGGAGACGAGGTGGAGACGAGGTGGGGATGGGGGTGGAGACGAGGTGGGGATGGGGGTGGAGACGAGGTGGGGATGGGGGTGGGGTGGGGATGGGGATGGGGGTGGAGACGAGGTGGGGATGGGGGTGGGGATGTGGGTGGGGATGGGGGTGGAGACGAGGTGGGGATGGGGGTGGAGACGAGGTGGGGGTGGGGGTGGAGACGAGGTGGGGGTGGGGGTGGAGACGAGGTGGGGGTGGGGATGGGGGTGGAGACGAGGTGGGGATGGGGGTGGGGATGGGGGTGGGGATGGGGGTGGAGACGAGGTGGGGATGGGGGTGGAGACGAGGTGGGGATGGGGGTGGAGACGAGGTGGGGATGGGGGTGGAGACGAGGTGGGGATGGGGGTGGAGACGAGGTGGGGATGGGGGTGGAGACGAGGTGGGGATGGGGGTGGAGACGAGGTGGGGATGGGGGTGGAGACGAGGTGGGGATGGGGGTGGAGACGAGGTGGGGATGGGGGTGGAGACGAGGTGGGGTTGGGGGTGGAGACGAGGTGGGGATGGGGGTGGAGACGAGGTGGGGATGGGGGTGGAGACGAGGTGGGGATGGGGGTGGAGACGAGGTGGGGATGGGGGTGGAGACGAGGTGGGGATGGGGGTGGAGACGAGGTGGGGATGGGGGTGGGGTGGGGATGGGGATGGGGGTGGAGACGAGGTGGGGATGGGGGTGGAGACGAGGTGGGGATGGGGGTGGAGACGAGATGGGGGTAGAGACGAGGTGGGGATGGCGGTGGAGACGGGATGGGGGTGGAGACGAGGTGGGGGTGGGGGTGGAGACGAGGTGGGGGTGGGGGTGGAGACGAGGTGGGGGTGGGGGTGGAGACGAGGTGGGGATGGGGGTGGAGACGAGGTGGGGATGGGGGTGGAGACGTGGTGGGGATGGGGGTGGAGACGAGGTGGGGATGGGGGTGGAGACGAGGTGGGGATGGGGGTGGAGACGAGGTGGGGATGGGGTGGAGACGAGGTGGGGATGGGGTGGAGACGAGGTGGGGATGGGGGTGGAGACGAGGTGGGGATGGGGGTGGAGACGAGGTGGGGATGGGGGTGGAGACGAGGTGGGGATGGGGGTGGAGACGAGGTGGGGATGGGGGTGGAGACGAGGTGGGGGTGGGGGTGGAGACGAGGTGGGGGTGGGGGTGGAGACGAGGTGGGGGTGGGGGTGGAGACGAGGTGGGGGTGGGGGAGGCGACGAGGTGGGGATGGGGGAGGCGACGAGGTGACGAAGAGGGAGAGGAAGGGGCAGGGAGGGACGGAGGTTTGTTCAGCCTACAAGCCGATAGAACCACCATAGACCATAGTGATAGTTGTTCTCGCGAAGACGCAAACGCGATCCGTACGAAAGACCGTCTTCGGTATTACCATCTCCTGGTTTGATGGTCTCTTTCTCAACACCCATGGCACCTCTTTCTCTTCCTGAAACCAACACGGTCCCCGCAGACCTCGAATGTAACGGGCAAATGACCCCACCCGCTCGAAGAACGATAAAAATTAAAATTATTCCTTCTCACTGATTGTTCCTTTCGCTAACTTAATCAAACAAAATTATGTAAACATAACCACACAAGTGTAGTTTAAAAGTGCACGATTTATAAACCGTTAAATCAGCTCGAAATGAAGGAGGGAATCCAAACCAGACATGTACACCACTGATTACTGCTCATACACCGCCCAACGGTCTCGCATGTTGTGTCTTCGCAGGGTTTATACGGGGTGAAATAACATGACACCTCCCAAAGTCGAACTGGATCGTTTATTCCCCGATATGGGCACATTGCGCATGCGCACTCGTGTGAGACTGGAACACGTCAACACCAAGAATTGTACACTAGTGATGGGCGATTCTGGGATGTTTGGAATCCGATTCCGAATACTTTTTTTTTTTAGGGATTGATGGAATGGAGTACTTTTTTCGTTTTCTTTTTGGGGTTTTTTTGAGGGGTGGGAACTATTACATATGGATTGATGCTGAGGAGGGACAGAGGAGGGTGGGGGTGGTTTTATTTGAATTATCAATGTTTGTTTTTAATCGGAAAGAGCAGTAAAAAGTCGGGTCGAGGCTCATGAAACATCTCTATTTTTTTTTTTACAGTAAACACCAATTCAAAAAAAATACAATGAAAAAAATTATATTGTAGGTACGTAGGTACCTTTTGTCCGCTTTTTCTTGAAAAATGCACATTAAAATACTGTAACTTCTTTGTTTTTAGACATATCTCAATGAAATAAAAAGCATTTGAAAGCATACAAGGGCAACAAAAGTGAAGTGAAATTAATTAAAATGTAATTAATTAATTAATAATTTAATTAATTAATTAATTAATAATTAATTACCATGTCAATATATACAGAACAATATGATATCTGTAGCTTCCTTCATTGAACATTCGCATGTTAAAATGCACCCCACTTAAAATAATTTTGGAATGATCCCTTAGAAAATAATATTTCTAACCAATCACATCAATATTCACTTTATACATAATTATGACGAGGTTAGATCTCCACAGATG